>NC_058130.1:602257147-602325692 GCF_016433145.1 Gracilinanus agilis | reverse complement strand
GAGGAGGAGGAGGAGGAGGAGGAGGAGGAGGAGGAGGAGGAGGAGGAGGAGGAGGAAAAAGATCATCACCAGGATTTTGGCTACTGGATAATGATCTCTTTGGCTATGACCACCTATTCCTTAACCCTAAGGAAAGCTTGTCAGGTTACAGTGTCACTGGGTAGATGCCTCATAGAAGCTCAATACAGCTGACATGGACATTAATGGATTCAGGACCCCATGACTAGTTGAAGAAATACTTGAGGACAGGGAGTTATATTCAATCAATCAATCAGCAAACATTTCTAAGGTGCTTACCATATCTCAGACACATACTAAGTGCTAAAACTACAAAGGCAGAAACTAAAATCTTTGCTTTCAGGAGCTTACACTTTAAGACGAAGACAGAGTAGGACAGAAAAGAGAAGGGAAAACTTATAAATCTTACTCCAAATTAGGGATCACCTGAATCTTTGGTGCATTTTTGTTTGCACACCTTGCAATCTTACACCCTGCACCTCTCATCCTACCTTGGTACGCGGCTGAGTTCATGCCCCAGAGTTTTTCTTTCTCTGCCATTCTCAGAGCAACCTAGAACAAACCACTCATTCAGTACTGCCAGACTGTTTAATGTGCTGGAATTGTGACCTTCAGATAAGGATAGTAGTGACAGTTCAGCCCATTTTTTTCAATAACATAGAAATAAGATTTAGAGGCAAACCAATTAAGTTGTTTAATATTTTCCATCCAGGTCCTCCTCTAATATCTCTTCATGGGGTAGACGTAACCCTGGGTTTTCAAAGACTATAGAACATAACCTCTATTGGTCCTACCAAGCTGGGAAAGTGGGACAGTGATGGATCAAGGACCTAGTGATGTTCAAAGAATTTCATCACCAAAAACCTGGCCACCAGGTGATGAATTTTATGGTCACAAGAATTCTTTAAACTATCTACTGTGATATGAAGGAGGTTACATATGCAGCAGTGAAGGGAGTATCTACACTGATGAAATTTTAGTTCTTTTAAGTATGACAAAAAAAAGGAAAGTTTTTTCCAAAGTTCTAGACATTTGTATTGCCCAGGAACCACTGGCATCCATACATATATTAAAATCAAGGAAATATTTACAATATCCTATGATCTTTGACTTCACTTTTACTCTAGGGCAGGAGTCAGCAACGGTATGGCTCTCGAGCCATATCTGGCTCTTTTGAGGGCCAGATATGGCTCTTTCTGCAGGAGCCATAAAGTCAATTTTTTTCAGGCACTGTTACAGGAGCGGCACTGTGAGCACCGTATGGCTCTCACGAAATTACATTTAAAAAAATGTGGCGTTTATGGCTCTCACGGCCAAAAAGGTTGCCGACCCCTGCTCTAGGACATCTCTGGATATAGCTTATGTGAACTCGTGTGGAGGTATCCATAGCTGTAGACCTAAGTGCTTCTTTAAGCATTCAAGATAACAAATGCATTTTAAGGACAGGCTAGTCTTTATTTCAGCCCAGAGAAAGTGTAGAAAATTCAAAGAACTTACCAAAGTCCATAAACCATCAACACAATTTTCAGTCTCCAAAGAGTTTTATTATTCCACTGACTTCTGAAATTCTTCCAATCCAGTGCATCTCCAAAGTGAATTGAATTTGGGTTGACAGCAGAACAACATATTGTTATTCTGATACAATCCCTCCCCCACACAGGGTCTCCCAAAAGGGTCATAGTGTTATCCCATAGTATAGACAGCTCTCAGAAGACAAATATACTTTAAGACTTCTCAACAAATACTCCTTCTCATTGGACCAGCATTGTCTAAATAATTCATAATGATAGCTTGGAGCAAAATATAGATCTTCTACTTCCCTACATCATGGCTTTGGTATATTTCTATCCTGCTACCTTCAAAGTCCACATAGTCAATCCTCTTCTTTCTTAAAAAAGGCACACTGGTCACGAATTCATTATATATAACCAGAAGATCAGATTTTTGTACTATTGAAATTGGAGTTACTCTTGAGGAAAGCCCAGAAGCAGGCACTATCCATGAAATATATCTTCTATGGCTAAGAGGCTCTCCAGAATCACACTGATAAGGAAATCATCTTTTCTATATATATGGGCAGGAGGTTCAAGAATAGCATTGTACACAAACTTCTCTCAGGGCATCTGGGAGAGCATATGTAACTTCTGTTTGCTTCTTTAGGATGTTCCACCATTGCTCAACTGTTGCCATCTCTTGATAAAAAAAAAAAAAAAAAAAAAAGGCTCTTCTCATTTATCAAGGGAACAGTGAACAGGAATCCTCCTCTGGCTAAATCCCCCAAACACATGCAGCCCACACATACTTCTGCTCTGATGGAAATAATCCAAACCATCCTGCTACAGAAAGGCCAGAAAGTTGAAAAAAAGATGAAAAGACTAAACAGGTCTAATGGCTTACTTATCAGTCAACACAAAAATGCCTTCTTCCTAAAAAGTCCAACCCCAGAAGAGTCTGAGGTGACCAATGATTATGGTCAGCCCCAGCCACTAAAACCCATCCCCCAAGAAGATATAAAGGGAGATCCTAAATCTGTCCATTCATTTTGGGAAAAGCTCAGGTGCTGTCTTCTTTTGTCATTTTTAGTAAAAACAACAATGAGCATATCCATACTCTCTTTAGCAAAACCTCACTATATCTAGCCAGCTCAAGACTAACTATTCTCTTTCACTTGATCCATTTTTTGATCTGCCATTACCCATGTATGTTCTTCTACCCTAATCTCCCTTACTCTGGAAAAGGACTTGCCAGACTTCTGTCCAAGAGGGCTACCCAATGAGAGAGAAACCATCTAATTCCCACATAACTACTCTAGCAAAAACCCAAAGTACACATTAGACTAAATAATGACCAATAAATGTAATAAAAAAAACTATTACAAATTATTTCTTCTACTCCAAAACTACCCAAAAAAAGTCAGCCAGAAGCCCACAATGTGAAAGTGGGCTTCTAGCAAAGTAAGCACCCACACACAAATATCTAGAGATGAGTCAGAGACACATGTAGCCTATAAGATTTTGTGTCTAGAGGCAACAATTACATAGGGATTCCCAGAGAAAGCCTCAAGGTCATCAGGGAGCCCCAAAGTGGTCATTATGAAAGCCCTAGGAAGCAGAAGGACCAGAGCAGCATGGAAAATCTAAGATCAGGGTACCCCAAATTCAAGGGCTCCAAGATCTCTAGAAAAAATTGAAGTTGAGATGCCATATAAGACCTTGATGATCCAAAGTTCTGAACTGCAAAAATTTGGGGTCCTAATCCTATGAGAAGGTAAGCACAAGTGCACATGGGAAAACGGGGCCAATCACTTTATATAAAATTATTTTTATGGTTTTATTTTTTACCATTTATTTTTATTTTTTAAATATAACATTTAACATAACAATAATATAATACATGCTTTGTTATAAATATGTAATAGATTATAATAAATGTTTCTCAAAAAAATATTATATTAGTGATGTAAAAAAATCTGACATTCTTTTTTTTCTCCTCCTTCCCACCCTACCCCATTCTCAAGAAGGCAAGTAATGTGATTTAGGTTGTACATATATTACCATATAACATATATTTCCCAGTTCATCATGTTGTGAAACAAGACACATATTGCATACACTAGAGAAAAATTCATGGAGGAAATAATGTGAAGAAATGGTACGTTTCAATCTGCATTCAGACTCCATCTGTTCCTTTTATGGCAGTGGATATCCTTTATAACATATAATCTATCACATAATATAAAAAAGCACAAGTATTATTGAACATATTTACAGATAAAGTAATTCAGCTTCAGAGAGGTTGTGATTTGCCCAGGGTCACCTAGATAATATCAAAAAATGAAATGCAAATTAACTTCCTATGACTGGGCCAACCAGTTCTTTCTGCTCACTGCAGTGCATCCTTGGCAAATCCTCTATGAACAAAGCAGGTAGAACTCACAAGGGATGGTAGGAAATTCAAGTCAACATGGAGCTGAGTAAATGGCAAGAGTAGATACATCAGAGAAGGCAGTGGTACTATATCAGAGAGTTTAATTTTATAAGCACTTATTAAGCATTTAGCATATGCTAGGAACTAGGGACAAAAATAAAATAGTCCCAGACCTCAAGAACTTCAAATTCTACTAGATCAGGCATTCTTAATCATTGTTTATGTCATGGAACTCTTTGATAGTTTAGTAAATGCTATAAACCCTTTCTCAGAATAATGTTTAAAATGAAATAGTTTATCCTTTGTTTTCAAAAAGGAACAATGAGAACACCATGCATAATGTCTTGACTTGAGCTTGATTTGAATTTAAGTGAAGCAGAATTGCATAAAGCTATCAGCTTCACTTTCTTTTCTAAAGTCATCAAAGTCTAGTGACAGGACAAAAGTCAAGACAACTGGTAATGGATTTGGATAGCGTAGATGGGTAGATGATTTTGTCTTCTTTAATGTCTGATCAAACTCTAAGTTCTCCACAGCTTCAGCTACCTTCATGACTATTGTAACAAATTGTTTTCATTCACCCTTTCTACTGGAGGACATCTTTATAAGCTTTGGGTAGACCTCCTAATTCACTGATGGATTTGAGACCTGCCTCAGTTACCCTGAACCTGGTTTAATCTTTTCACCATGACAGTTTTACTAGAGTATGGCCATTGCACATACTACAGCTTCTTGGAGCCACAGGTGAGAGTTGGAGGAAAATGGGCAGCAAAATTGGATAAAGAGCCCTGAAAAGGGCTTGGCAATCCCTCCTACCAGAAGTGCTATTTCTTCTTAAATACCCCAAACAATTACAAAGAAAACCAATTTTCTTAAAATGTAGTTCTCTCTCTCTCTCTCTCTCTCTCTCTCTCTCTCTCTCTCTCTCTCTCTCTCTCTTCCTCTATCTCTTTCTTTGTCTCTGTCTCTGTCTCTGTGTGTGTGTCTCTCTCTCTCTGTCTCAGTCTCTCTCTGTTTATATCTCTCTCCCTCCATTCTTCTCTCTCTGTCTCTCCATCCATCTATCCATCCATCTATCTATCTATCTATCTTTCTATGGCATCTGCAAACCCAACGCTGAGGCAGGGCTCTCCCTAGTGCGTATAGGACTCTTCTCACACCCATCTGAAAGGAAGGCAGAAATCCTAGCAGTAGCATAACCAAGGGTCCTAGCTATGTGTAACATGGGCCAAGAAGGCCAGAAAACAAGAATATGCCTACTGGAAAGAAGAGAGGGGGAGCTGAAGCTGCAGAGTGTCTCTTTTTGAGGATGGAGAGAGAATCTTCTGCCAGGGTAACATTAAGAAGAGGATCTTCATCTTGGAACACATCCCAATGCCTCCCATATAATTTATGCCTTTGGCAATGATGTTTCTGACAAAGAAGTGTGTCTTCTTCCCTAATGGAAGTACTCTATTGTATTTGTTGTAACAAGATAAACAACCTTTTAAAAAATCTGTGTAATGTTCACATGCTTTTACTTAGAGATCTCCAAGGCATAAAACATGCAAAACAATACAAAGAAAACAGGCCAAGATTTAAAAATAAATAACAGTTTCTTGCTCTCGTGAAGCTTATAATCGAAAAGGAATGATATGGTATATCACAGATAAATAGGCTACAAATTTTAAAATGATTAGTACTTGAGAAGTAAAAAAAGCTAAAGATAAAAGAGACATCCTTTCAGGTGGCAAGATCAGGGAAGTTTTGCTGAAAAGGGCAGAAAAGTGCTAGTGAGTGTTTACTTAAGGAAGATGAGTTTGGGGGGGAAGGGTGGAAGAGGAGGGAAATGTGGAAGCATATACTTTTAAGTTTAATCTGCATAATTAACATTTTCTTTATAATTTTCTTAAGTCTAGAGACAATGAACAAAATAAATCAAACCCTGGTTTGGTGACTTAGGGGGTGTAAAGGCTCACACCGAAAATTTAACATTCAACTGGGCATCCCAAAGACTAGGCAGAGTTTTCAGCACATCTCTGAAAGATAATAAACCCCAATACTTATAAGGGATACTGAGCAACTAGCAAGCAATTGATACAAACTGAGGAGAAACCAAAAGGAAAGATGAAATCCCAAAAGGGATGTTGGGAAAACACTCAAGAGAAACTTTACCTACTTAAAAAATCAATTGAAACTGTACCATGTAACTCCTAAATTCTACCTGCCACTCATTTGAAAAAAAGGCAAGCCCAGATACAAAAGTGCTAACCTGTGCTATCCAAAAGAGATATTTAGAATCAACACAAACTATTAGTTAGGACTGTGGGCTTTTAATTGTGATGATGAGGATAAAGCAACTCAAAGAGAAACTGGTTGTGTTTTTTTACAGGGGTGGGGGTGGGGGATGCCTTTCTTATTTCATGTTTAGCTCACAAATTTTTTTTAATTTCTTTGACTTTAAAATTAAAATCCATTAAAATGCTTATCATAATTGCAAATGATGTCACATCTGAATCCCTAATAGTCCTACTTCAAATTCTGCTGAAATTTCACCTGGTTTTCTGATGATCCCTAGTGTTTTTCTGCATTTGGACAGTATTGGTTAGTCTATAGAGGCATGAAGGTTCTGAAAATAGGTCACTTATAGCCATTGATACATTTATGAATGTACATTGTGCTAAAACCTGCCTACAGCAGCAGCAACAGATCAGTTAGCACTTAGAGCTATCCACACTGACCTTTCAAGCTACTTGGAAATGAGGCTGAGAAGACTGCCAACGTCAAGCAAAAACTCTTCTTGGGGATGTAGTAAAATTAACAAAACAATGAACCCATTAGGAGAGAGCTGTGGTAAGACTGCTGACTGAAAATTTTACAATGGCAGCTTTGAAATTTACTTTGAAAAGACCCCTCTGGGCCTTGTTGGAATGTATGTAATATAGGAAAAAGAGCAATGATTTTAACAGGTGAAGCGATGAAGTCTTATTATTGTTCTTGAGTCATCTTTTTCAAACAAAGAAGGCAAGATTTGGCAAATAAAGGCACTTCCGGTTCCCTTTTCAGAGCAATCAACAGGCACGAAAATCTAAGCAGACATTTCTTGGAGAGCCAAAAGAGGACTGGAAGCATTTACCATTTAGTGCCCGGTGGGAAAGTATCTGATCTATTCAAGAAACACATTGCATTTTGAATGGAACAGCTTTTTGCCTTGTCTAAAGTTAGTTCAAATCACTCTGGTTTCTTCCTCTTGCACATGATTATCATTCCTAATATATGTATCACTCAAGAATACTCATAGCTGCATAGAGCTGCTAATTCAACAATAATAGTAATAATAATCAAAACAACAATAATAAACCATAATAACAACAATATCTAACATTTATATAGTACTTACTATGTGCTAAGTTTTTTAAGATTATTATCTCTTTTGATCCTCACAACCCTTGGAGGTAGGTGCTATTATTATCCCCATTTTACAGATGAGGGAAACAGAAGTTTAATGATTTTCCCAGGATCACACACACACACACACAGTAAGTGTCCAAGGCTGGATTTGAATACAAGCCTTCCTGACTTCAGGTCCAGTTCTTTATCCATTGTGCTGCCTGGCTTGGTAGGTTATCTTTTGAGAAAACTGGTAGTGACTTTCCTCCCAAATTACCTGGTATATATTTTGCCTGTACTCATATGGTGCTATAGTGTCTTCTCTGCTAAAATGCAAGCTCTGTAAGGGTATAGAATATTTCACTGTCCTCTTTCTAGTCTTGTACTATTTTCTCAATAAATGCTAAGTGATTGATTCCTTCTCTCTTTTGTGTAGAATCCTGTTTGATTTCAACACATGTAATAATAATAAAGGGGAGCCAAAGACCAATGTTATGATAGAGGGGAGATAGAGAGGATCTATATGTGGTGAGACTCTCTTCTAGGTCTCCCCTCAGGGCTGAATATACTCTGGGAGACTTCGAGGGGGTGTCACCCCTAAACTGGGTGACCTGGATTGTCGTGCCACCCCACAGGAGTAGGGGGCAAGGTTTCCCTATAAGATGAGGTATGTGGCACCCCAATCCAATTCTGAATGAGGGTGGGGTTCACACAAGCCTTCCCCAAGGTCAGTCAACCTCACAGCGGGTAGTCTGGCTCCAAGATGGAGGTAGCTAGACCAAGCTGTGGTTCCCCTCTCCCTTGTTGTCTCTCAGGCACTCTGGAATGCTATCTGACTAATGAAGGGCTTTTATTAATCACAATTCAGAGATTGGGGAAAGGGGTGAAGGGCAGAGGGTTTTGCGGTGCCCTCTTCTCTATTCCTATGGAGTCCGTCACTTAGGCGGGAACCTTAATGGCTCCCACTCCTAAGCCTCTTCCCCTGCCTCTTCTCCTTCTGTTTCTATTTCTATTCTTTTCTATAATTGTAAGTTTTGACTGAAAGGGGGTCTCTCAGCAAGGTTGGGTAATGGGAGAAGGAGACTAAGAGATTGCTCCCAAAATGGAGTCAAAACACTTAGCTGACTTGATGGTTGAAGTCTTGCTGGGTGAGACGTGATGGAATCTTTGACCAGGGAGTCAGGGTTTCAATGTCCAAAGAAAGATCCTCAGGAAGCCCTCAGGACTGGATCCAAGCTGGGATGTCCACCTCTGGAACCCTTTTCCTCCTCCTCCTTCCTCCGGAGCTTTTCCCAGAATCCTCTCTGGTCTCAACTACCAGTAACTGTCAGCAACTATCAGCCACTCCTTCTCTGGCTCCTTTTCTCCCATCCCCCTTGCACAAATCCCATCCTTACACACATCAAATATTTGTTAAACGCCTGCTATTTAGCCATTTAACTTAACATTTGCCAAGCAGCTAGCATGTACTAAGAACTGGTAAAAGAGTGATGAGTTCAGTCATTGTCCTACCTGCAGGAAGATCACAATCTAGCATAGTGAACAAATACTTAGGGTAAGATATAGACAACAAATGTATCCAATTACAAATCATAAAAAGTGCTATGAGAAACCCAAAGATAAAAAAAGATAACTACCAGAATTAGGGAAGATTTCATGGAGAAAATGAGGTCTGAGTTCAGCTTTAAGAAAATAGGGGTATCTAGGTGGCTTGGTAGATAGAGAGCCAGATCTAGAAAAAGGAGGTCTTGGATTCAAATTTAGATTCAGATTCTTCCTAGTTGTGTGACCCTGGGCAAGTCAATTAATCCCAATTGCCTAGCCCTTACCACTCTTCTACTTTGAAACTGATACTTAGTATGAATTCTAGGACAGAATATAAGGGTTTTAAAAATAACAATAATAATAGAGATGGTCTTTCTGGTCTCCATCTTCACCAGTCAAGAATGGTACCAAGATTGCCACATGATCACCATACAACTGTTTGTTCTTTCCCAGGCACTGTACACCTCTAAGGTGATGGATCAAGAAATTATCACTCAGATCAAGTCACATCAGGCATCTTAGAAGAACACTGCTCCCAAGGATCAGGTCTTGTTTCCCTGTTGCTATCTATGAGGCATTTGATGGTACTGAGCCTAGAATCAGGAAGACTTGAGTTCAAATCCTGCCTTAGGCATTAACTAGCTTTTCACTCCTTACAAGTCACCTGACTTTTGTCTGCCTCAGTTTCCCCAACGGCAAAAATGGGGAAAATAATAATGCAGACCTAACAAGGTTATTGTGAAGATCAAGTGAGATATTACTTGTAAAATCCTTAATACAAGACCTGGTACTTAATAAAGGCTTCTTTGCTTCCTTCCCTCTCTTCAGGAATAAATCATCTTGAGATAGTGTGGAGTGAGACCCCTAGCCACTCCAGGCTGGCCACTTGCTAGGAGATAAAATTCATTGTTCTCTGACCCAAAGTAGAAAAATGAGGGGTCTCAAGTGAACCAAGTAAGGGAAGAAGAAAACTGAGTGAGCTAAGACGGGAATGAAGTATTGCATATACTTTGTCAATAAACAGCCTCAATGTGAGTTCTTAATCCCTAGTAGTTTCTGCCTCTCCCTGATAAAGAGGAGGAGGAGGAGGAGGAGGAGGAGGAGCAGAAGGAGGAAGAGGAGGAGATAAGGACAAGGCAGAGAAGATATAATGATTATAATATAGAAATGTTTGTTATACTGTACTGAATGGAACTGAAGAGGTGATGACAGATTGGGGAAGGGGTTGTCTGTCCATTTCAGGCATGAGAGATATAAAAATAAATAAAAACAGGATCTCTACCCTAGACAAAATTATGATCTACAAAGTATCTGACCAGTGGAAAATAACCATTGGAGTATGATAAATTATGGATGGAGAGGGGTGAGCCTAGCGCCATGAGAGTTCAAGGGAAAATGAGACCATTTTCTACTGGAGAAATAAGAAAGCCTCTAGGAATAAAATAGTACTTGAACCAGACTTTAAAGGACTAGGGAGAGCGGGAACATATTCTGGCTACCATCTCCTCAGACTGTCATCCTATATATTACTTCTTCTCTTTCAGCCAAAATCTTTAAAACAAGTTTTCTTTCACATTCACTTTTCTACCCTTGCAAAATGGCCTCAAATCTCATCATTCTACCCAAAATGAATTTTCTAAAGTTACCATCTCTTAATTGCGAAATATCAGTTCTTATCCTTCTTGACCACTTGGATACTCTTGCTTCATTGGGTTTTCATAGCATTGTTCTTTCTTGGACATCCTCCTGACTGGTTAACCAGTCTTTCTCATTCTTTTTTGCTGTATCATCATCCATACTTCATTCTTTTACTGTAGATATATCCCACCAAAACTCTATCCTTAGCTCTCTTCTCTCCCTGTAATCTCTAAACTCCCATGAATTTAGTTATTGCCCTTATCCAGGCAAATGACTGCCAGATGTATAAATCCATCTCTAGTCTCTCTTCTGAACTTCAGTCTTGTATTAGCAATTGACTATTCAAAATTTTCCACTAGATTTTCCATGGGATCTCAAATTCAACATGTGCAAACAAGAAACTTAATGCTTAGAATCCACTTCCTACTTTTCCTATTTCTCTCCAGGATACCACCATCCTTCTAGGCATCTAGGTTTGTAAACTCATATTAAGGGCTTAATATATTCTTATTGATTGGTTGGTTGGTCAATCCATCTTTAATTCTTTATTCCCACTCACTGCCTCACCCCATTTCCCTTGGAATTAAGGTTAAGGGCCTTGCCTAGGGAGTCATATGGCTATTAAGTGCCTAAAATAGGATTTGAACTCAGACCTTCTCAACTCCAAGTCCAATGTCCAGTCCATTGTGTGTCACTGCTATATTTTGTTTTCGACTTTGCTTACATAAAACCTAGCATGGTCCCCTGAATGGAACTTGTCAAAAGCTTGCAAAATTGAATGGATATTTTACATAGGCAGAGCCATCAAGACTTAATAACCAGGTCTGGGGGAATTCTGGGAAGATGTCGGGGTAGAAGCATTAAGGCTCCAAACCTCCATAAAGCCCTTCACCACCAATTAAGGGCAAAGGGCTCCGAGGGAACAGAAAACCAAATCTGACAACACAATAGAGCTGGGGGGTCCTCCAGCTAAACCCAACTTAAAAGGTACGTGGAAAAAAAGAGAAAAAAAAAGCCTGAATTCTTGGAACTCTCAGGTGGGAAGGGAAAGAAAAGAGGAAGATCCCAGATCCCCTTCTCCACCTAATGTGCTGAGTCTCCAGCAGATACTAGAATCCCTGGGTGAACTGGGCTGCCAGTCCAAGAGAGTGCCTTGCTGGCACAGCTGTGCCAAACTCAAGGCTTAGATCACAGACAGCAGGGAAGCTGCTGGGGGAGAAACCCAGAGAGGGTGAATATACCCTCCATCTTGTGCTACCCCTCCCCTCTTTCTCTAGAGGCTTTGACCTCAGGGTACTCAGAGCAGTGTAGATCAACCACACCCAGGCTTAATCCTATCAACAGACTACTGCCAAGAGGTCCTCAGAGGGCAGGAAAGCTCCAACCCCTCCCCCACAGACTACAGCTAATGAAGCTTAATTCACCTCTCTAGCTTTCACCAACAGCTGGGGTAAATCTGACCTCAGCACACTTGGAGCTGTGCAGATCAAGCACACCTGGCTTAATCCTATCAGTTCAGCAGACAAGAAGTCTTCAGAGCAGGGGTGGTTAACCTTTTTGGCCTTGAGAGCCATAAATGCCACATTTTTTAAAATGTAATTTCGTGAGAGCCATACAGTGCTCACAGTGTGCGCTCCTGTAACAGTGCGCGCTCCTATAACAGCGCCTGAAAAAAAATTGACTTCATGTCTCCTGTAGAAAGAGCCATATCTGGCCCTCAAAAAAGCCAGATATGGCTCCAGAGCCATACGTTGTTGATCCCTGCTTCAAAGGGCTGGGAAGCTCTGACAACCTTCCCCCACAGACTACAAGGAAAGTAGCTGAATTCACTTCTTTTGCTTTCACCAACAGCCAGGAAAAATCTAGCCTCAGGTCCCACTAACCTAATTAATCAACAAAACAGAAAAGAAGCCCTCCCAGGGCTGAACAGCCCAAACTCAAAAATATGATCAGAGGATCAAGATTACAGCCAATTACAGGGGAGACAGAAGGGGAAAACATGAGTAAACAGCAGAAAAAGAAAAAAGAAACCACAAATGGATCAGAAGAAGATAAAGGAACACCAAGAAAAACATAAAAAATTCAGTGAAATGGACACAGGCTTTGGAAGAACTTAAAATTCAATTAACTCAAGAACTCAAAATTCAATTAACTCAAGAACTCAAAATCCAAATAACTCAAGAACTCAGAAAATAATCAACAGAGGCTGAAGGCAATTGGGAAAAGGAAATACATGATCTAAAACAAGAAAATAATGTCTTAAAAGCCCACATTGACCAGCTGAAAAAATGAAGCAAAGAAGGCAAAAGATGATCTACAAAGAAAAGCAGACCAGAAGGAGAAGGATGAGCAAAAATCCAGGGATGAAAGTCAGTCTTTAAATATTAGAATTGAACAACTAGAAGCAAACGACTTCACAAGGCAGCAAGAATATATAAAACAAAATTTAAAAAAATGAAAAATTTGAGAAAAATATGGAACACCTCATTGACACAACCACAGATCTGGAAAACAGATCTTGAAGAGACAACTTAAGGATTATTGCACTGCCAGAACATCACAACAAAAGGAAAAGTTTGCACATCATCCTACAGGAAATTATACAAGAGAACTGTCCTGACATTCTCGAACAAGGGGGAAAAGTGGAAATAGAAAGAATCAACAGATCACTTCTTACATTTAATCCACAACTAAGAGCTTCCAGAAATATTATAGCCAAATTCAAAAACTACCAGACCAAATAAAATATATTACAAGCTGCTCAGAAGAAGTCATTCAGATACCAGGGAACCACAGTTAGGATAACACAGGATCTGGCTGCATCTACATTGAAGGACAGGAAGGCATGGCATACAATATTCCAGAAAGCAAGAGAGCTAGGTCTACAACCAAGAATTAACTATCCAGCAAAATTGACTATATTCTTGCAGGGGAAAGTATGGTCATTCAACAAAATTGAAGACTTCCAAGCATTCAACAAGAAAAAACCGGACTTAAGCAAAAGTTTGCTGATCAAACACAGAACTCAAGAGAATCACCAAAAGGTAATTAAGAGAATGGGAAGGAAAAAAACAAAACAAAACAAAAAACAAGAAATCTTTTCTTTAATGGACCCAATAAGCTCAATTGCCTTATATCCCTATAAAAAAAGAAGATATTGGTAACTCTCAAATATTGTTATTACCAACAGGGTAGATAGAAGAAGTATAATTAGAGGGAACAGAGACAAAATGTATAGGATGATATGTCAAGATATATGTATGTATATATATATATATATATATGTATATATATATATATACACACACACACAAAACTAGAGGTAAAAAAGGGTGATAATATTAAGATGAAGGGGAAAACAGACAAAATGGAGTACATTTATATTTCATAAAGAAGTGCATGGGGCAAACAGGGGAGAAGATCAATACAATGGACAGGTAAAGAAGTCAGAGAAAGGAAATAATTAATTCGTAAGTGCATTGAAATTAATTTCAAGAGGGAAGAACAATCAGATCCATTGGGGCAGAGAATTGATTTGTGCCCTATAGAAAAGAAGAGGGGTAACAAATGGACTGGTGGGGAGGGAAGCAATACTAGGTAGGGAAAGGGCTTGGGGGTAGTGCAGTGTATCTTTAAAGAACAATAAAAGAGGAATAAGAAGGGAGGGGGAGAAAGGGAAGTACAACTAGGGAGGGGACTAGGGGAAGTGATTAAAAACAAAACACTGCTATAGACGGAAACAGTGAAAGAAGAAAGGACAACACAAGGAGAGAGAATCAAAATGTCTGGAAATACACACTTGATAATTATAACTCTGAATGTGAATGGGATGAACTCATCCATAAAATGGAAGCAAATAGCATAGTGGATTAGAAACTAAAATCCTACCATATATGGTCTACAAGAAACACATATGAGACAGGTAGACATACATAGAGTAAAAATGAAAGGATAGGAAAAATCTATTGGGCTTCAAATGAGAAAAAGAAGGCAGGAGTTGCAATCATATTCTCTGACAGAGCCAAAGTAAAAATAAATAAATAAATGAATGAATGAATGAATGAATGAATAGATAGATAGATAGATAGATAGATAGATAGATAGATAGATAGATAAATGAATGAATGAACGAATAAATAAATAAATAAATAAATGAGCAAATGAGCAAACAAATAAATAAATGAAAATAAATCTGGTTAAAAGAGATAGGGAAGGTAATTACATCCTAATAAAAGGCAGGGCCTGATGGATTCACAAGTGAATTCTATCAAACCTTCAAAGAACAACTAATCCCAATACTATACAAATTATTTGATATAATAAACAAAGAAGGAGGCCCACTAAATTCCTTTTATGACACAAATATGGTACTGATTCCAAAGCCAGGTAGATGCAAAAGAGAGAAAGAAAACTACAGACCAATCTCCCTAATGGACATAGATGCAAAAATCTTAAATAGAATACTAGCAAAAAGACTCCAGCAAGTGATCAAGAGGATTATCCATCATGATCAGGTAGAATTTATACCAGGAATGCAAGGATGGTTCAACATTAGGAAAACCATCCACATAATTGACTATATCAACAAGCTAACAAGCAAAAATCACATGATTATCTCAATATATTCTGAAAAAGCCTTTGACAAAAAAACAACACCCATTCCTATTAAAAACACTAGAAAGTATAGGAATAGAAGGACATTTCCTAAAAATAATAAACAGTATATATCTAAAACTATCAGCAAACATCATATGCAATAGGGATAAATTAGAAGCCTTCCCAATAAGATCAGGCATGAAACAAGGATGCCCATTATCACCTCTATTATTTAACATTGTACTAGAAATACTAGCAGTACAAATTAGAGAAGAAAAAGAAATTGAAGGTATTAAAATAGGCAATGAGGAGACTAAGCTATCACTCTTTGCAGATGATATGATGGTCTACTTAAAAATCCTAGAGAATAAACTAAAAAGATAGTAGAAATAATTAACAACTTTAGCAAAGTTGCAGGATACAAAATAAATGCACATAAATCATCAGTATTTCTATGTATTTCCAACACATTACAACAGCAAGCGTTAGAAAGTGAAACACCATTTAAATTCACCCTAGACAATATAAAATACTTAGGAATCTATCTACCAAAACAAACACAGGAATTATACGAAAACAACTACAAAACACTTTCCAAACCATTAAAACTAGATCTAAACAATTGGAAAAACATTGATTGCTCATGGATAGGATGAGCTAACATAAAAAATGACTATTCTACCCAAATTAATTTACTTATTAGTGCCATACCTATCAAACTATCAAAAAACATCTTTACTGAATTAGAAAAAACTATAACAAAGATCATCTGGAAGAACAAAAGATCAAGAATATCAAGGGAAATAATGAAAAATGTGAAGGACTGTGGCCTAGCAGTACCAGATATTAAACTATACTATAAAGCAGTGGTCAACAAAACAATATGGTACTGGCTAATAGACAGAAAGGAGGATCAGTGGAATAGACTTAGGGTGAGTGACATTAGCAAGACAGTGTATAATAAACCCAAAGAGCCCAACTTTTGGGGAAAAAATCCACTATTTCACAAAAACTTCTGGGAAAATTGGAAAACAATGTGGCAGAGATTAGGTTTAGATCAACATCTCACACCCTACACCAAGATAAATTCAGAATGGGTGAATGACTTGAATATAAAGAGGGAAACTAAATAAATTAAATGAACACAGAATAGTATACTTGTCAGATCTCTGGGAAAGGAAAGATTTTAAAACCAAGCAAGAATTAGAGAAAATTACAAAATGTAAAATAAATTATTTTGATTATATTAAATTAAAAAGCTTTTGTACAAACAAAAACAATGCAACTAAAATCAGAATGGAAACAACAAATTGAGAAAAAATATAACAAAAAACTCTGACAAGGTTCTAATTACTCAAATATACAAGGAGTTAAATCATGTAAATTTTAAAATTTATATTCAATGCCTCCAAAGTATGATATTTATAAGGATTTTATTAAAAGCCCAGGGATAGAGTCCCAACTCACCATGCCTCCTCCTCTCCCAAAAAAAGCCCCATCACCACACCCAAAACAACCATATCAAAACAGCCCACAAAACCCACAACCAATAGGAAAAGGCTTAAGGAATTATGGGTATGGTGAAAGGGGGTTTGGGTAATGTAGTTTAAAGGAGTACAATGTCTTTTCAACTTTACATTCCCTCTGTGATCCTTTGGGAGACAAGTATCCCCAATGGATCATGAAAACATAATCAAATTAAAGTTTACAATAATTCAGAGATAAAAGGGAAATAAAAGGGAGAAAGAACAAAACCAATGTTCGGTGCATTGACAAAAGCCATTTAGGGCCAGTCCCCTTTCTGGCATAAAGTGTCCATTCAAAATAAATACATTCAACACCCCAAAGTTCAAATTTGTCATGTCTCAAAATTCACTCTGAATCTTTTGGTGCAGTGTGTGGTCTCTGCATGCATCTTCATGCCATCTTCTGGATTCTGGGAGATAGTCTTCTGTTCTAAATTAGGGTCAAATTCAAGTCCAAATTTACAGAAATAACATAGTCCCCCAGAGGAGAATAACTTTACATTTCCCCTGAGGAAAATACAGGGATACACATGGGAATCACACAGGAATACATGATCAAGGCATAAGGTATATGAATCAATTCTCAAAACATCAAAAAGTCCAAAGAAAAATAAAAAGGAAAAAAGAAAAAAAATAACCTCTAAGGAAAATACACGATATTTAAAAAAAATGTGAAAGGAAAAAATTCACAAATCAAAGCAGGTTCTTGTAGCAATCCATGTGCCATAAGCATTGCAACAACAATTACTCACTAACCCAATTTAGCAGCCTGGACTACAGTAAGTTGTCACATCATGAAAGAAATGGAAAAAGGAGACTAGATCTCGAGATAAATGGGAAATAGCATTTCCTGGCACAATACTTTTTTTCACTTTCAGAGATAATGGAGCCAGAACAATTTGATGTTGAGTACTTGATATCAAGTGTAGTAGAAGGAAGTCCTACATTTTAACATATGCTAAGCGTTGTAACCTCGAGTCTCACACAAGATCAAGTCTTTGCATAGAATGTCATCAATCCCTGTAGGATTAGTTTGGTCTCTTTCCTTTATGTGCTCATTTGCACTTCGCAGGTCAAAAACTCTGTGCTCCTTTGTGGTCCGATTTTCCTTGGATTAGACATAGTCATCGAGCAAAAGTCTTGTAATAATAAAATAACTAGTGGCAGGTTTCTATAGTAAAAAGCTTTTAGGGTATAAATTTATATGCTAGGCAAATGGACATCTTAGCTTATTCTTATTGCAAAAATCAAAACAGTCAAGAGTCTAATTAATGCTGGCGACATGCTTGAAATGTAAAAGAATGAGAGAAAAGAAAAAAAATTAAATACTGTATTGCACATGTAGGAAGAAAAATGAACAAAAAAAATGCGTAGTTTTGCACAATTACAGAGGTAAAGAATAGAGGTTAATTTTCAAGAAATAAGATTCATTTCCACCTTAACTTGCCATGATCCACAGTGTGAGTGCAAATGAGGTAGACAAAGTGATGTGGGTGCAAAAGAGGCATATAAAGCAATAGTATATTCAATAAAGTACAAAAGGAATGACAAAAGGCACAAAAATGTCTTGAAAGGCACATCAGGTCAATATAGATCACTAATACAGATATTTTGTTGTGAGGTAGTATATGTATCATTCAAGTATAAGGATCAATCAAATAAAGTGCAACAAAATAGTGCAAAATCCAGCAACAGAGCATTCTTATCACAATAGTCAAATACAATCAATAATCAAATATAATAGGTACAGGCAATTGTACTTAGTACAGAGAATTATTCATTTTCAATAGAGGGTACTCATTTCACAAGACTGCAGTGAATCCATGAGTCGCTTTCCCCAATTTTAATGGCTATTGGTGTAGTTAACAGGACCTGGAATGGTCCATCATAAGCAGGTTCAGTAGTTTGAAATTCTTTATGTACACACTATCACCTGGGTTCAAATCATGAAGTGAGAAGTCTAAGGGGCCTGCTTAAACAGCAGCTCCAGAGTCGTGAAGTTCTCGCAATTTTGTTTGTAATTGTCTGATATAAGTGGCAATGGTTGTATCCCCTCCTAACAATGAAGTATAGGCAGGGTTGAATGGTTGTGCCTGAATAGATGGATGTCCAAATAGCATCTCAAATGGTGAGATGTGTAAATCACCTCTGGGTCTGCTTCTGAGATAAAATAAGGCCAGAGGTAGAATTTCAGGCCATTTTAAATGAGTCTCCGTGCATAATTTGCCAAATAGTTTTAAGTTCCTTATTCGTCCTTTCAACTTGGCCGGAACTCTGGGGATGATATGGTGTATGAAATTTAGGAGTTATCCCCAAACATGAATAAATTTGTGATAAGACTGAGTCAGTAAAGTGAGTTCCTCTATCAGAATCAATACGTGCTGGCAGGCCAAAATGAGGAATAATCTCTTTCAAAAGGATTTTGACAACAAAAGCAAAAAAAATGTTTCAGGCTACCTGGTCAGTTGTTCAAATATGACCAGACAAAATTTATAGCGTCCAGCTTTTGGCATAGAGATAAAATCAATTTGCAAATGTTCAAATGGTGTATAAGCTAGAGGATGTCCATCAAAGGCTTTTTCTCAAAAAGTGTGCTGATTAAAGGCCTGGAAGGTGGGACAAGCTGTACATATTTTGAAGGCAATTGCAGTTATTCCAGGTGCTATCCATACTCTTTTAACAGAGTGTACAATGCCTTGGGTGCTGAAATGACTATGTTAATGGATGGAATAACAAATTTGGTTATAGAAAGCCCTAGGGAACAGGGGATTACCTTCAGATGACACCCATACTCCATTTATCTGTTTTGCTTTAAATCTCTGCTTCCATTTTCCATCTTCCTTGACATTATAGGAAAGGGATAGATCCAAATTATCAGTAATTGTTAGTAGCATAATTAACTCGGGTCCTTCTAAGGCTGATAGTTTGGCTGCAGCATCTGCTTGATCATTTTCCCTGGAGACAGGGTAAGTGCAACCTGTGTGTTCAGAGCAGTGAACAACAGCTATGGTTTCAGGGAGCTGGATGGTAGAAAGAAGTTCAGTGATAAGGTTTGCATTGGCAATACACTTTCCAGCTGATGTTAAGAATCCCCTTTGAAGGCATTAACATGCCGCCAGCATGACAGATGCCAAATGCATAATGGGAGTCTATGTAAATTGTGACCCTTTTGTTCTGTGAAATGATACAAGCCTGTTTTAAGGCTGTGAGTTCTGTACCTTGTGTACTTACATGTGAGGGTAAAGAAGCTGACCATATAGTATCCAATTCTGTAACTACTGCAGCTTGTATATAGCGCACAGCCTCTCTCATAAAAGAAGAACCATCTGTAAATAATACTAAATCAGGATTATTCAAAGGGGTGTCCAGTAAATCACTACGGGGTTTATCAACAGTGGATACCAAAGATGTACAATCATGTAAAGGTTCTCCAGAAATTGGCAAATCAGGGAGCAAGGTTTCAGGATTAAGAGTTCCATAGTGTTTTAATGTGATATGTTCATTATTCAATAGGATTATCTCCTATCTTGTAATCCTTTGATCAGTAAATGCCTGGGTTCTATGTCTTAATAACAATGCCTCTACCTCGTGCGGGCACATTATGGTCAGAGGGCATCCTAGTACCAGATCAGCAGAGTTAGTCACCAATAAAGCTGTGGCAGCTACTCCTCTAAGGCATGGTGGTGCTCCTGCAGCTACTGGGTCCAGCTTGGCTGAATAATAGGCTCTGGGCATTGATCAGGTCCCAAAATTGAGTTAGAACACCTGAAGCTACCCCTTTTCTTTCATGGACATGTAAATGGTTTGTCATAATTTGGGATGCCTAGAGCAGGGGCAGACAGGATAGCTGTTCAGTGTTCCTTTCCCAATTTAAGTGGTTCAGGGACTGTGTTTTTTCTGAGTGCTACAAGGGACTTAGTGATTTCCCCATAGCAAGGGATCCACTGCCAACAAAATCCTGTCACTCCAAGTATTACCCCCAATTGTTTTTTAGTTGTAGGATCACTTAAGTTTTGGATACTTTCAATACGTTGTGGAGAAATTAAACGGGTCCCAGAAGTTAAAATAAAGCCTAAATATTGCACCTTTCAGAGACACTGCTGAAACTTTTCTTTTGCTATCTTGTGGCCTCTTTTATGTAATTCTAAAAGAAAATGTTTACTATCTTCTTGACATGTTGTGGCATTTGGTGAGGCCAAGAGTAAATCATCTACATATTTAATTAATTTGCTGTTTTTAAATGTTATATTATCTGTGTCTTGGCTCAAAATCTGTGCAAAAAGGCTCGGGCTTTCAACATACCCTTGGGGCAAATGTGCCCATGTCCATTGGGAACCTTTCAAGGTGAAAGCTAAGATATGTCTGGAATCCTCATATATAAGTATGGAAAAGAAGGCTGAGCACAAGTCTATTACTGTAAAGTATGTAGCTGTGCTAGGAATAGAAGAAATGATAGTATTTATATTGGAAACTACAGGGTGTCTTTTTATAACATGATTGTTCACTGCCCTCAAATCCTGGACAAATCAATAGAGATGCTTGCCATTGGGCCCCAATTTTGGCTTTTTAACAGGCAGGATTGGCGTATTGTATTCAGATTTACAGGGAATTATGATGCCTTGGTCAATTAGTGAATTTATCACTGGGGTAATGCCCTCTATTGCCTCCTTTGAGAGAGGATCCTGAGGAATGGAAGGAAGTGGGCTAGATTTTGTTTTAATTTGGACAGGAACAGCTGATTTAAGTAGGCCAACATCAGAAGGTGATGTGGCCCAGAGAGTCTCAGGTATATCTGTTGGGATTTCAAAAGTGGGAGACTCCTTTATCTCTTGACTAACTGAAAGAAGCACAGGGAGCAAAGTTAAGGATTTCTCAGGCAATTCCAGTGACATAGAGCCATCTGGAGAGCAATTTATTGTGGCTCTAAGCTTGCATAAAAGATCTCTCCCCAGCAAGTTTATTGGGGAGCCGGGCATCAATAGGAAGGAGTGCTCCACAATTAGGGGCCCTATGGCTACTGTTCTAGGGAAGAGCTTTGGAACTATTTGGGGTTTTCCTGATACCCCCACTACACTTATTGATCCTATGGAATTACAATATGGGTCTGGTGTACTCTTCAATACAGATCTGGAAGCTCCAGTGTCCACAAGACAGTCATAATAGGTGTTACCAACCTTAAATGTTACATAGGGCTTGTCAGTATGGGGGAGGGCAGTGGATGGGGACAATGGGTAGACAATCAGGGTCTGGAAAATCAAAGGTTGTATCTTTTGATCTCTGTGCCTCGGCCCCCCTCCCCCATTCACCTTCATAATCTTTGGGTAGGTCCTTGGGCTCCTTCATGAGGGGCAGTAGCACCCTGGATGGTTCAGGGCCAAGCACCACTCAAGATATACTGCTCTGGAGTCATTTGGTATGAGTTATCAATTGCCTAATCCATAAACCTAGATCTGTTACTAGTCCTAACGTCATGATTCCTGAAATCATTGTTTCCATAATCATTATTATTTCTATAATTTCTATAATCATTATTTCTATAATTGTTATTATTTCTAAATTTGTAATTTCTGAAGTTATTATTTCTAGATGCTTGATTCCAAGTCCTACAGTTCATCATTATATGACCCCTTTTCCCACAGAAATGGCATATAAGGGGCTGAAAGTTAGATTCTTGGAGAGGGGCAATTGCCATTGGTTGAGTAGCAAACTCTTTTAGTTGTTTTTCAACTCTATCACTTACAGAGTCATTTAAAGAGTCTAGTCTCTTATTAAATATGTCCATATTCTTTTTAAATATGTCCAAATAAACTATTACTCTCTTCCTGTTTCTCTTTATGGTTGTTAAAGATATGAACAGCAGTTCTCCTTAACTCATCAAGGTTGATTTCAGGCCATGTAGGGCAATTTGTTTTAAAATGATCTAGGATCTTTCTACGAGAGTTATGGACAAATTGTTCCTTAATTAGCCTTACATCCTTTTCAACAGAAAGGTCGAGTTCCATGTATCTATTTCCCATTTCAATGAGCCTGTCCATGAATTGGGAGGGTGTCTCATCATCAGATTGTGTAATACATTTAAATTTGGTCCAGGCCTGAGGTCTCTCAGTGCATGCTCACATTGCTTTTAGAAGGGCACTCCTATCAAGACATAAGTCTGAATAGTATTTGGGGTCATTATGCTGCCAGTTAGGATCTTCAGATGGCCAGCATACTGCATTGCGTCCTTGGGATTTGTTACCATGGAAGATAATTTTAGTCTTCTCCTGTTCCTTTAGGAAAGCCCGGAGCAATTTTTCTACATCTTTATAAGAGGGGTCATAGTCATAGAAAATTTCATCAACATTTTTTATTACTGTTAAAGGTTCCTCTGCGAAAGATGGACAATTTTCTTTGAAATCCTTTATATCCTGGCTTGTGAAAGGCTTGTGTTGTTTCAATGTGACCACATCCGCATTGGGTCCTATTGTGGACACTTCCCTTAAGGGAAAAAGGCCTGCACAGGAATTGTTTACTGACTGTGGGGTAGGCCATGTTAGCCAGGAGTTGCAGAGCATGAGCAAATTGGTTCAGAGTGCAAGAGAGGAATTTCTGCACCTGAGATATAGTAGAGGGGCCTGATATTCCTATGTTAGGGGAAACAGGTTTGCAAAAATCAGGCTTGTTTTGGGGAAAATCCTCTTCTGTTGTTTGGGCTTGTAAGTGATGCACTATCTGGTTCAATTGAACTTGTATGTCAGCTTGCATTCTCCTTATTTGTGACCATCCAACCCAGAGAAAAAAGAAAACTACAGGCCACATAGAAACAAGGAAGTAATCTAGAACTCAATAAGTTCATAATTGGGCAAAAATTGCAAGGGTTTCTTGTAGAGTAGCATTTATACTGCTGAGCATTGTGACCAAAAGGGTAGATTTGCTCTATTCACAATCAGAAAATGGGAGTCGAAGAAGTTACCTTGCCTTTTTTTTATTAGACCCAAGTTGAACAGGGAAGCTAGAAAGCAGGCTGGGGTGGATGAAAAAAGGTCAGGACCTCCCCACACCAAGGCAAAAAGCCCAGAAGAGGTTAGGGGTTTCTGCAAGTTTAAAAAGGCTCTTTTTCACGCAGGGGCTAGGGGCTGGGGGTGCTTTAAAGCTTACCAATCACAGAAGTAGTAGGCAGGCCAGCTGGATGGTCCCAAAAAGGGTCACGTTTAGTGGCAGGAAACCACAATAGTAGATAAAGCAGCTTAAGTCTGGTGCCTGCTATGGCTTGGGGCTGAAAGCAGCCTGAGGCTTTGAAACGCCACCTGGCCAGGCAGTCAAAGGAGGGGAAAAGTGTGTGGAAGGCGCTGAGAGGCAGCAGCAGGCTGAGGGCCCAGCACAAGGGTGGAGAGGGTGGAGAAGGCGTGTGAAGGATGCCTGGGAGGAAAAATGCACAGATCTGGGAAAAAGTGAGAGGCAGCAGCTCAGCAAAGGTTTTTAAAAAAACGGCAGAAAGCTCCACTGCTGGGGGAGGGGGGAGGGCACAGCTGGGAACTATTTTCATAGGGACTCAGAGAGTCCCTTCATGGTTGCCAACTGTAAGTTTTAAAATTTATATTCAATGCCTCCAAAGTATGATATTTATAAGGATTTTATTAAAAGCCCAGGGATAGAGTCCCAAATCACCCTTTACTATGCCGCCTCCTCTCCCCCCAAAAAAGGCCCATCACTACACCCACAACAACCATATCAAAACAGCCCGCGAAACCCATAATCAATAAGAAAAGGCTTAAGGAATTATGAGTATGGTGAAAGGGAGTTTGGGTAATGTAGTTTAAAGGGGTACAAGGTCTTTTCAACTTTACATTCACTTGTATAAAAAAACAAGCCATTCCCCAATTATTAAATGGGCAAGGGTCATGAATAGGCAATTTTCAGATAATGAAATCAAAACTATCAATAAGCACATGAGAAAGTGTTCTAAATCTCTAATAAGTAGAGAAATGCAAATCAAAACAACTCTGAGGTATCACCTCACACCTAGCAGATTGGCTAAAATGAAAGAAGGGGAGAGTAATCAATGTTGGAGGGGATGTGGCAAAATTGGGACATTAATGCATTGCTGATGGAGTTGTGAACTGATCCAACCATTCTGGATAGCAATTTGGAACTATGCTCAAAGGGCTATAAAAGATTGCCTGCCCTTTGATCCAGCCATACCATTGCTGGGTTTGTACCCCAAAGAGATCATAGATAAACAGACATACAAAAATATTTATAGCTGCGCTTTTTGTGGTGACAAAAAACTGGAAAATGAGTTTATGCCCTTCAATTGGGGAATGGCTAAACAAATTGTGGTATATGCTGGTGATGGGATACTATTGTGCTCAAAGGAATAACAAACTGGAGGAATTCCATGTGAACTGGAAAGACCTCCAGGAATTGATGCAGAGTGAAAGGAGCAGAACCAGCAAAACATTGTACACAGAGACTAATACACTGTGGCAAAATCGAATGTAATGGACTTCTGTACTAGCAGCAATGCAATGACCTAGGACGATTCTGAGGGATTTATGGAAAAGAATGCTACCCACATTCAGAGGAAGAACTACAGGAGTGGAAACACAGAAGTAAAACAACTGCTTGAACACATGGGTCGAGGCAGACATGATTCGGGATGTAGACTCAAAACAACCACAACAATGCAACTATCAACAATTTGGAAATAGGTCTTGATAGATGACACTTGTTAGAACCAGTGGAAATGCGCATCAGCTTTGGAGGAGAGGGGATGGGAGGGGCAGAGGAAAGTAAGAACATGAATCATGTAACTATGGATAACTTTTCTAAAAAATAAAAATTATTTAAAAAAAAAGACTTAACCACTTGGCTATATAGGGCAAGGAAGAGAGAAAATCTAAACATGAGTTTAAAGTTTCTCTGGATGATAGCAAAAATGGTAATGCCCTAACCCTTCTACAGTCCCCAACACTCTCCAAGACCTATGAGAATCCTGCCTTGCCCAATTCAAATACCACTTCTCCTTGAAAGCTGTGCTGATCCCCTTCCCATCTTGTCCCCCAGCTGTCAATGACTCTCCATCCTCAAATTCCTCTCTCACTTCATACACTTTATATTTATGATCTAATTCATTTTGTTGTTAGTTCTATATGTGTGTTAAATCTCATTCCACTACTGCCCCATCCCACCTTCCCCAGGTAGAAATGATCTTTTCCTCTTAGGACCTTTTGTAAAATATTCCTATGCTTTCCTAAATTTGCTGGTCTCCTTCTGGAAGCATTGGTATAATGGTTAGAGTCTCATTGCTTCCAATTACATCCCTGGACCTTAGGCATTTTTTTAGAAATCCTTACCTCCTGTCTTAGACTCAGTATTGAGTACTGGTTCCAAGACAGAAGGATGGTAAGCGCTAGGCAATAGAAATGAAGTGACTTGCCCAGGATCACACAGCTAGGAAACATCTGAAGCCAAATTTGAACCTACAGCCTCCCATGTCTAGGCCAGGCTTTCTGTCCACTGAGCCACCTATCTGCCCCTGATCTTAGGCATTTTTAATCTTGGTCATCTTTTCTGGATACCAGTTCTTCTTTGAAATCAATCCTTAAGATCTTGTATTTATCCCCAAATCCACATAACTTTTCACTCATTTCTAAACTTCTGTAATCATTGAACTCCAACAGAAAACACCAAGCCTACATGACACTCTTGTTATATGAATGAATGAATAAACAAGTGAAAGAATAAATGTATAAAAGAAATTTATCAAGCATTTACTATGAGGCAGACATTATTTTAAGTATTGAGTGTACAAATATAAGCATGCAAAATGGTGCCTGACTTCAAGAAGCTTTCCTTCTAACACTGGAAGATAAAGGGGGGACTTGGGCATTTCTGTGCATAGTGGTGTGATTTGAAAATAGTGAAGAAGTGGCATAGCTGCCTGGTTTTAATTCCTGAGCTTATTTGGTTCCCTCTTTTCAGAGATCTGTCCCACCTAACCCCTAATGACCTTTATCCCTCTGCCTGCCATAGCCACTAGAACTGGATGCCCAATTTTGACAGTAGTTCTTTGTTTTCCTTCAGCCCCCTGCTACCACACATTCCAGACCACAAGAATGGAATCCTAAGGTTTGTTTACAAAGGAAAAGAGATTATACAAATGCCGAAATAATACACCAGGATAAGATAATTAGAAGGATAAATAAAAGAAAATGAGCTGGTCATATACTGGAAAGTACTTAAGTTCAAAGCTATTCTACAGTTTCTCAGGTTTAGTTTGGCCCATTATTCTCTCTAGTCATGGTGTATCTAGCTCTCTCATGGCCCCCAGAAAACAATGGCTGTTTTCATTCTGTAACACACCCTATCTAAATGGGAGTCACCCACCTGGGCAATTGGGATTGAGAACATTTATAAATTCTATAATCCCTAGCTCACTCTTAATCAACCAGGAAGCCTCCTGACCACATGGCAGCCTTTTGGGCATTTTGCCTACATTCCTACCTAATCACTGGTTATTAGTGTTATCCTTCCCTCAGAGAGAGAGAGAGAGGAAGAGAGAGAGAGAGAGAGAGAGAGATGAAGAAACACATAGAAATAAAGATGGAGTTTTTATCATTCCAAAAAAGTGGAGTGAAACATCCCTCCAAAAGTGCCCAGACCAACTGATTCATCACAAAGCTTACACAGCTCTCTATAACTTTCTTGTACTCAAAGATTATTCTGTTTTGCATTATAGTTACAGTATGTTTGCTTGAGTCTCTCTCTGACCAAATTATAAATTCAAGGAAGATATACATCCTGGGGCAACTAGGGGCTCAATGGGTACAAAGCCAGGCCTAGAGATAAAAGGTCCTGGGTTCAAATCTGGACTCAGACACTCCTTAGCTGTGTGTCTCTGGGCAAGTCACTTAACTTCAGTTTCCTAGCCCTTAATGCTCTTCTGCCTCAGAACCTATACTTAAATAGATTCTAAGACAGAAGGTAAAAGTTGTAAAATATATACATTGTCCATTTATCTAGCATAGTGCTCCCTCCACATAATAAATTGTTATCTATTATAATTGAATGAATGAAAAAGAGAGAATAAGATGCAGGAATAAGTTTTAAGAGAAAGAATAATGAATTTCACTTTAAGAATGCTGATTTTGAGAATATGAAATGTCAAAAAAGCAGTTGAAATGGGGTTCTGGAGCTTGGGAGTTGACTATATTTAGTGAACTGGAGAAGTAAGAGGAGTCAGTGATAAATACAGAAAAGGAGTGGTCAAAGAATTAGAAAAAGATGTTAGAGCATAGTGTTATTAAAGTCAAGGGAAGAAAGATCATCAAGGCAGGAGTGGTCAGCTGGGGCTGAGCTAAGAAGTAATCAACAAGTAGCAGAGCTACTGAAAAAATGAGAACTGAGAAAAGATCACTTGTCAGTTAATCACCAAGCATTTATTTAGTGCCTACTATGTGTCAGGGATAGTGCCAAGCACTAGGGATAAAAGGGGGGGGGGGGGAACAAGCAAACAAAAAACAGTACCTTTTCTCAAGGAGTTCACATAGTCAAATGGATTTGAAGATTGAGAAGTCACTGATATCTTTTGAGAGAATTAAGTTCAGTAGAGTGGTGAAAGGATTATTACAAGGGATTGAGAAATGGGGTGGTAGAATAAGCAGCTAGTTCATAATACCATTTCTGGATGTTTGACAGCTTCTTGAATGCAATAAGCCATTTTTAAAAAATGAACTCTTATCTTTTACCTTCAAATGGATACTAAATATTGATTCCTAGACAGAAGAGAGGTAAGAGCAAGCAGTTGAGGTTAAGTGACTTTCCCAGGGTCATACAGCTAGGAAGTGACTGAGGCCAGATTTGAACCTAGAACCTCCCATCTCCAGGCCTGGCTTTCTATCTACTAAGGCAAGACTTAACTGTCCCATAAACAAGCATTTTCAAGGACCTCCTACGTGCCAGGCACTGTGCTAGGTGATTTATAAATATCATCTCATTTGATCCCCCAACAGCCCTAAGAGATAGGTATAAGATAACAGAGGCCTTCTTCTAGATCTGTTGACCCATCACTGACTCATTTCTTTTTCTTTTGGATGACAATACTTTTTTTTTTTTTTTTTAAATTTTTTTTTTAGACCCTTAACTTCGGTGTATGGTCTCATAGGTGGAAGAGTGGTAAGGGTGGGCAATGGGGGTCAAGTGACTTGCCCAGGGTCACACAGCTGGGAAGTGTCTGAGGCCGGGTTTGAACCTAGGACCTCCTGTCTCTAGGCCTGACTCTCACTCCACTGAGCTACCCAGCTGCCCCCAGGATGACAATACTTTTAAGATTCAAATTTATAAGAAAAAGAGAAAAATCTTCAAATGACAAATATGAACAGGAAGTTCTCAAGGAAAACTATACCAGCACTCATTAGTCAAATTAAAAAATGCTCCAAATCACTAATAACAAGAGAAATGCAAATTAAAGCAACTCTGAGGTTTCACTTCATACCCATTAGATAGGTAAAGTTTACAAAAAAGAAAAATAAGAAGCATTGGAGTGGATGTGTTGAAATAGATACTTTGATGTACCTTGCTGGAGCTACAAATTGGTCTAGACCAGGGGTCGGCAATGGCTCTCAAGCCATAACTGGCTCCACCTCTGGACCTAACAGTCCGAGCAGAGCCCCAGGATGTGTCCCAGGGGGCCCTTCAGCCCCGGCCCCAGATTCCAGTGCCTTCAGCCTCCATCCTCCTTCTGAAGGCATTTATGGCTCTCACAGCCAAAAAGGTTGCCGATCCCTGGTCTAGACATTCTAGAAAGCAATTTGGAACTATGCCTCTTTGACCTGGGCTAATATCCCAAAGCAGTCAAAGATAGATCAAAATATGCTAGATTTACAAAAATATTTATGGCAATTTATTTTGTGGTGACAAAAAACTGGAAACTAATGCAGTTCCCATCAGTTGAGGAATGGGTAAACAATTAAGGCATTGTTGTTTGTACTTCATTTCTGAAGATGACCAATAACATTACAGGGTGATGACTCAAGCATGTATTGGATTTAAGTGAGGTAGAGTTACACAAAGTAGTCAGCCTCATTCTCTTCTAGAGTCATCAAAGTCTAATGGCAAGACAAGAGTCAGGATGACCCAGGATACAGTGGCTGATCTTGGCATCTTTAATGACTGAATGAGATCTAAATGCTCTATAGCACCTGCCTCCGCCACCTTTATGGCCACTATAACAAATTTTTCTCATCTGCACATTCCACCTGGAGAAGTCTTTGTGTTCCTGCAGTAGACATTTCCTTAACCAACACTGATAGTTTTGAAACCTATCAATTACCTTCAACCTGGTTTAGCCCATCTGCTTGATTGGATATATTTATTATAAGAATTTGTTAATTTTTTCCAATAAAGGGAGGGAGAGAAAGAGACAATAAGTATTTAGGAATTTTTTTAATTAACTAAAATTTAAAAATTCTTGGTAAATTTGCAGGCAAAAGAGAAAGAGATTTCTCTCTAAGTTTGACTCAAACTAATTCAGGGAGCCACCAAATCTACCTAATGAGAGTAGAACCAGTAAAGGTCAGAAATGGAGCAGGTCAAATCTCCTGTGCCAATCAAGAGTGAGATCATGCTTATAAGTAGCCACTGAACCTCCAGTCTAAAAGATGCGAGAGAGAAGGAGAAAAGAAGGAAAGAAAGAAGGAAAAGAGAGAGAAAGAGAGGGGGAAGGAAGGAAGGAAGGAAGGAAGGAAGGAAGGAAGGAAGGAAGGAAGGAAGGAAGGAAATATGAAATGGAATTGAATTAAAATTGAATTGAATAATGAATTTACTCAGGTAAGGGTGAATTCAAGATTTGAACCCAGGTCCTCTGACTCCAAAACCAGAGCTCTTTGCATTTAGATCATGCTGGCTTTATGTGAACTTCTATATAAGGGAAAGGGGAGGAGAAAGGATAGATTAAGAAGCACTGTTATATCCTCTTACTCCATCCTCACAAATCAGTTTTGAGCTCAAATCTGAAGCCAAAACCCATCAGGTCCATTCAAGTTTTGACCCTGAACACTGACTCCAAGAGAACAAACTACTTTGTTTGTACTCTGCCAGGAACATTTATGGGTGTCATCAGAATGAGGGCTAATGACTACTGAAAACAGAGAAACAGCACTTCTGCTCTGTGCAGAGAGGAACAAAAGAAGAACAAGGAAAAAGTGGCCAGGGACCTCTGAGACAATACACCACGAGCACCACTATTTTTCCCAAGATTCAACATAGGGAAGCCTGCCTCACCTTGAAGCTCCCAGCAGGTAACATTCTTCAGCAACAAAGGAGGGAGAGTTTCCATTCTAGGGATGGTAGCCTCAGCAACCTACTCCCTGGAGACCCTGTGACTTAAGGCCAGAATCCCTAGAAGTTACTCTTTTTTGATGGTCTTCTAGCCATTGTGATGGCTTTATTCTTTCAGAATGTTGGCCACAGCAGTTTGGGGGACTTTCAGGGCTTCAAACAAATGGGGGAGGGGAAAAGTTACACAAAAGCTGCCAATGGTCTATTTGCCAGAAAGGAGGCCCAGTGGGGTTTAATGTGAAAGGGCAGGACGTCAATCCTTTCACTGTCATTTGTTAATAAAACAGAGAAGAGTCCCAGGCTGGACAAAGACTCGGGACTGTTGTCCTTGTGATTTTTGTTTTGTTTCGTTTTGCTGTGTTTTGTTTGCGGTTCTATTTTGGCTTTTTCATGAGGAATCTGATGTGGGGGAGGACAAGCAAGCCATCAACTGGGAGGCCCACAAGCAGCCATGTCAGCTATTTAGCTGGTGGTGCATTGCTTGGCAATTAAGAGTGCAGAGGTCAAGCCTTTCTGCATATTATATACAGTGCTGAGCACACTATGGCCACCTCATGATGGTTAATTTATTCTTCTGTGGCCTAGATCTTAACCCATTTTTTTTTAAAAGGAAGTGTCTGCCTGGCACACTCAAATCATCTGAAATCCCTTCACCTTATCATGATGCCTCCCACATAGCAGGCTTGTAATAAATGTTTGTTGGACTGAATTGGATTATTTAATCTGCAGCTGAGCTGGAAATCTGCTACATGATGTGCCCATTCTAAACAGTCACCAGAGCATCCCAGATCCTAGATCACATAAAATATCCAAGTAGTACAGGTATGTAAATATACTCAAGCTACCAAAATATTGAGGTTTCCTAGCCTTTTCTACCACCACGTATTTCTGATTTCTCCATTGTTTGCTGGTGACAGTCTGGTTCAAGAGCAATATTTCTAGCAGATAGTTCCATGAAAATGAATATTTTGTCAAATAATTAACTCTTTGGTACATTGGCCAGCATTTGGTCTTTTATTGTAACTTTTTCTGTATATTTTGTATCTCTTTGTTTTCTAAAACATTTATTAGATCATTTTTAGATCTACAAGGAAAGATGGGCACCATCTAGTCCAACCCATTCAATTTACAGATGAGGAAACAGTGCAGAGAAGTGGATTTCCCAAGTTGCCAGGGGCTCCTAAGTGTAACAATGAGAATCTGAATGCTGGTCTTCTGACTCCAAATCCAGTTCCAGAGCTCTGTCCATTATCACACACCGTAATACAATGGTAATCCATAGGTCAATCTTCATTTGTGGCTTCATTTATTGGTATTAATATAACAGACTTTTAATTAACCATTCTATTTTATTGAAATTTATTTTTTGTTACATTAAATTATCCACTTAGCTCTCTCCTCCCATTAGAGAACTATCATTTGATGAAAAGATATATGTATATATAAAACTATGTCTTACTTATTTCTATTCATCAGTTCTTTCTCTGGAGGTAGACACATACAAGTCATTCTTCATACAATATTTCTTTTATTGTATATAATGTTCTCTTGGTTCTGCTCGTTTCACTCTTCCTAACTTCATGTAAGTCCTTCTATGTTTTTCCAATAGAGTCTTACATATGATTCCCTTGGCTTATACAATAATCCTGTGAAGTGCCTATCATAAGCCTTATCTACATTTTCTATATTGGAAAAACTAAGATTTAAGGAAGTCAAATAATTTATCCAAAGTTATATGGCAAATCTCTAGGGGAAAGATATTTCTCTCTCCTCAAATTTTCCTATAGTATTTTGTCTGGGATCTCTTCTTTATTCCATCACAAACTCTACTAAATATTATTACTCACCTGTGGGCAGGTTGAATCCCTTCCTAGCAGACTCTAAATTCCTTATTGTTGGGGATTGCATTGTTTTCATTTTATATGTCTAGCTCCACACTTCACTCATAATAAGTGCTTTAAAGATGTTTGCTAACTTGACCTTGGTTAAAAAATTATGGAACCAAGATAGCTATGTGGCTCAGTGCATAAAAAGCCAGTCCTAGAGAAGAGAGGTCTTTGGTTCAAATTTGGCCTCAAACACTTCCTAGTTGTTCCTACTTAATTCCAATTGCCTAGCCCTTACCACTCTTCTGCCTTGAAACTGATACTTAGCATCAATTCTAACATAGAAGGCAAGGTTTGGGGCTTTTTTTTTAAACCCTTACCTTTTGTCTTAGACTCAATCCTATGTATCAGTTCTAAGGCAAAAGATGCTAAGGGCTAGGGGAAATGGGGGTCACTTGACTTTCCCAGGTCCACATATAAAAAAATATCTGTAGAAGATAAGGGTTTTACAGAAAAAAAAAAGCAAAAACAAAAAACAATCCCTATTCATAAAGAGCTCATATTCTAATCAATCAATAAAGTTATTAATACCAGCTACGTGCCAGGCATTTTAATAATCACTAATGGGATAGATCGGAGTAAGGTGTTTGTACCTGCTCCAAGTAGAAAAATTCCTAATTACTTTTTGTCTTGAGGAAGGGGGTAGAGGAAAATGGGAACGAGGAGTAACTTTACACTCTGCCTAAGCTTCTTTCCTTATCTTATTAATTTTGATGAGAATTTCCAAAAATGGAGGCAATCAGACCACCAGTAGTAAATTATAGAACACACCATCATAATAACAATAGCCAACATTTATACAGTGCTTTGGTATTTGTAAAGTACTTTACATGTGATCTCATTTGATCAGGTACGTATTGATTATTAATACTATTGTTTACTACTTAATTATATATTTTGTAAATCTAGAAATTTAAATAATGTATAATTTAATCATGAATAATTAATTATAATAATAATTATTAATAATGATATTATTACCATCATCTCCATTTTACAAATTGAGGAAACTAATTAAGAAAAGTTAAGGGACTTGGCCAAGGTCATGTGGATTGTTGTTGTTTTTCCTTCATTTTCTTAGAGGGCCAATGGCATCACAGGCTGATGTTTTGACTTGCAAATGAATTGCATTTAAGTGAAGCAGAGTTGCACAAAATCTTCAGCCTAACTCTCTCTTCCAGTCATCCAAGTCTAGTGGTAAGACAAAAGTCAAGGTGACTGGTGATGGTCTAGGATGAGGTGGATGACCTTGACTTCTATGTCTGACCAAGCTCTAAGCACTCCACTGTGTCCCCTTCAGCTGCTTTCATGGCCACTGGAACAAATTGTTCTCATCCTCCCGTTCTGCCTAGGGAAGCCTTCATATGCTTTGGGCCAGTCACACAACTATCACATATACATAAAGAGATTTAAACCCAAGTCTTCTGGAATCCAAAACTACTTGTTGAACCGTGATGCCCGCTAGTTTCTCATGATGCACTGGAAAGTGATTTAGACCAGTGTTTCTCAAACCTCAGGTCCATAAAAGCTTTTACTCCTAAAACATAAAAATATTTAAACTGATCTTTCCTTCTTGCATCCTTTTCACCACATCCTTTGTTCTTGAGGTCAAAAAGGGTAGAGTGGTCTCTCCTGTACAAAAGTATGATATTCAATCAGTCCACAGTCTAGCTCAGTTTGGGAGACATGGAGTTAGGCTATTTTAAACTCTGAAAGTAAGCCAGTTCCGATGGCTTGTTTTCCTCGGCCCACATGCCAAAATCCTGAAGTGGTTTTAGGTTGCTCAGGGTCAGTATCTCTCTACCAAGGGCTGGAATAAAGATACCCCTGTTTCAAAAACCAACAAAAAGCCCCTTTTTTTTAACAATAAAGAAAAATCTATTAAGATTAAAGTTCCTCAGAGTCAGTATACATTTTCCTAATTATCACCCATTGGATAAACTGCTTTAACCTTTTTTTTTAATGTAAGGTATCAGGCTTACATTAAACTGACTTTTTAAAGTAGTTTCTATTATTCATTTTAATCTGGTGAAGACTTTATCCCAGGACAATGCCCAATAATTCCTCAGTTGCAAACCCCTTGGCTTCATGTCTTTCTGTCTGGGTGGCTTGTTTTATAACTTAGCATGTATAAATAGGCAAGGGGAGTACTAATTAAAATGCAATCATGCAGATAAATTGTACCATATTCCAAAAAAGGTGAAAAGAAAACCCTTTTGATTTCAACATCCTTTATGATGTCTAAAGCACAAGCTCAGTATGAGACTGAATAGAAAAAACCTTTCATGATTGTTACATGTTTAATTTAGAGCAAAATTAATTTCAGTTCTTCTTTAGATGCATAGAAAATGTAGCAATTAATTAAGAGTGGCCCAGTAGGACTCCCAGTGTGTATCAAGAGATCGAGGTCCTATTCATAAATCTCCTTGCTCAAGTCACCTTGAACACTTCATCTTTGTGTGCCTTGGTTGTCCCATCTATAAAGCAGTCCTGAATTTTTAATAATCGAGTATCCCACCCTTGTCCAGGGGTAAGCATAGCCCCTAGAAAGTTCTGTAACCAAACAGATTTCCCAAAATGTATAATGGCTCTAGTTGGTAGAGTGGACAGAGCATTAGGCCTGGATTCAAGAAGTTTGTTGTGGTTGTTTTTCAGTCATATCATGGCCCTGTTTTAGGGGGTTCCCATTTTACATATGAGAAACCAACGCAAATAGGGTCAAGTGGCTTACCCAGGGTTACACACCTAGTAAGAATCAGAGGTTGGATTTGAATTCATAAAGATGAGTCTTCCTCATTCTAAGTTCAGTACTCTATCCACTGTACCACCTGGTTTCCTGATTCAAGAAAACTTGAATTCAAATGTACCTTCAACATTTATTAGCTGTGTGACTCCAGGTAAGTCACTAGACCTCTGACCCAGTTTCCCCCTCTGTAAAAATAAGGATAATTATAGCACCAGCCATTCAGGATTTTTTGTGAGAATTTAAAAATATTTATAAAGTACTTTAAAAACCCTAAAACAGGGGCAGCTAGGTGGTTCAGTAGATTGAGAGCCAGGCCCAGAGCCATGAGGTCCTGGGTACAAATTTGACCTCAGACACTTCCTAGCTGTATGACCCTGGGCAAGTCACTTAACCCCCAGTGCCTAGCCCTTCCACTCTTCTGTCTTAGACCCAATACGTAGTATTGGGTCTAAGACAGAAAGTAAGGGTTATTTTTTAAATTTAATATTTAAATTTAATTTAAAATTTTAATTAATAATCATTAATAATTAAATTTTAAATTTTAAAATATTTTTAAACCTAAAACACTCTATAAATGCTAGCTATCATTATTAGCCACTGCTAGCTACTTTTCTGATTAACTTTTCACCAAAATAAAAAATCCAGAATTTAAAAGGAACATGAAAGCACAAAGTGGTGTGAGAGTGTAGAAAACACAAAAGGAATTAGAAACTTCTGTTCTCCGCCAGTTGGGGAATGGCTAAAGAAGCTGTGGTATATGATTGTAATGGAATATACTATTGTGCCATAAGAAGTGATGAATAGGACAATTAAAAAAAAACCTGCCTAGAAAAAGAACTGTTGCAGTGGTCTTTCATATCAGTGTATCTTTGGTTCTATTTTGGGGTTTTTGGTTATGCTATCTTAGAACAATGATCAAAAAAACCCAAACAAACTTGGAAAGATGTATGAAGTGATGCAAAGTGAACTGAACAGAACTAGGAAAACGTTTTAGCAGTAGCAATAATAATGTATGATGATCAACTGTGAATGACTTAACTCTTACCAACAGCATAAGGATCTAAGACAGCTCCAAGGGACTAATGACAAAAAAGGCTATCTACTTCCATAGAAGGAATTGATGAGTCTGAATGCAGATTTGAAACACATCATTTCCCTTTTTATCTCCTTCCTGAGTATTTCCCTCATATAAGCAATATACATATGTGTGTGTTCTACGACATAATAAACATGGAAATATGTATTGCATAATAGGACATGTAAACCTATAACCATGTTGGCAAAGGCATGGCATGGGTGCCCAGGTGTGCTGAGGAGAGGGGACTGCTCTGTTCCCCTTTTCCACAGCACCAGCAGACAAATGCAAGCACTTCCTCCTTCCACTCTCTGGGGTAATGCAAGGGGCTCACAGGCAGTTTGAACGTGAGGTTCTGGCACGCAATTTAGAAAAGGTTGGCCAACTCTGTCCTACATCATATTACCTGCCAGCTTGAGGAGGAAGGAAGGGCAAGATGAAGAGAAGAGAAGGAGGAAAAGAATATGGATGGCAAAATGTCAGAAAACGATGATTAAAGATTGTATTTATATGTAATCTGGAAAAGGGAAATATAAAAAAAAATTTAAAGAGGAAGATCTCAGTTATTATTCTTCAGAAAACTTGCTATGTGATTTGGGGCAAGTCTAAGGCTCTGAAGGAACCTTCACTTGTTTAAGACTAGGCTGTCTCCCACCCCATCAACTGCACATCTCAGTGATTCCACTGTCCTGAGATTTTCTTGTTAGAAATCCACTTTTTAGCAGTAAAGGAATCTCAGAATATAAAGGATTACCTTATGAACCAAATCACAGGGAACAGTCGCTAAAGTCCAAGTTTGTTTTAAAGTCCCCACCACCACCGCCCAGTTTGAGCGTTTCAGAAACCAGAGTTCCTTTCCCCTCTCTAGCTGTTCCTACTGAGCTCTTCTCCAATTCCACTTTGAATCAACATAGCCTCAATTTTCTGTACCCTGGGCACTCTTGCAATTAGTTTTCTGTCTAGAACATAAGTTTTCTCAAAAGCCCTCACAGCTCTTCAGGACTTGGCCTCCAGCTTTATCAAGCCACCTGGGTTTCCTCTCAGCCCCTCCCCAGGCAGCAGAGCTGATAAACCACTTTCAGGGCTTCACAAAATCTATTAGCATATTAAAAGGAAATCTTCCTCTTCCTCTTCCCAATCCCAGTTGTACTTTTCCCCATTTATAAAGAATCCTAAAAGGACTAAATATGAGAGATTTGGTTTTTAGTCCCAGCTCTGCTACTAACTAGGTGTAAGTAAATCACCTCACCTCTCTGGACCTCGGTTCCTCATCTCTAAAAGACCCTAAACCGACCCACCCATTCAATGAATCCTTCCGCCCTTCCACATCGCCTTGCATGTCAGTCTCATCAAAAATCCCACGTTGTTGTTTTAATGCGCGACCTCAGTGTGAGGTTCCCTTCGCTCGCTCTACTCCATGGACAAGCAAGGTTTGGGCAGAGGTATTTTTTGCATCATCAAATTGGCACCAAAAAGAAACTTGTGAAACTTTCTGGGATTTTTGACTGAAAGGCGTCATAAAAAACATTGGACTTTACTGCTGCTGGTTCAGCTGGGAATAAATATTAAAGTCCCCATCTACTTGCAAATTCATAGAATGCCTCTCTCACTGGACTCTCTAAGCGGATTCCACACTCCCACACTAACAAATATTTTTCCAGCCCAGTTTCCACAGCTGGCATCCGAACTTTGGTGGAACACAGAGCCACATTCTGAAAGAAACATTTAGAAAGCTGACATTCATGAGTTAGTTTTAGCAGCTTACAGAAATCCAAAGCCCCCAAATCCTGAGTTTCTTATCTAAAGAACCACACGACTCTGGGATCAGATCAGCACTGGAGTTTTTATTTATTTATTTTTATTCTTTTCTTTTTTTTTTAATTTTTTAGTTTTTTTAGAAAAATTTGCCATGGTTACATGATTCATATTCTTACTTTCCTCTTCACCCCCCCCAACTCCCCCTCCCCTATAGCCAATGCGCATTTCCACTGGTTTTAACATGTCATCTATCAAGACCTATTTCCATATTATTGATAGTTGCATTGGTGTGGTCATTTTGGGTCTACATCCCCAATTATGTCTGCATCAACCCATGTGTTCAAGCAGTCGTTTTACTTCTGTGTTTCCATTCCTGCAGTTCTTCCTCTGAATGTGGGTAGTGTTCTTTTCCATAAATCCCTCAGAATTGACCCTGGATCATTGCATTGCTGCTAGTACAGAAGTCCATTACATTCAATTTTACCACAGTGTATCAGTCTCTGTGTACAGTGTTCTTCTGGCTCCGCCCTATTCACTCTGCATCAGTTCCTGGAGGTCTTTCTAGTTCACATGGAATTCCTCCAGTTTATTATTCCTTTGAGCACAATAGTATTCCATCACCAGCATATACCACAATTTGTTTAGCCATTCCCCAACTGAAGGGCATAAACTCATTTTCCTGTTTTTTGCTACCACAAAAAGTGCAGCTATAAATATTTTTGTATAAGTCATTTTATCTATGATCTCTTTGGGGTACAAACCCAGCAAAGGTATGGCTGGATCAAAGGGCAGGCATTCTTTTAGCGCTCTTTGGGCATAATTCCAAATTGCCAGCCAGAATGGTTGGATCAGTTCACAACTCTATCAGCAATGCATTAATGTCCCAATTTTGCCACATCCCCTCCAACATTCATTACTCTCCCCTTCTTTCATTTTAGCCAATCTGCTAGGTGTGAGGTGATACCTCAGAGTTGTTTTGATTTGCATTTCTCTACTTATTAGAGATTTAGAACACTTTCTCATGTGCTTATTGATAGTTTTGATTTCTTTATCTGAAAATTGCCCATTCATGTCCTTTGCCCATTTATCAATTGGGGAATGGCTTGATTTTTTATACATTTGATTTAGCTCCTTGTATATTTGAGTAATTAGACCTCTATCAGAATTTTTGTTATAAAGATTTTTTCCCAGTTTATTGTTTCCCTTCTGATTTTGGTTGCATTGTTTTTGTTTGTACAAAACCTTTTTAATTTAATATAATCAATATTATTTATTTTACATTTTGTAATTTTTTCTAACTCTTGCTTGGTTTTAAAACCTTTCCTTTCTCAGAGATCTGACAAGTATACTATTCTGTGTTCACTTAATTTACTTATAGTTTCCTTCTTCATATTCAAGTCATTCACCCATTCTGAATTTATCTTGGTGTAGAGTGTGAGATGTTGATCTAAATCTAATCTCTCCCTTATTGTTTTCCAATTTTCTCAGCAGTTTTTGTCGAATAGTGGATTTCTGTCCCAAAAGTTGGGCTCTTTGGGTTTATCATAGACTGTCTTGCTGACATCACTTACCCCAAGTCTATTCCACTGATCTTCCCTTCTGCCTCTTAGCCAGTATCATATCGTTTTGATGACCGCTGCTTTATAGTATAGTTTAATAGCTGGTATTGCTAGGCCACCTTCCTTCACTTTTTTTTTCATTATTTCCCTTGATATTTTTGATCTTTTGTTCTTCCAGATGAACTTTGTTATAGTTTTTTCTAATTCAGTAAAAAAGTAAAAAAGTTTTTTGGTAGTTTGAGAAGTATGGCACTAAATAAGTAAATTAATTTGGGTAGAATAGTCATTTTTATTATGTTAGCTCATCCTACCCATGAGCAATCAATGTTTTTCCAATTGTTTAGATCTAGTTTTAATTGTTTGGAAAGTGTTTTGTAGTTGTATTCGTATAATTCTTGTGTTTGTTTTGGTAGACAGATTCCTAAGTATTTTACATTGTCTAGGGTGATTTTAAATGGTGTTTCTCTTTCTAACTCTTGCTGCTGTGATGTGTTGGAAATATATAGAAATTCTGATTATGTGCATTTATTTTGTATCCTGCAACTTTGCTAATGTTGTTGATTATTTCTACTAGCTTTTTAGTTGATTCTCTAGGATTTTTTAAGTAGACCATCATATCATTTGTAAATTTAATACCTTCAATTTCTTTTTCTTCTCTAATATTTAACCATATCAATAAGCTAACAAACAAAAATCACATGATTATCTCAATAGATGCTGAAAAAGCCTTTGACAAAATACAGCACCCATTCCTATTGAAAACACTAGAAAGTATAGGAATAGAAGGACCTTTCCTAAAAATAATTAACAGTATATATCTAAAACCATCAACAAGCATCATATGCAATGGGGATAAATTAGAAGTCTTCCCAATAAGATCAGGCTTGAAACAAGGATGCCCATTATCACCTCTATTATTTAACATTGTACTAGAAACACTAGCAGTAGCAATTAGAGAAGCACTGGGGTTTTTTAACCACTTTTGTCATTTTTAGTAAGAGGAACAGTCATGCCAATGGTGATATTCAGTGTCTAGTACCCAGCCTCAAAGCTGATAATCAGTAGGTGATCAATAAATGCTTCTTGAGAAGTGCTGCAGATAGAGGGAGATGGAAGAGTGGTTTTTGAAGAGTCTGGGCTTGAGCCCCTCTTTCTTTCAAGCTACATTCAATTAAATTCAACAAACATTTTCAAGACCCTACTATGTGCCATGCACTAAATAAGATAGTAATTATCTTTGTATATTATTGTTTTGTCATTTTCAATTGTACCTACTCTTTTTTACCCCATTTGGAGTTTTCTTGGCAAAGACACTTGGGTACTTTGACATTTCCTTCTCCAGTTCATTTTACAGATGAAGAAACTGAAGCAAAAAAGGGTTAAGGGACTTGCCAAGGGTCACACAAAGTAGTGATTATCTGAAGACAGATTTGAACTAAGGAAGAGGAGTCTTCCTGACTCCAGGTCCCAGCTCTCTAACCACTGCATCACCCTAGCTAATAGTATAAAGACGAAACACAACAGAGTCACAAGCTTTAGGGAGGGATAGTACATAAGTGCCTTTGATAGAATGTTATCTCCTTGAGGATCAGGACTATTTCATTTTTTAAAATTTGCATACCCAGCAACTAACTACTGGCACATAGTAGGTCCTCAATAAATGCTTGTAGATTGATTGGTTGGTTAAGCAGATATTATAATACGTTAGAAAGGGACAGCAAGGTGGTACAGTGGTTAGAGAATCAGGCCTGGAGTCAGGAGAATCTGGCTTCAAATCTGACCCCAGACACTTCCTAGTTATCTTTCTCTGGGCAAGTCACTTAACCCTCATTTACCTAACCCTTGCCCTTCTGTCTTGGAATTGTTACTAAGACAGAAAGCAAGGGTTTAAAAAAAATACAAGTTAGAATTCAGATGGGGCAAAGGAGAAATTCAGACAAACTATTCTAAGAAATTTGAGGAACCAGAGAACCCTCTCAGATTAAAGAAAATCAGTAATGTTGTCTTCGATAAGTTATTAAACTTTTGTGAACCTTGGTTTCCCCATCTGTCAAGTAAAAATAAGAATAGGATGATAGATTTTTAGAACTGGAAGTGAACTTAAAAGACCATCTGGGGCAGTTAGATGGCTCAATGGAAAGAGAACCAAACCTGGAAATGGGAGGACCTGCTGGCCTCAGATACCTTTTAGCTATGTGATCTTGGACAAGTCACTTAATCCCAATTGCTTAACCTTTACCATTCTTCTACCTTGGAATCAATACTTAGAATAGAATCTAAGAGAGAAGGATAGTTGTTTTTTTTTTAATGGCCATCTAGACCAGCTAGTCATTTTATAGATGAAGAAGCCTAGAGAGCCCTAGAGAAAGCTAGCAACAAGCAATTGTAGCCCAGAGAATTTAATTAATTTGTTCAAGGTCCCATAAGTTATAAGTGACAGAGCTTAAGTATGAATGTAGGCCCTCTGACTTCTGAGCCCCATTTTTTTTTACACCCTTACCTTCTATCTTAGAATATATACTAAGTATCCATTCCAAAATAGAAGAGAAGCAAGTGCTAGGGAACTAGGGTTAAGTGACTTGCCTAGGGTCCCTTAGCTGGAAAGTGTCTGAGGCTAGATTTGAACCCAAGATTTCCCATCTCTAGTCTTGGCTTTCTATCCACAGAGCCAAATAGTTGTCCTCATACTTTCTATTGCTTAGCACTACTAACTACAACTTCACAGAGTTGTGTGGATCAAATGAAATAAGTGTGAGACACTGTCAATTCAAATCCACAAACACTAACCAAGGACCTGCTTTAAAATCGTATGTATTTGACTGATTTCTTTAAGAATGTGAGGGAACACTAGCCAGAGGGCCTCTTGGCCTGGGTACAAAATACTGCTGTCAATAATAATCCTTCTTAGCTCTCAGTAATAGGCTGGCTTCTTTTTATCGTACCAAGTGCATCAGCCTGGGCTCAGTATGCTATAAAGCAACATATGATACTTGTTCACACTTCCATAGAAAAGTGACATTGCTGGAAGTGATTAGAGACCAAATTCAAGATCATTTTGTTCTGTGCCATCAGTAACAGGAAACTTGAGGTTTGACACCAGATTATTCCACTTTCCACCTCTCCTAACCCTTTGCAAAAGTGGAATCTTACATATACGAAGAGAAACCATGTTAAGGAGGACATATAAGGAGGTACACATTCTATTGGGTTTTTTCTCAGTCTGAGGAAAGGAGTTTGACATGAGCCACCCATATATTTTTTTACCTGGTTTCTCAGGTGACCAAACAGCATACATTTCAAAGATGTGGACATAAGGATATTTTTGGAATCATAAAAAGAGACTCCCCACTGTTTGGAACCAAGTAAGTAGTAGATGAATCAAACTTTGATTCTAGTTAACTTCATTGGGTCCAACCCATTGAACTCATCCCCTTAGAATGAAGGGAAATAAGGGATTCATTATAAATAAAGAAGGCACTTCATAAGCAGGTTAGTAGTCTCATGGGGAGAGGATGTATGTAAGCTTCTGTCTACTATGGAATAGTTCTATAAACTTTAATATATCACTAATGTTATTAACATTTCTATTTCTTTGCAGAAAATGAACAAGAGAAAGGTAGGGAGGGTAGGTACAGATTTGGAAAGTTGCACATACTGTAATATGAAATTGCTTTGTTGGGTTTTGCTTAAATTTGTCTTTGTCACAAGGGAGGATTCAAGGAGTACAGTGGAGAATATATTGGAAAATGATTTGGGGTAAAAAGGAATAAAGTAATTAATTGGGTGGAAGAAAGAATAACAATTGGTAGCCTCTGGTTTCTTGAAGATTCTTTTCTGAGTTTCTAAAGGCTAATGAGCTAATTTTGTATTTGAAATTTCTCACTTGACTAGACTGGCACTATCTGTGATATGGGCAAGGGCATCAATTTTTGCCCATATGATTATGAGACCCATGAACAGAAAGACTTCAGGTAAAGTCCAAGGAGATCTAGATAGCCTTAGATTGTCATAAAATTTTCTATATATACACATATATATGTATGTATATACATATGTATAAATGTTAGCTATTTTGTTATTATTTTCCATTGTTATTAATGTAACATATTATTATTAATGAAACATAACTCTAGGCTCATTCCCTGCAATCTACTCCAGCATTAGCAGGTGTGAATACCCACTGGATACTGTAACATCCATGATCTTAAGTGAGGTTAAAGCTGCCTCACAGAATTCCACAGTGCCCCCCAGAACTCCAGGAGAGGGGGCAGTTGGGTCAGTTAAGAACCTGGGTATAAAAAGCCAGGACACCCAACTTGCTGGGGGGCACTGTGGAATTCTATGAGGCAACTTTAACCCCACTTAAGATCATGGATGTTACAATACCCAGAGTGAAGGCTGCTACTACTCCTAGGTTTCTAGAGGTTACCCAAGGGCTGACTACCCTCCTGTTCTAAGATTCATTATTAGTTATTTTATAAATGTATTGCCCTTCATCTATAGAAAATACATTATTCTTTGGAAGAATATAGACAGTTCTAGGATGTTCTCTTGCCATGAGCTCTGATTGTTGAAATTTCTCCAGCCTAAAACCAACATACTGCCTTCTTCTGCCATCTTCATGCCAGGCCTCCTCACTCCAAAAGTTTGGAGGCAGGCTGGTCAATTCCTGATGTCCTCAGAAGGAAATTAAATGGGTGACAAGGAGTCTAACTGGGACTGAGAAGGATACTAGGAGTGAGACAGTCAAGATATTCCAATATCCCATAGCTCCTAATCTTTAAATGCTCTAAAATCCTATGTGTAATAATAATGAGAGCCAAGTAACCAATGTTATGATAGAAGGGAGAGAGAGAGAGTCTATGTGGTGAGACTTTCTTCTAGCTCTCCCCTCACACTGAATATACTCTGTGAGACTGTGAGGGGGTGTCACCCCAAAATTGGGTGACCTAGATGGTTGTGCCACCCCACAGGAGTTGGAGGCAAGGCTTCCCTATAAGATGAGGTGTATGGTACCCCAATCCAATTCTGAATGAGGGAATGGTTCACACAAACCTGCCCCAAGGTCAGTCAACTTCACAGAAAGTGGTCTGGCTCCAAGATGGAGGCAGCTAGACCAAGCTGTGGTTCCCCTCTCCCTCGTTGTCTCTTAGGCACTGTGGAACACTATCTGACTAATGAATGGCTTTTATTATTCTCAGTTTAGGGGTTGGGGAAAGGGGTGAAGGGCAAAGAGATTTGGGGTGCCCTCTTCTCTATTTCTATGGGGTCTGTCACTTGGGTAGGAGCCTTTGGGGTTCCCACTCCCAAACTTCTTCTCCCGCCACTTCTCCTTCTGATTCTATTTCTATTATTCTATTTCTATCCCTTTCTATAATTGTAAATTTTGACTGAAAGGGGGTCTCTCAGCAAGGTTGGGTAATGGGGGAAGGAGATTAAGAGATTACTCCCAAAATGGAGTCCAAAAACTTAGCTAACTTTATGATTGAAGTCTTGACAGGTGAAATGGGAAGGAATCTTTGACCAGGGAATCAGAGTTTCAGTGTCCAAAGAAAAATCCTCAGGAAGCCCTTAGGACTGGATCTGAGCTGGGATGTCCTCCTCCTCTCCTACCAGTCCTCTACCAGAAGCCCTCTCCTCCTCCTCCTTCCTCTGGAGCATTACCCAGAATTCTCTCTGGTCTCAACTGCCAGTAACTGTCACCAACTGTCAGCCACTCTTTCTCTTGTTCCTTTTGTCCCAACCCCCTTGCACAAATCCCATCCTTACATATGTCTTACACTTCTTTACCTAAGCAATTACCTTTAGCCCTCTGTCTCTCCTTTACTATCTACCCAGTTCCAGAGAAAGAACTGATAAATAGAAATGTTATGATATTTTTCAGTATATATATATATATATATATATATATATATATATCTTTTTGTCAGATGGTGCCTTCTCTAATGGGGGAAGGTGATGGAGGGAGGAAATTAACTGAGTATTTCAATGTAACAAACAAATATATATATATATATATTTTTTTTTTTTAATTTGTCCAGGTCATGGGAGCAACAATTATTGGCATAGAGCTAAAGAATGCATAGATCCCAAGTTGAAGCCCTGAATGCCTTTTCTATAGTCCAAGTCAACAAACATGAAACACTTAATAGATAGTCAATAAACACTGATTAAGTACTTAACCTTGTATTCAGCAGTGTGCCAAGAGCTACAGATACAAAAAGAGTAAAAAGCAGACCTTACTGTTAGAGAGTGCCCAATCTCAAGGGCAAGACAGCAAACAAACAAACACATAGAATATAAACAAACATACACCAATATAAACAAAAAAATATACTCAGGATAAAAAGAAACTAATTAAAAGTCAGAAGACACTAGAAATAAGAGGGTTTGGGAAAGACTTCCTATAAAAAAAATGGGATTATAGTAGGGACTTGCCAGAAGCCAGGGAAGTCAGGACATAGAGATGAAGAGGGCAAGTATTTCAGGCATGCCCAGGAACTACGAAATGAAAGTTCTTATTTATAGAACAACACAGAAGCTAGTATCCCTGGATCAAGGAATATGTTATGGGAATAAAGTATAAAAAGACTGAAAAGGTTGGGAGGTAGAAGATAGATTATGAAAAGCTTTAAATGCCAAAGGGAGGCTTTTGCATTTGATCCTTGAGGCAATAGGGAGCCACTGGAGTTTAATTGAGGGGAGGGGGAGTTGTGGAGATGTTGGACTTAACACTTTAGGAAAATTGCTTTGGTGGCTGCATTAAAGTAAGGAGAGACTTCAGGCAGGCCGACCCACCAGTAAGCTATTAAAATAGTCCTGGTATGAGGTGATGAGGATCTGTACTACAGGAGTGGAATTATCAGAGGAAACAAAGGAGAGTATTTGAGAAATATTCCAAAAGTGAAATCGATATTTTTTAAATTGGATACAGTTTGTACATGTTTTTGAATTGTTTTTTTTCTATTTTAGGGATGAGCTGTATAGAGTCATAATAATACTGTAAGATGATATAAATCAATTTAGATGTGCTCATGATATTATTTCTTTCAATTTCAAAGATACATAATTGCTTAACTCTCCATCCATTAATATAGATCTTGTTGACCCTCTACACCTTCATGGATAATCCATCTTCAAGAATTGCCAGGTCTGAAAAACTTGACCCTCTGATACACAGCATCATGGTGATAATCTTTTCCCAGGTTAGCTGAGCTAGTCCTTGGACAATAGCAATGTAGTCTATCTTACAAGGTAGACTGATGGTCATGTAGGATGTAGAATAAACCCCATACCACTAGGAGGTACTTGATTAGGAAGTAGTGATTTAACTGATTAAAAGATAGTATGGGGCAGGAATTGGGGGGCACAGTAGCTAGGTAGCTAATGGATAGAGAGCTAGGCCTATGGTTTCAAATCTGACCTCGGACACTTCCTAGCTGTATGACTCTGGGCAAGTCACTTAACTCCCATTGTCTAACCCAGTGATTCCCAAAGTGGGCGCCACTGCCCCCTGGTCCATGCTGCAGCGATCCAGTGGGGCGGTGATGGCCACAGATGCATTTGGGGGCAGTGAATACCTGTAAGGGGGTGGTGATAGTATGTGACAGGGGGTGCTAAGTAATATTTTTTCTGGAAAGGGGGCGGTAGGCCAGAAAAGTTTGGGAACCACTGGTCTAGCCCTTAATGCTCTTCTGCCTTGGCACCAATATATAGTATTGATTCTTAGATGAAAAGTAAGGGTTAAAAAAAGAGATTGTATTAGGGTAAGAATTGTATCAAATATTAATTGGGGGAAATTACATTCATTTTGTAGGCTAAGTTTTAGATTTCATGAAATGGTCCTTCTAACAAATAGAAGTATGGGATATATTACAAATGATTTTCTCCTGCAAGTAATTACTTTGCTTAAAATGAAAATATTCCCCCCACTTTTTTTTGTTTTCCTCAATATGGATTCTTCGATCCATGTGGATGAAGGGCTTAGATGATCAGTTGCCTCTGCCAGAGTGGCTGCATATGTTCAATAATATATCAGTAACATCAACTGACACCAAATAGGCACACATGACAATAAATCATTTTGGGAACTTCCTGAACCTCAGCCAAGTTGTAGACAATAAAAGATCCTGCTTGTAAAGGCAGCTATAAAAGTTAATTTCATACAGGTTCCCCAGCTCACATGCTACGGTTCAGTTCCAAACAGATGTGATCCTGGAACTGCAATGGAAAATGGCATGAAGTATTTTCTTTAACTTTCTGTATCTGGGGATCCCAGTGCTTTGGTTTTGTGTAACCTTTTGTCATTAACACATTACCGTGGGTATGAAAAATGTATTCCTCAAGCATCCCTAATGGCTATGATACTGTTGTTTCATGTCTGAAAATATTCTTCCACATTGGAAAGATTATCCATCAAGTGGGACGTGCCGAGCCATAGAGAACCCTTACAGAGCAGAAATAATGAAGAAGATGGTAGGCATTTGAAGCCGAATTTTGAAAGTATAGCCTTTCCTTTTGCAAATGAGAATTTTGGCCAACAGATGTCCAGGCAAATAAAATGCAGCAGCTCCATTGTGCTCTCTTTGGGGGGAACAAAGGGAGAATGGAGCAAAATGGAAGGTGGGTGTAGGGGAAAAGAAATAGCCAGTCTTGTAAGACTTATAAGCCAACTATGCTGATGGATTAAAACCAAACTTTTCTGGTTCACAAATTGTGCGCTATTTTCCCTTGATTATTAAGATCCTCACACATTTCTTTAACCCAACCACCCACCTTCACTTATGCCCACCCTATCATGAGGCTAAGACAATGTTTTGATTCATTTTAGAAATTGTTGTTTCCTTTCAACATTGTATAAACCTTTTTTAAAAAATGGATCCTGTTTTGAGTTCATTAGAGGAGGTCTCTAATTAAAAGACTTCTGGAATCCTTTTTTAATGCAAATAATCTGTTTCTCATTTATCTTTTTTTTTTTTTTTTAGAAGATTGGATTTTTATAGTGCAGTGAAGAAAGCATCCTTTCCCCAAAAGCAATGAAGGATTCATGGAGATCAGCATGGCTAGAGCCAGAGAAGTTGAGTTGTAATTAATGCAGATAGGTTAAACGAAGGATCTTTAACATGCTAACCATGTACCTGGTAGAGAGAGCTATCAACAATCAATCAGCAAGCATTTATTAAGTGACTACCATGTGCTAGCTTGGGGACTGTGGTGCTTTCTGATGGGAGCCTGGGCTGTCTGGGCCTCTCTGGCAACACTCCCTCTCCATCCCCTCCCCTGATGATATCAAAGGATATAATCAAGAAGGCACAGGGGAATGCTGAAGATAAATTATGGCTTCACAAAGGAAAGGGAACAGAGGATGAGCTTTGTGAGGTGTCCAGAGTCCTTCCTCCAAATACTCTATTTCAGGAATGAGAACAAGAGGTAAGTGACAGGGATACCAATAGGCACAAAAGGTCTCAAATAGATTCAAAAATTTAATCTGTATCTAGAGAGAGTGGACTAGACAGGATCTACTTCTTAAAGGACTTGGGGACCTAAGAAAAAGGAGTTCCTGAAAGCTGAAAATTGACAAAACTTTTACTACCTGGAAACTACAACCCAAACAATTTGTCTTGATACTCTTAGAAATAGAAGGTGAGGGGCAGCTGGGTAGCTCAGTGGATTGAGAGTCAGGCCTAGAGATGGGAGGTCCTAGGTTCAAATCTGGCCTCAGACGCTTCCCAGCTGTGTGACCCTGGGCAAGTCACTTGACCCACCCTTACCACTCTTCCACCTAGGAGCCAATACACAGAAGTTAAGGGTTTTAAAAAAAAAATAGAAATAGAAGGTGAAATCTACCAACCAGGCTACCTTCAACAGACCATCTCAATGCTATAGGCCTCAATTTCTTCATCTTTAAAATGGAGTTGGATTAGATGGTCTCTAAGTCTATAATCTTAGAATAGTATTTTGGATTTAGAGATAGGAGGTACAATAAAAATATACTGAACCTCATTTTACACGACCATTATGTACCAAGACCCTTCATGTAAGGTGAAAAATGAGCATGATAGCAAATGCCATTATTTAATAAATATTTTTATACAAACATACTAGGCACTTTACAACTTTTCTCTGACTTAACAGAGCTACCAGCATCATTATTATTGTGCTTTGGCGCCATTGTTAATAATGAAATAATGTCAATGAAACAAAGAGAAGCATTGCTCTGACAGATGTGACTTGTTACACAGGAGAACTCCAGTCAAAGACTGATCTGCAGGAGCTAGTGTTTGGTGCAAAATAATGTAATGACTCACACATATACTTCTCAGAGCGAGTATGAGCATGATTGGAAGAACTGCTATAAGACCTTAAGCAGCTTGGGAAAATGGCTCAGATTATGCATGTATTAAAACTTTGTATTTTATATTTTTTCTGCCTTTATTTTTTTATTGCCAATCACACATAGCTGAATTTATACATGTTGAGTTCTCATAAAACAAGGTCCAACTATAATCTGATCCAACCCCGTCATTTTGCAGATGAAGAAAACTTAGATCAATAAAAGTTAGGTGACCTGATCAGAGTCACATAGGATGTAATTGGCAATGTCAGGATTTCCAATCCCAGATCATGATAGGAGATTAGAATTGGAAGGTACTTTAGAGATTATCTAACCCATATGCCTCATTTTATAAACGAGGGAAATAAGACTCAGAGATGTTGAAAGACTTGGTCAGCATAACCTAGGTAAGTCAATGGCAGAGCAAGGTCTTCTGATTTTAATTCAGGTCTTTTGAATCCAAATCCAGGGCTTTCCATCGTACCATCCTTCCTCTTAGTCTGTGCCGATAGATGGATGTGAATATGTCCCAGCAACCTCCTACAGTCTCCACCCACAGGCTCAGTCAGTATAATCTCAATATTTGTGTCATGCCCTTCAAGTTCTCTTTGTTGTGGTGGCTGCTGAGTCCTTTCAGTCATGTCTAATTCTTTGTGACTCCATCTTGGCAAAGATACTGGAGTGGTGTGCCATTTCCTTCTCCAGCTTATTTTACAATTGAGGAAACTGAGACCAAAAGGTCAAAGTGCCTTGCCCAGGGTCAAACAACTAATAAGTGTCTGAGATCAGATTGGAACTCATAAAGATGAGCTTTTCTGACTTTAGATCTGGTACTCTGTCCAATGAATCACATATTGCCCCTCAAGTCCTCTACTAACAGCCTAATACATAAGCTTTCCTAGACAGAACCTGATCCTAAAGCTGTCTTTTATTTCTTCAATATACTGGTATATGATATGAAAGGATGTTAGAGTGAACAACCAACAGCCTTACTTAGAGGCATTTGTGCATGCTCTACAATAAATACCCAGAGTGTAGAGGCTCAAAGAAAATATCGTGATACTCTTGCCAGCAGCTTTTCAGCATCTCTTGCCAACCCCCAGCACACATCCAGTCTTCTCACCACAAATGAAGCATAGTTCACCATAGCAACTGATTCACCAAGGCTATTCTCACACATCCTCCATCTTTTGACCTACACCAATAATCTTCCTATTTCCATAAGCACTTCTGTGGCATTTCAATCCATCCTTTCCCTCTCAGGTAAATCTGGTAGAGGGGATTGCCCCACATTATGAGTGGCACTCCTTGGTCACCACTCCTATATATTCCCTCCATTAGAAAGGAAGTCCTTGAAGGCAGAGGCTGTCTTACTTTTGTATTTGTATTGTCAATGCTTAGCATAGTCCTTGGCATATAGGAAACTTTCTGTTTTTAAACCCTTACCTTCTGTCTTAGAATCAATGCTGTTTATTGGTTCCAATACAGAAGAGCAACAAGAGCTAGGCAGTTGGGGTTAAGTGACTGGCTCAGAGTCACATAGGTGGGAAGTGTCCTGGGTAAAATATGAACCTAGGACCTCTCATCTCCAAGTCTGGTTCTCTATCCACTGAGTCACTAGATTTCCCCACAGTCTATTTCTAACTGATAAGAATGTCAATACATCAGGGATCAGGGACTTTGTCATTTAATGTGGAGGCTTCTCCTATCCCCACAAACTGATGTCCTTCTATAGTTTGGGACATACTCTCTGCAAAACTGCTGTGACCCAAAACATCACAACCAACTTCACAATGAACCTTCTTGATTTAGCAAGCTTGGTTCTTCCAATGACAAACACATAATCCATGAGGACTAGGACTCTGAGCATTTCTAGCTTGGTAGGATCCATGTTCCCTTTATATATGACCTTTGAGAGAATCACCTCCACAATACAACAAAGCATCAAAAAAGAATTATCATTATTATTTTATAGATTTTTTTTTGAAATCTCAACAAGCCTTCTACTCAGGATGTAAGCTAAATGTTTGAGAAGATGCTACATGTTACAAAACTTAGCAGACCTCTGAAAACCCCATAGCACACCTAGGGATTAGATTTCTCTCCTGGCAGGATAGAGCTTATTAGTTGATGGTGCCATGTGACTTCCTAGAAGGTACAAGCTGCAAGATGGTATTCTTTGTATAATCCAGTAGTAGAAATAAATATCCTTTGGCCCAGGGAGGAATTTATTCAGCTGGCAGGATCTGAACCAGCACTCTATTTATAAAGTGCCTGAATCTGAGGAGTTTGAAATGTTTTTGCAGCCTCTGCCACAATGACCCGTTGAGACTGGGAAAAATCCAGTCTTGTGCTTCTTATTTGACAGGGGAAAACTAGCCTCGAGAAAAGGTAGGCAGTTTGCTCAAGGTCACCCGGCAGAATCAGTGGCTGAGCCAGAACCCCAGCCAAAACTTTCACCTCACTGGGACTAAAACACTTTGCCAGGCACCAAGAAATGATTCTGTGAGCCAGCCCAAAGAAAGGATCTTTTGTACTGGATGTGAATTTTCTCTGGTGTTAGAATTATTATAGGCTTTCAGTGTATAGCATTAAAATACCCCAGATAGCTATTCCAAGTCAGGTTTAATAGAGCCTAAATCCATTTAAAAGTTTTGCCATCCAAATACGGGAATTATGAATGTAGCCTCTCATCAGTGGGGGCAGGGGTGGGGTGGGGGTTGCTGGAAGAAACTATCAGATACAGGTGCTACTATCAAGGTATTTTCACCATCATTAGCATCCTTGGACAGAGAGAGCTCTATGGCCCAAATCCAGCCATCATCATAACTGGCTATGGTCTGTAGAATAACTCTTTGAACGCTCCATTCAGAAGCAGATGATTCAAAATCATTAAAAGAAAAAACGTTTTAAGAGCCCAAAGCGATGGCATACCTCATGTTATATTATCAAAACAATTCGACTGATTTGTCTAATTTATATTATCTAATTTCTATTCCACCAATAACTCTATGAAACTGGGAAATTGCATAATAAAGATAATTAAATCAGTTACAAGAATTTAGAGAAACATATTCCATCTTAGTACTATCTACCTTGATTTTTAATTCTTTGCAACCTAACTCTTAGGCTCTGTACAGAAAAGTAAGACAGTTTGGAGTGGTGGAAAGAACATTGGGTTTGGAGTCAAAAAGAACCTAGGTTCAAATTCAAACTCTCTGTCTATGTGATTCTGACCAAATTATTTTGTATCTCTAGGCCTCAGTTTCCCAAATGAATATACAGGAGTTGGTCTCTGACAAATCCCTTAGTCTGCGGAAGCCCAGTATAAAATCTTAGAAAGCATAGGACAGATAATGAGATGTTTAACTATAGGAATGCTTCTGTGCCCAGTATTCCTTTACAAAGTGCAATTTTTTTTCTTTTATTGTATTAGAAAGAAAAATTGTCCTAGGCAAAAATTGACCATGCCTTTCTGGTCCTTTAAATAATCTAACTGTCTGAGAATAGTAAGGTTAAGAGTTTGAAGTACCGTTGCAACACTTTCAACAGGGGGCAGAGATCCTATGATCCTTTATACTGTATCCTATAATATGGTTCCCCAACAATGAAACTGAAATTATTTGAGTGTCAGTATGGTAGAAACCCCACTATCCACCTAGTATATCCAATGCTGGTTGAAGAGATTTCTCTCTGTAGTTGAGATTTCATTTTAGCTCTTGGATCTAGAGGTTCAAGAATTAGAACTGCTTTAGACAACGGCAATATTAGGCAATGGAACTAGAGCCAATAGGATGAACATAGAGTACAGCAACTAACTTCTTCTGTTCCTCAAACCCCTACAGACCATCAGCCATAAACTTCCTGAGGTTGCCTAGCCATGGGCATGACAAGAAGAAGCCAGAGAGACTGATGCCGGGCAGGAACAGAGCCAAAAATGTGTGGGCATTAAGAACAATTAGATGATTATGCTTGTCATTTCAGGAATCCCTACAGGAAGTGTGGCTTGGGGTGATTTGGGTGGAAGCTGTCCACTTTTGCAAGTCCATTGAGTGTTATTTATTTGGGAGACTTTTCTTGCTTCTTATCAACCCTCTTAAAAATTCATCTGAGGGGGCAGCTAGGTGGTTCAGTGGATAGAGAGCTAAGCCTGAAGATGAAAGGACTTGGTTTCAAATCTGACTTTAGACACTTCCTAGCTGTCTGTCTCTGGCCAGTCCCTTAAACCCGATTGTCTAGCCTTTGCCCTTCTGTCTTAGAATTGTTTCTAGAGACAGAAAGTACAGGATAAAAACAAAAAACAAAAAACTAGTTGGGGGCAGCTAGGTGGCTCAGTAGATTGAGAGCCAGGCATAGAGATGGGAGGTCCTACTTTCAAATCTGGCCTCAGACACTTCCTAGCTATCTGACCCTGGAAAAGTCATTTAATCCTAATTCCCTAGCCTTACTGCTCTTCTGCCTTGGAACCACTACACAGTATTAATTCTAAGATATAAGGTAAGGGTTATTGAAAAAAATTTTTCATCTGAGCATTTCAAGGAGCCCTATGTGTAAACAAGAGCATATTCCACTGAGAGGGAATCGCTTCATGATGGAAAGAAATCTCTCATCCCCCAGTGTGTCTAACATCATCCAGGTTTCTTCATTTTGCTTCCCCAGCCCCAACAGAGCTTGGACCAAAGCCTCCTGGGAGCAGACAATGTCTTCCAGCTTTCCTGGGAATCAGCAGCTTTTCTTTCTCACCCTCCAGCCTGCCACACAGGGCTCTCTGCTCTTGGCCCAGCTTTCCACCCTTGGCCTCCTCTATTGCTTCCACAAGTAAGTTTATGGGCCAATCCCAGAAAATCAATCCTGCTTCCTTTATATTCCATATGTTTTCAAGCTGATATCCTCAACATTTATCAGGAAGGCTCTGTTTCCAATTTACAACTGTCTCCTCACCAACATTAGCAGCCTCCCCACACAGCTTTATAAGAGTTCCAAAGATCACTTTCTCCAACTCCCCAACCACCTGTTGCTTGCCTCGGGATTATGCTTCTCCACTACCCATTTTTGTTCTCTCTAGGGTCAAGGACTCTACTAACTAACTTTTTGCTCATGTAAATGTAAATGTAATGTAAATTATTGTCCACCTTTGCTAACTGCTCCATTCAGAGCTTCGTCAGTTAGTTTTCCCTCACCTTCCTTTTTTTTTTCCCCATCATGGCTGAAGGTTTGCTTTCCACACCTTCCACATGATCACTTATGGAGAACAGGTCTTTCTTCTCGACATTTCCTGTATTTATGGTTAACCCTAAGGTAATGCCTTTGGTGACTCACTTCACCTGCTTCCCAAGGTAAATTTTTTTTCTTTTTCTTTTTCAGGAAGTATCTTTTCTGCACTTCATGATGATGACTGTGTTTTACTAATATCTAGCTGCTTACTGGGATTTTTCCCTCTCTGGCTCACTTAGCTAGGAGAAATGGTCTTCTTTGAACAAACAAAATTATTTGGGTTCTTTGTCCAAGGTGGGGTGGGGATAAATCCATATATATTCTTGTGGCGATATTTGGAATCACCGAAATTACAGTGACAGCAGGCAGTTAGGTGGCACAGAGGGTAGAGAGCCAGGTCTGGAGTTGGGAGGACCTGGGTTCAAATCTGAATTCAAATCTGGTCAAATCTCAGACACTTCTTAGCTGTGTGATCTTGGGCTTAATGCTATTTGCCTGACCCCTGTTGCTCTTCTTTTAGAGTTATAACTAATATAAGAAGTAAAGATTTTTTAAAATCATAATGGCAACTACCTTGGCAACATTGATATTACTTAATATTTACTGTAACAAGTACATAAGGAATTCTGACACCAGACACCACTTTAACAATAATCTTCTTTCCCCCTACAGATGCATAAATACTTATACACGCACACACTCACTCACTCGTTCACTCACACACACACACACACACACACACACACACACACACACACACACACAAATTTGGGCTCATAGTCAAGAAAGATAACCTTCTAAAAATGAAATTCAAAAGAATAAAATGGAAGAAAGTAGTTTGCTAGAGAAGGAGCTCACCAAAAGAGACAGTTTGTCAGTGTAAGGACAAAAGTGTCTCAACTCTCACCAACCTAAAAATAACTAATGTGAGATAATCCATAATTGTAAGAATTAGTGCATGTCACTAACAATTGCATAGTGCCCTAAGCTGATTGCAGATTTGTAGAGTCTGTTTGAATGCATCACCTATTCAAATCCATGGCTTATGAGCCACCATTTTCCTTTGACTTTTCTCCAACCACACAGAATTAAGAATGTGAAATCACAGGATAGCAAAAGGATCTAAAACTTAAACTAAGAAGCAACATCATAAAAGGCATAGGAATAGGAAAAAGGACAAAGATTCGGTTAGGAATAAGGAGTAGTATTTTCATAATGCTTTAAAATTTTCAAATCATGTCATATACATTACCTTTTTTAACTCGTAAAAAAATACTGGGAGGAAGATACTTTTACTCATTTTATAGTGTGAACATAAGTCTCAGAGAGATACTATAACAACCAGGGTCATACAGATAGTAAATGTCCAAAGTGAGTTTTGAAGACATCTTCCTGATTCTAAATCCTGAACTATATCCACTATATCCTATGACATCTCATGGTAAACAACAAAAGATTCCAAACTGGATTCTACCTCTCATATGTTTTCTGAAAACATGAATTAACTGTTAAACACAGTCTCCCCCACCCAACAGGAGGGGAATACATCAGTTTCACTCACAAACCAGACAATTGAAGAGATTAACCTTTACATATTCCTTTGGATTACTTCCCTTTTTCATTCAGTCTAGAATGCTTAAGAATGCTGTTCTGCTGCTTCTGGACACCTCTTCATCTTCCAGCAGATGCTTCCACAGTTTCATTTCTCTGTTATCATTTACTCATAACAAGGTGTTATATCAGGATCCATAAACTGCTTTTCCAGGTTCACTTCCCTTCCAATCTTACAGAATCAGAAGTGTTGAAGCCTCAATTGTCTAGAAAATGCAGCTTCTTGAAATTCAAGGCTCAATTTCATGCGAAGAATTGCTAAAACATTGGAGGAAATTTGTTGCTTCCTCTTGGAAATAAGGGGAGGGAGAGATGATCATGGAAATCTTTCTTGTTACTAGGTAACTTGCTTTCAATAAATTCTGAGCCCTCATTCTATTAAATTTTATTTATTTAGTAAACTAGAAAACATTTATTTTTCCATAAGCAGCTGAGGAAAGATAGATATACAAACTTCTTAACATGGGGTTAAATATCAAAGTTACAGTATATTTGACTTATTAATATTTAACAAATAATAAAAGACATAAATAAACATTACATTTCAGCTGTGAGAAAGAACACAGCCAGAATCTCCTCAAATCATTACTTCTTTTGATTTTTCCTTACTTCTGCAACATAATACTACCGTTCTGCTTTATCAGGATAATTTCTAAAATCTTTTAAGAATTCTCTTTATCTAAGAGACAGAAGGGAGGATCAGTGGAATAGACTTGGGGTAAATGACCTCAGCAAGCTAGTATTCAATAAACCCAAAGATTCCAGCTCTTGGGACAAGAAACTTACTATTTGACAAAAAACTGCTGGGAAAACTGGAAAACAGTATGGGAGGAATTGGGTTTAGATCAGTGGTTTCCAAACTTTTTTGGCCTACTGCCCCCTTTCCAGAAAAAATATTACTTAGCCCCCTGGAAATTAATTTTTTAAAATTTTAATAGCAATTAATAAGAAAGATAAATGCACCTGTGGCTATCACCGCTTTCCTGGATTGCTGTAGCACCCACCAGGGGGAAGTAGCACCCACTTTGGGATTCACTGGTTTAGATCAACATCTCACAACCTACACCAAGATAAATTCAGAATGGGTGATTGACTTAAATATAAAGAAGGAAACTATAAGTAAATTAGGTGAACATGGAATAGTTTACCTATCAGATCTTTGGGAAAGGAAAGATTTTAAGATCAAGCGAAAGACAGAGCATATTACAAAATGTAAAATAAATAATTTTGATTACATTAAATTAAAAAGGCTTTGTACAAACAAAACCAATAACAAATTGGGAAAAAGTCTTTATAACAAAAACCTCTGATGAAGATCTAATTACTCAAATATATAAGGAGCTAAAGCAATTGTACAAAAAACCAAGCCATTCCCCAATTGACAGATGGGCAAGGGACATGAATAGACAATTTTCAGATAAAGAAATCAAAACTATCAATAAGGATATGAGAAAGTGTTCTAAATCTCTTATAATCAAGAAAAATTTTAATCAAAACAACTCTGAGATACCACTTCACACCTAGCAGATTGACTACTATGACAGCAAAGGAAAGTAATAAATGTTGGAGGGGATGTGGCAAAATTGGGACATTAATGCACTGCTGGTGAAGTTATGAATTGATCCAATCATTCTGGAAGGTAGTTTGAAACTATGCCCAAAGGGCATTAAAAGACTGCCTGACCTTTGATCCAACCATATCACTGCTGGGTTTATACCCCAAAAAGATGAGGAAAAAGACTTGTACAAAAATATTTATAGCCGCGCTCTTTGTGGTGGCAAAAAATTGGAAAATGAGGGGATGTCCTTTGATTGGGGAATGGCTGAACAAATTGTGGTATCTGTTGATGATGGAATACTATTGTGCTAAAAGGAATAATGAACTAGAAGAATTCCATGTGAACTGGAATAACCTCCAGGAATTGATGCAGAGTGAAAGGAACAGAACCAGGAGAACCTTATACACAGAGACAGATACACTGTGGCACAAACAAATGTAATGGACTTCTCTACTAGCAGCAATACAATGATCCAGCACAATTCTGAGGGACTTCTGAGAAAGAACACTATCCACATCTAGATAAAGAACCATGGGAGCAGAAATGCAAAAGAAAAACATATGATCAATTCACATACTTCAATGGGGATATGATTAGGGTTTTGATGTTAAAAGATCACTCTATTACAAATATGAATAACATGGAAATAGGTTTTGAACAATGACACATGTATAACCCAGTGGAATTGCTTGTCATCTCCGGGAGGGGGGAGGGAAGGAGGAATCATGGATCACATAACCATGGGGAAATATTCTAAAAAAAAAAGAAAGAAAAGTCTGGAAAGATCTACAGGAACTGATAGCACAGTGAAATAAATAGAACCAGGAGAACATTCTAAACAGTTACAACAATATTGTATAACAATCAACTGTGAAAGACCTATCTTCTCTTAGTAATGATCCAGGACAATTCTCAAGGACTTATGACAAAGAATGCTATCCACCTCCAGAGAAAGAATAGATGGAATCAGAATGAATATCAAGGCATACTATTTTTCATGTAAGTTTATTTGTATGTTTTGGGGAGAGTTTGGGTATTATATGAGTATTCTTTTATGATAGTAAACAATATGGCAATATGTTTTGCATGATAATAGACATAAGGCAGATCAAATTGCTTACTATCTCTGAGAGAGGGTAGGGTAGGGAGAGGGAGACAATTTGGATCTTATAACTTCAGAAAACATATGGGAAGTTGTTATTACATGTAATTGGGAAAACAAAATATCTCTTAAAAATAATAATCTGTCAGTATATCTCAACACTGTCTGAGGAAATGGCTACCCTAGTTCAAATAATTGATACATTACAGTAACCCATGAGTAAAATCAGAATAGAGACTGATTTCATTGGCATAAGAAACTCATGAATGAACAAAGTCCCTCTATGAATGCAAGCTGGCATCTCATCCACAATTTATAGTCTCAGAGACAACTATTTTCTCAGAGATAGAAGTCTTTGGAGGCTTTCTCCAAAGTTAGTGAGTCTTTTAATCATAGCCCCTGACACAATAGGTCACCTTCTTCTGCATATACTTTCCGCTTGAGGTGTTTATCATAACACTCTCTCCTAGTTTTCCTTTTACCTGTATGAAGCTACTCCTTCTTGGTCTCCTTTGCTGAATCTTCATCCAGGTCATGCTCACTAATCACTGGTGTCCATTAAGACTTTGTCTTGGGTCCTCTTCTCTTTACCCTCTCCATTGTCCAATCTAGTAATTGCATCAGTTCCCATGAGTTTAAACTACGATACATTGTCATATATATAAACTTAGCCCTTTCTTCTCTGTTAAGATCCAGTCCCATATCACCAACAGACATTTCAAACTGATTGCTCCATAGGCATCTCAAACTCATATTTTCCCCAAAATTTCCCTTTTCCCAACTTTCCTATTAATGTAGAGAGCACCACCTGGGTCTCAGTGACCCAGGCTTAAAACACTAATGTCATTCTTGCTTCCTCATTTGCCCTCATCCCATAAAGCTAATCTGTCAACAAAACTTATTATCTCTAACTTTCACAATATCTCTCATATATATGTCTCTATTTAAGAAGGCACACAGCCACTTCCTTACATAAGCTCTCATCACCTTCTACCCTTCCAACTATTGAAATAAGTTTCCAATTGCTCTCCCCACTTCAAGTTTTCCCCACATCATCCATTGTCTACACAGCTGCCCAAGTCATCTTCCTAAAATATAGATCTGAACATGGCAGCCCTCTCCTCAATAAACTCCAGTAGGTCCCTGTCACCTCCATGACTGAATAAAAAATACTCTGACATTTAATACCTATCACAACTGACCCCTTTCTACCTTTCTAGACTCCTTATACTCTATTATCATCCATACACTCAGATTTAAGTACGCTTTGCTTTCTGTTCCTCATTCACTCTGTTTCTTATCTGCCTGAAGTGACATGGGCTATCAGGCTGTCCCTCATGCCTAGAAAGATTTCCTTCCTCACCTCTAACTTCAACTTCCCTTGTTTCCTTCAAGATTCATCTCACACTTTATCTTCTGCAGGAGAATTTTCCTGGTAAAGTCACTTCCCCATCCCAGTTTTTTTCCTCTAAAATTGTCTTCTGTTTATATCTCGTATATGCATATTTATTACATGGTATTTTCCTCTTTAGAACATGAGCTCCTTGAGAGCAGGGACATTGTTTTTTGTTTGTTTGTTTTAAAAACATTACCTTATGCCTTAGCATTGATTATAAGACAGAAGAGCATCAAGGACTAGCCAGTCAGAGTAAGGTGACTTGCCCAGGATCACATAGCTAAGAAGTATCTAAGGCAGGATTTGAACTCAGGTCCTCCCAACTTCAGGCCTGGCATTCTGTTCACTGTGTTACCTAGCTGTCCTATTGGACAATGTTTTTGCCAGGGAATATGTTTGAGTGGAAAACTCATATGAAAAAGGATTTCTCTTCTGGAGAAATGTTCTTTAACAGGTATAGGGAACCTCTTGGAGGCCTTCTATTCACCTACTTTCAGAATCTTCACATTTTGACTCATAACTTACTGTTATGAAAGCACTATGGCATAGTAGATAGAGGTCTGGACTTTAATTCAGAAAGATGTGAGTTAAGCTATCCACATCCAGAAAAAGAACTGTGGGAGTAGAAACACAGAAGAAGAAAATTTGCTTGATCACATGGGTTTGTTGGGGATATGATTAGGGATGTAGACTAAATGATCACTCTATTGCAAACATTAATAGTATGGAAATAGGTCTCAATCAATGATACATGTAAAACCCAGTGGAATTGCTCATTGACTACAGGGGCAGGGAGGGAGCTGAAGAGGGGAAGAATATGAATCATGTAACCAAGGGGAAAATCTTCTAAATAAATAAATAAAGTTTAAAAATATTAAAAATTAAAATAAAATAAAAATAAATGTAAAAAAAAAGACGAGTTCAAATCCTACCTATGACACTTTCTAGCTATGGACAAGACATTTAATTTCTCTTGATCTTGAACAAACTTCTGAAACTAAATTACAGAGAAGTTGGTAACTGGTGATGGTAGAGGGGTTTGGTAGAGGAAGTTCCTAAAGCACCTACAGTTCTTAGCCCAATAAAATAACAAGTCAAGGTATATGGGGAATATGAATTATATAAAGTGTGATCCCTATTGTCAAGGAGTTTACAATTTGACTCTAGACATAAGATCCCAATATATAGTGTCATTTAACAGTACATATGGTCATTAGCACAAGAGAGTACATGCTTACTGGCTAAATGAGTTGGCACTAGCAACAACAGTTATGATAGCATTTTTATTCTTTTAATAAAAAAATCCAGGGTCCACAAAGATTCACAATGAGTAGAATTTTTCTTATGATAGTTAAGTTACATTTTCCCTTTCTCCAATCAGTTATTTAGATTTTAGCTCACTTTCTTCTACTGGTGAAATGGCCTTAATAATGCTACTTCCCCCCTGATCATTTTGGTTGTCTAACTACCTACCTTCCCAGGGTGTGCCTATGTTATTATGATACCAAAGCACCCAAAAACAGGGACATACTATTTTAGATTTGGTTTCTGAGTCATGTACTGCTAATGCTTGATATCAGCTATCAACACCTGCCACTCAAAATAGCTTGGGGATTCTCACTGTAAACTCAGATGCTTCATTGACCATTGCCCTATGTCTTACTGAGCAACTACTTTCCAGGAATCAAAAGGAACCAGTAATATAGAAGAGTGGGGACTCTCTAAATCCAGGATCTCAAAGAAAAAAGAATGAACAATCCTACAAAAAAAAATCAGCCTGCAGATTGATTTGTTGTTGTTTTTGTTGTTGTTGAAGTAATCAAAAAACTGGAGCTTTGATGACGGTGTTGGCAAGTGTTGCAACAGCTGATGAAAAAATTCATGTTCAGTTGTTTTTTTAACTTTCTATAAAACTGAGAATAAACATTTGTCTAAAATGCCTATCAAGCTTAACCTGCAAAGACTTACCTGTGGAAAAGATCTTTCATCTGTCACTTCGGATTAGCCACATCAAACGTTAGTCCTAGAAAGGACCTTAGGAATCAGTTAGTCCAAGTGTTCTTAGCCTGCGGTCCGTGAAATTTATTGTTAATAACTGAGTTTCAACACAAGTGACTTCTTTTACACTCCTATGTTTTTTGTTTTATGTAGTTATAACAATTATTCTGAAAAAGAGTTCACTGGCTTCATCAGACTGCCAAAAGATCTGACACAATTTTGTCTCATGGACCTTTTGGAAAGAACCACTCATCTCGCCTATCTCTGTTCTTTAACAGATGAAGAAACTAAGGTCAAGGGTCATCTAGGTAGCTCAGTGGATAGAGAACCAAGCTTGGATTTTGGAAGTCTTGGGTTCAAATATGGCCTCAGACACTTCCTAATTGTGTGATACTTGGGCGAGTCATTTAACTCCCATTGCCTAGCTCTTATTCCTCTTCTGTCTTAGAACCATAAGAAGGAGGAAGAGGAAGAGAAGAAGAACCAAGATAACATATATACAGCTTCAGTTTTAATACCTGTAGAATAAATTGTGAATGTTACTTCCAGAGAATGACCTAAAAAATGGAAACATGAAAGACATAATTTGTATAAAAAAAGAAAATGGAACAATATGAAAAGATAAAAAGAAGGTAATTTTCCTATTGTTTATTTCTTTCTGTTGATTTCCCTATGCACCTGATTTGTATAACTTTATATAAACTTTAAGCAGAAGCATTGTCTAATTTTTCGCTATCAGAAAAGGGAGTTTATTTTGTAAAGGATGGCTTATATGTGGTATGATACATGGAATTTTAATTTGAATGGCATTTCTTCTTTCTCATTGGAATGTAGACTATTTTAGGGTAGAAATTGTATTGTTTCTTTTCTTAATACATGTTTGCTAAATTGGTGAAATTCAATTTCTAAATAAAATTTTCATTAGAGGTAATTTTTTAAAAGAATAAATTAAAAAAAAAAAAAACAGAAAGTGAGGGCAGCTGGGTAGCTCAGTGGATTGAGAGTCAGGCCTAGAGACGGGAGGTCCTAGGTTCAAATCTGGCCTCAGACACTTCCCAGCTGTGTGACCCTTGGCAAGTCACTTGACCCCCATTGCCTATCCTTACCACTCTTCTGCCTTGGAACCAATACATAGCATTGACTCCACGACAGAAGGTAAGTGTTTAAAAAAAAAAAAAACAGAAAGGTAAGGTCTAGGCAAACAGGGTTAAATGAATGTCCCAGGGTCACATAGTTAGAAAGTATTTGTGGTCACATTTGAATCCAGGTCCTCCCTACTCTAGGCCTGGTACTCTATTCAAGGTGCCCCCTAGCTGTCCCTGTCTCACCTAGCAAAAGTCACCTTATACTTCAAAATAATAGATGGATCTAAGAATAACCACTAACCATCTGGGTAATTAGGTAGTGTAGCAGAGTGCTGGGCCTGAAGTTAACAAGGCTCATCTTCCTGAGTTCAAATCTGAGCTCAGACTCTTACTAGTTGTGTGACCCTGGACAAGTCACTCAACCCTCTTTGCCTTGGTTCCTCATTTGTAAAAAGAGCTGGAGAAGGAAACAGCAAACCACTCCAGTATCTTTGCCAAGAAAACTTCAAATAAGGTCTTGGAGAGTAGGAAACTGAAATGACTGAACAACACAAACCATGTGCCCAAGGAAAAGAGTCATTGAATTACAAAATAGACAGTTTACATGTTAATTTTATCTGGGAAAAAAAAGAAAAGAAAAAAAACCACAAAGAAAGTCACTTGAACTAAAATGGTAACTTCTTGGGAATAAGAATATCCAAAGGATAAGGATAAGGATAAGGATAAGAAATCCAAAGATCTAAACATTGTAAAAAGAGAAGAAATATGAGAAAGTATGATCATACAATGTTAGAGAGCAGAAAGAAAAAATGGAGAAATGTTCATGTGAATTAAAGAAGTCAAAGGTTTGGTCAGATATGTATGTCTGGAGGGAGGAGGGGTGAGAGGAAGATTAATTCAGGAAGATTTTGTGAATAGATGATGGGAGCATTGCCCCAATGTTTTTGTCTGAATATCCGCAGAGAGAAAGTCATTTTCATCTCCATCTAAGAAATGGTCTAACAGAACTTCAAGGGAGTTGAAAAGAAAACACTCTTGTTTGAGTCCCCAGGGACAAGAGAGAGAGAGGAAGAAAAACAAAAACTAGAGATAATTCTAAATTCTTGACTTACAAGTTAATTGATATAAAGCAGCCTTAGAGAATATGCATGAGAAATTTACCTGTTGAAGAGACTCTAGTAGGGGAAGAGTACTCATATTATAAAGAAGGGAGATGTAGTAGAGAGAATGACTATGCTCTCAAGGTATACTATTGGAGAGAACCCTTTCTCCTTCCTAACTGATTCATAAGCTCATCAATTTAGAACCAGTAAAGGTCATGGAGGACATCTTATATAGTATTGAATGAAACTAAGATCCCAAGCAGTCAAGGGACTTGTCCATCGTATTAAATGTCCAAGGTAGTAAATAAAAATATGAGCCCAGGTTCTGACTCCAAATTCACCTGGTTCTGATTGTATTAAAAGTGGCTTCCCTGGAGTCATTAGGCCAGCAGAGAGAATCTCAGTGGTGAAAAACAATTAGTGAGTCTGGCATTTGAGGTATAACATGGGTCCCACTATTATACACATTCTAACTTTAAGTAAGAAACCATACATCCTTGGTAAAGATTTGGGGCATTATTCTTTGCTTTGGCTTTGCCTTGCATTTTACAAGTCAGGCTGATCACTACTAAAACAATTACATATTGACAAATAGCAAAGTAGTTGATTTCTTCTCTTCACATTTATTCTGTATGTCTCCTTCATTCCCCATTCTGACCCTCAATCTCACCCCATGTCAGAAGAGCCTAGGGAAACTGCTTCTAGATAAGTGTCATGACAGGGGGCAGCTGGGTAGCTCAGTGGATTGAGAGCCAGGCCTAGAGACAGGAGGTCGTAGGTTCAAATCCAGCCTCAGACACTTCCCAGCTGTGTGGCCTTGGGCAAGTCACTTGACCCCCATTGCCTACCCTTACCAATCTTCCACCTATAAGTCAATACACAGAAGTTAAGGGTTTAAAATTTTAAAAAAAAAAAGTGTCATGACAGACAGTGGAAGTTTCTTGCTTTCCAATTTGGAATATGCATAGATATTCTGGTTCTGGTTCTGATCTGCAAACATGATGAGGAGTCAAACTGTTGACTGACTGTATAGTCAGAGCTGGTAGGGGAATTCAAAAGGCACTAGTCATTCAGAACCTGCCCCCTTGCTTTATTGTGTATAGTCTATGCCCACATGCCACTGAGTTGAGAAGGACAAAGCCATGAGAGGAGAAGCTTGGGGCTCCCTCCATCCAAAAGCAACATGTGGCCCATGGTCTTTGTTCTTTCCTGTCCAGGAGGAAGAAGATTGGAGAGGGCTATGAACTTGTGAGCTTCAAAAAGTCAGGAAAATGTCTGGGAGCTGGAATTCATGCCAGGATTTGCCAGAAACTATATGGTAAGGAGTAAAGCCCTAAGTGATTGCTCCAAGTCAGACAGCAGCAGAGATACTGATTTATCTCTCCATTGATCATGTCACATTTGGAAGTAATCCTTTGGAGAAATTGTATTAAATCTGACCCACTCTAGGTATCACAGGTGGTATAGGGGAGAAGATGCTCCCAAGTACGGGAAGAGGGAATGTTTGTACTTCTGTTCTCACTATATTTTCACAATAAATATCTCTTTGTAAAAGCTAATTGAGGTTAATTGGATAAATGGAACTGAGGTGCTCACTAGTGTCCAACAGTGGAAGGAACATACTATAAAGGGGAATCCAGCAGATAATAATTACAAAAGAATCACCCTGAGGCATTAGAGGTACCCCTGGAGTCCTGAAGGGGAGCTATAGCCTTTCTTGCTCTGTAAAAGTACATGTCATGGGGTTAGATAGGTGGCTCAGTAAATTGAAAGCTGGGACTGGAGATGGGGAAGGAGGGGTTGGTAGTCCTGGGTTCAAATCTAGCCTCAGACACTTCTTAGCTGTGTGATCCTGAGCAAGTCACTTAAAACCCATTGCCTAGTCCTTATTGCTCTACTGCCTTAGAACCAATACACAGCATGCATGCACGCACACAAACACGAGAGTTATTTTCTCTCTGTTACAATATAAACTCCTTGAAAAATAGAATTGTTTCCTTTGTACCATTTGTATGACCTGCACTTACCACAGCACATGATAAGTAATAGACTTGATTAAATACCTCATTGATTGAAGGAAGTTTGGACTTCAATAACAATCCACAAACATTTATTTAGCTCCTACTGTTTGCGGTCCAATGGGCAGGGATTAAATTACTTATAAAGATTATATTAGACAGTCTCTGTCTTCATAGAGCTTATAGTGTAGTAAGAAGAAACGCAACTTATCCACAAATAACCTTATTTTTTTTTTTTAGCTATACGAAGCTGTGGGGATTAAAGAGAAGAAGCCCTAACATTTGTTGGAAAAATAGTGTTAGTCCCAAGGGGACTTTTTCATAGTCTTCTTCCTCCTCAGCTTCCTTTCAACTTTGGATACTATTTAATACCTTCCTGTCTGGATATGCTTTGTTTTCTTTACTTCCAAAAGCATTGCTTCTCCTAACTCTCTACCAATTCCTTCCTTGTCTCTTGTGCTGGCTTCTTTCTTCTAGAGCCTTTGGTGTGGGTGCTCGCCAAGGTAATGTTTTCTTCCTTCTGTTCTTTCCCATCCTTTTTATTAGAATTTATTAACTACCATAGCTTCTACTCTCACCTCAGTGGAGGCAAATCTCAAATCTCTATCTCCAGTCCTAACTTTTCTTCCAAGGTAGACCAGCATTTCAAAATGCCTCTGCTTAATCTTTCTACCTCTGAATGTGGCAATTCACCACCACCAACCACCACAAGCAATGACCATTCATAATTTTTTTTTGAACCTTGACCTACCATCTTAGAATTAGTACTGTTCATTGATTCTGAGGCAAAAGAGTAATAAGGGCAAGACAAAGAGGGTCAAGTGACTTGCCCAGTACCTGACGTCTGATTTGAACCCAGGACCTCCCATATCTAGACCTGGCTCTCAATCCAATGAGCTACATAACTGCCCCTTGACTATTCATAAATTTTAAGTAAAATTTTATATATAGAAATCAGATTATAAAAGGTGAAAAATGAGTTTAAAGTGAGGAAATAGAAGCAGCAGGTATAGACAACTACTTCAAAAAGTTTTGCCATGAGGGGCAGCTGGGTAGCTCAGTGGAGTGAGAGTCAGGCCTAGAGACAGGAGGTCCTAGGTTCAAACCCGGCCTCAGCCACTTCCCAGCTGTGTGACCCTGGGCAAGTCACTTGACCCCCATTGCC
>NC_058130.1:602188970-602252200 GCF_016433145.1 Gracilinanus agilis | reverse complement strand
AAGGAAGGAAGGAAGGAAGGAAGGAAGGAAGGAAGGAAGGAAGGAAGGAAGGAAGGAAGGAAGGAAGGAAGGAAGGAAGGAAGGAAGGAAGAAAAAGTGGGGTGGAGGCAAACACACAAGTTATTTTAAAAGATTATGATCCCAGAGCAATCTGGTTTTACAAGTGGGTTCCTGTGCCCACCCTTCCCACACTCTGGCTCATATTCGACTTTGTACAACTCAGGGATCTACACCCATATCTCAAAGATAGTCATCAGGCTAAAGTAAGGCAATTTAGTTTAAAGGTAAAAGAATTTTTAAGATCAATCCACAGCACTATTCACTATTTCTAGTTAGAAAAATCATTAATAGGAGCATCTTGTTTTAGTAGCTAAATTTATTAATACAGATAGCAACAGAATGTTAGCTCTTTGAGGACATTTTCTTTTGTCTTTGTACCCCAGATGCCTAACATAGTGACTGTCACATAGAAGCCACTTAATAAATGTTTATTATTCATTTATAATCTCAGTGGATTGAAAGCCAGGCCTAGAGAAGGCAGGTCCTCAGTTCAAATCTGGCCTCAAACATTTCCTAGCTGTGTAACCCTGGACAAGTCACTTAACCCCCATTGCCTAGCCTTTACAACTCTTCTTCTGCTTTGGGACCAAGACACAGTATTGATTCCAAGACAAGAAGGTAGAGTTTTTGTTTTTTTAATTGTAGCTAGGTGGTACAGTGGATACTGTTATTCTTTAAATTAGAAAGATCTGAGTTCAAACTCTTTAGCAGACACTTATTACCTGTGTAACTGTGAGCAAGTCACCTAACTTTTCTCATTCTTATTTTCCTCACTTGGAAAATGGGGACATTATTATTACTGTTGTTGTCAGTCATGTCTGACTCCTCATGAACTCATTTGGAGTTTTCTTGGCAAAGACATTGGAGTGGTTTGCCATTTTCTTCTCCAGCTCATTTTATAGATGAGAAAACTGAGACAAATAGGGTTAAGTGACTTCTCCAGGGTCATATAGCTAGGAAGTGTCTGAGTCTGGATTTAAGCTCAGGTCTTCCTGATTCTAGGCCTGGTACTCTATTCATTGTGCCACCTAACTTCCCCATAGTGGCACCTAGCTCACAAAATTGTTTTGAAGATTATATAAGATAAAATATGTAAACTATTTTGTAGATTGTAACCCCAGTAGCAAAACTCATTGGTATGAGACTCTCTCTTTATTGATGGAGATCAATGCCCTACCCTTGATGAAGAGCATGTAGGAGTGGTAAGAGTAAGAAAAGTTCATTCTTCTCAGTCTTCTTCATCTTGGCTTATGAGTTGCTTCATACCAGATAGCTACTGCAGGTACATTTGGCTTCCACCTTTGAGGGGAATAAGGGACAAGGCCAACCCACTTCAGATTGTTTCAAGTTGACTTTGGAAGAATATGAGAGAAACTGCTATCTTCATTGTGTCCCTAATCCCAGTTTATTATACTAAGGATTTTGGGGAACTTCTTCTTGAGCGAGATCAAGAACAATCTCTCTTGGTTGAGCTGAGTTCTCTCATTCCCAATGAGAGAGCTCCTTCACTTGGCATTGTCTGGTATATATTCTCCTATGTAGACTTTCTCTGATTTCTGTTTTGCTTTGATTTGGATAAATGAATTTCTTTGACATTTATTTTGTAGGTTCATTGTAGAACTGGTACTTGATGGGGAAAGAGTCAAGCCTTGTATTTAGAACTTGGAGTCCATCTCCTCTCCTCCCAATAATAAATAACAATCAGATATTAGATTGAATCTAAAGCCCTCATCTCCTAGACCTAGACTAACAAGAGCAGATAGATTTAATTCTAGCTAGTAATTCCTTCTCTCAGAGGAAAACAAAATGGCAGCCTCTAGTCCCAATTTCCTCTCCACTTCTTGGCAGGAAAAAAAATCATCTTTGGAGATATGTTCAGAGAGAAGAGACTATAGATGTCTATTCTACTTCCCTTTGAGCCACATAATTATACTCCCATCCTATATGTGGGCCTGGTTAAAATGTGAGGCCTTCCTATAAAACCTTAAACTATAGGGGGCAGCTGGGTAACTCAGTGGATTGAGAGCCAGGCCTAGAGACAGGAGGTCCTAGGTTCAAATCCGGCTTCAGACACTTCCCAGCTGTGTGACCCTGGGCAAGTCATTTGACCCCCATTGCCTACCCTTACCACTCTTCCACCTATAAGTCAATACACAGAAGTTAAGGGTTTAAAATTAAAAAAAAAAAAAAAAACTTAAACTATACCAGTGGTCCCCAAACTTTTTTGGCCTACCACCCCCTTTCCAGAAAAAAATATTACTTAGCCCCCTGGAAATTAATTTTTAATTTCAATAGCAATTAATAGGAAAGATAAATGCACCTGTGGCCATCACCACTTCCCTGGATTGCTGCAGCACCCACCGGGGGCGGTAGTGCCCACTTTGGGAATCGCTGAACTATACTATACAAACTAAACTATACGAATCCTAGCTATCATTGTCATGATGATCATCATTTGATTTTAATTATTATTGATAGTCTTAAGAAAGTCCTAAGAGAAAGGAAGCTGTGGACAAGGTTAATAATTAATAAAAAGTTAATATAACTTATTTCTGTCCTTCCATCTTCTGATAATCACTGCCTTCAAATGTTTTTCTTTTATGTCCCTGAAAAATAATGAAGACACTGATGAAGATATCATCATCCTTCAGTATTCCCTATGTTTATATAATTGACCAAACATCTATCATCTTAACTCTTGTAGAGTACTTTGCTATTTATAAAGCAATTTCTTCAAAATAACCTCATAAGGTAAATGTTACAAATAGAATTAGGTCCATTTAATAGATTGGGAAACAGAGATTCAGAGAGGGAAGCAATGGGACCTCAGGCACGTAGATAGGATTGGAGTCAGAGCTGAAGCCCAAAGCTTCCGATTCTAAGCCCATCATACTCTCTAATGTACCTCTTAGTGCCAGGTTTCATGACTTTATGGCAGTGTTTATTTAAAGAATGATGGAGGAGTTGTGGAAAGAGCTCTTTACCATTTACTACTTATGTGACCTGAGGCAAATAATTGAGCCTCTATAGGACTGTTTCCTCATCAGTAAAAAGACAGGGTTGGACCAGGTGACCTCAAGGGTGCCTTTCAGCTCTGAATCTATGATAGAATGATCCTATGAATGGTGCTACTGCCAAGTAACATAGGTAGTGCTGAATTTAATCAGTGTACATCTGCAATGGAGAGAAGGGTGTGTTGAAGCTAGCTCTCACTGGATCCTCAGAGCCAATGGTTAAAATTTCAGTGTATTTTTACCTTTGAAATGAGCAAAAATTACAAATTGGGGGCAGCTATGTGTCTCAGTGGACAGAGAGCTACACCTGGAGTTAGGAGGACCTGGGTTCAAAACTGTCCCTAGGCATTTCCTAGCTGTGTAAGACTGGGCAAGTCACTTAATCTCAATTGCCTTTTGCTCTTTTGCCTTGGAACTAAGCAATGCTTAGTATTGATTCTAAGACTGAAGGCAAGGATTTAAAAAACATTTTTTGCAATACAAATCAAGACTTGATTTATCGTCTTGTTAATTGTCTAGACTTAAAAAAGTGGCGGAGAAAAAGTTAACATTTCAGATTAAACTTTAAAATGTGTTCTGTACACATTCATTTCATAAAGAGTCAGTTGTTAAATATTTAATAGCCTGTACATCATCTTATATTCTTCTCAAATTGCCTAAAGTGAGTCTTGTCTCCTCAGCTAGATTTTTATTACCTCAGGAGTCAGCACTCTACTGCCTATCCTTTTTGTATCACCCATAGGATATAGCATGGTGAACTTTTGAAATATTTCTTTACTTCTTTTTAAGTATTTGCTAGGATGGATCAGCCCCTTGGAATTTTATTGAATACTTTTAAGGTTTAGAGAGTGCTCTACAAATATTGTCTTCTTAAATTCTCAAACCAACCCTGGGGGGGAGGTGTACTTTTATTGCCCCATTTTAAAGATAAGGAAACTGAAGCATACAGAGATGAAGTGCCATGGTCACAAAGCTATTAAGTGTCAGGCTGAATCTGAATTCAAGTTTTCTTATTCCTAAGTCCAATGGTCTATTCACTGTTCTATCTAGTTGCATAGGACTACCATATGCATACCAATACATTGGACTACATCACCAAACAAAATATGCGATATATTTCATATAGGTGGTAATATCCCTGTGGCATTTTTAAGGGCAATATTCATCCCCTCTTTCTTTCTCTTTTCCCTCAGTAGGGCCCATCAGCTTTTCCAGTGAACAAAGCTTATCAGCATGCTTTGTGACATTAACAATACCCATCCATTCTGCCGAAGACTAACTAGACCAACAAAAAGCCAGCTGATGTAACATTAGGGGTGAGCTTAACTGAATGATTTTTACAAAGCTAATGGGCATTCCCTTGTGTATTATCAAAATACATTTTTGGGGGAGTGGGGTTTGGTTTGGTTTGTCTTTGGTATCTTCAAGGTCATGGTTTACAGTCTCACGGAAGTAACACAGTTAACCCAATCCAGCTCTCCTTTTCCCTTTGCTTCTTTTTACATCTCTATCTGAAGGGAATGGAAAGGAGACTGATTCTGATATTTGATCAGCATTCTCTCCTTGCTAGGGAATAATAAGCCATTATGTGACAGTCCACACAAGCCAGCTAATAGCCCTTTCTCACTTTAATGGCAGTTATAGAAAGTTTAAGGAGGATTTAGATTATTTGAAGTAGGTCAGCTTGCAACCTTTCTGATGTTCTTTTTCAACTCTCTGGGTTGTTTGGTGTTTGACTGCCCCCTACATAAAGGGCAATGAACCTGAACCATTAACATTTTTGCTCATTTTGATCATGGGAAAAAGCCAGGGAGACACGACCAACACTTGCAGACAAATAGAGTTTGCTTGTCTTTCTTGTCTGTGTCATTTAGAAACTGAAGTCAGTGGTGGAAGAGACAGGTTGGGACATCTTGTCCACCCCTCTGCCAATTACCACAAGTTCTAAAGAACTCTGTCCAGTTGAGCTTTTAAATGGTTTTCATGATGAAGCTTCTATTGCTTCCCCTTAAAGCAGCACACATAAATATATTTCACCATTTGGACATAGGTCTTCTGTCTAGACTGTAAACCCATATTTTCCATTGGCTACAATTCATCACATCTTTCCTGGTTATTCTCTATTTTATCACCCTACAACTAAATTCCTGGAGTAATGAGAGAAGGTAGAATCTCTACCAGTTTTTGACATCTAAAAACCAATGCAGGATGAAAGAATCAGTGAGAAAAGGCAAGGGTTTGGAGGCAGAGGACCTGACTCTATTCCACATATCTACCCTGAGGCCAGGAACAAGTTATTAAACCTCTCACTACTCTCTAAAAAGCAAAGTTATAGAAAACTTAACAGGTCCCAAAAACGGTCTAGGGATATCTTAAAAAGTGGTTTGAACCTCTTCAAAGCAGCTCTCCAAATGTTAGTATTTCTGCTCATATTCAATATTTTTATAATGTGAGAAATTCAAGATACTTTGCAAGTCATAGGTATGTTGGGTTAGCACGCATTGGAATCAGAAGACATGAATTTGAATCCTGTTGCTGCTATTTTTGTTGTTTTTCAGTCGTTTCAGGCATGTCTGACTCTTCCTGACCCCATATGGGATTTTCTTAGCAAAGATACTGGAGTGGTTTGCCATTTCCTCCTCCAGCCCATTTTACAGATGAAGATACTAAGGCAAGTAGAGTTAACTTGTCCAGGATCACACAGCTAGGAAATTTTTGAGCCAGATTTAAACTCAGGGAGATTTACTACTATTGGAGCAAAGTCAAGTAGCATAGTGGATAGAGTACCAGGCCTGGAATCCGGAAGATCTGAGTTCAAATCTGCCTCAGACACTTCCCAGCTATGTGACCCTGGGCAAGTCACTTAACCCCCATTGCCTAGCCCTTGCCATTCTTCTGCCTTAAAATGGATAATAAGACAGAAGGTAGGGGGTTAAAAAAAAAAAGATTTACTACCATTTAGTACTTAGATAAATCATCAAGATTCAGTTTCTATAGCTAGGTTGTTGTTGTTTTTTTTCATCTGCAAGATAACAAGGTTGTACTAGATGACCTCTTAAATATCTGTTAGTGGACAAAAACCTGTTAGTGGACAATTGGACATATTGGGAATCTAAAGTTTGGGGTTCAAATCTTAACTATATAACTCACTGTTTGACTATGATTAAGTCATAAACTCCTTGGGATCCAGTTTCCTCATCAGTGTAAGGGTTTATGACAAAAAAACTATTTTAGAATTCATACATTTTAACTTCTTTTGTGAGCTAATTCTGCCAACTGGCTTACTAGTAATAGTTGTAGTAGTAGTAGTAGTAGTAGTAGTAGTAGTAGTAGTAGTAGTAGTAGTAGTAGTAGTAGTAGTAGAGGTAGTGGTAGGAGTATCATTATTATTATTATTATTTGACCTTTATTTTCTGTCTTAATATCAATTCTAAGACAGAAGAGCAGCAAGGACTAGGCAATCAGGGTTAAGTGACTTGTCCAGAGTCACAGAGCTAGAAAGTGTCTGAGGGCAGATTTGAATATTTTGTTGTTCTTTCTAATCATTTTCTTTTTTGATTCTTTTTTTTTAACCCTTACTTTCTGTTCTAGTAACAATTCTAAGGCTGAAGGACAAGGCCTAGGCAAAGGGGATTATGTAACTTGCCCAGGATCAAACTGCTAGGAAGTGTCTCAGACCATATTTGAACTCTGATTCCAGACCTAGCACTTTATCCATTATGATACCTGGATGCCCCCTCAGGTTTATTATCAAAGGTGAATGAGGGCAGCTAGGTATCTCAATGGATAGAAAGGCAGACCTAGAGTCTGGAGGTCCTAGATTCAAATCTAATCTCAAATACTTCTTAACTATGTGATCCTGGGCAAGTCACTTAACCTCAATTGCCTAGCCCTTACTGCTCTTCTACCTTGGAACTTATGCTTAGTATCTATTCTAAGGCAGAAGGTAAGGGTTAAAAAAAAAAAAGGTAACTATGCCAGTGGAGGCTAATGAATTGTAATCTTAGAGGCATAGACCCCATGGAATATCTATAATCTAGGTAAAACCCAAACCATCGAGTCATCCAGAAGGGGCATTACACCCTCGGTGCTCATCCAGGATCTATTCTGGTTCCCTGTGCATTTGCTAAGATCCACTGGAGAGATTCTCCATTCAGGATTTTTCTCTGACATACTAATTTTACAGGGATCCACTAGAGAAGAATTAATATTTTTTCTTTTGTTTTCAGGCTGCAATTAGACAATCAATTTTCCATTTCTTTCTTTACAAGTCAGAATAGTCTCTTTTAAATAACTTTTGCATGACTGAATTTTCACATATGAATATCAGTTGTATAATTGTTTCTATTACAAGTACCATCTCAAAGAAGAAATATGAAAAGACATTCCTGTCTTACTTTTTGACATTACACATATTTTCAGACTTTTTTTGGTACATCGATCAGTTTTGCTGATTTTTTTTCTCTTTTCCTTCTTTAAAAATATAATTTGTTATATGGGATGGGATGGTTTTCTGGGATTTGGGGAGGAAGAGGATGCTGGGGAAATATGAAAGATTTTTAAATATCTTTCGAAGGAATTTATATATTTATTTTCAGGGAGCCACTGGAATTTATTGAGAAAAAGAATAGCTTGATTAGACTTGTTGCATAAAAATGTAAACTAATATTACAGAAAAAGTAAAAGACTGGGTTCCAGACAATAATTCAGAATAATTACGCCAGCACCCTCACTTTGGGAGCCTGGAAAAATTGCTTTTCCTTTATGTGCTTACTCCTTTCTATAATGTGGCGAAGGAACCTGTTGCTTACTTGGGTCTCAACAAGAACATTACCTCAATGCAGAAATGATGAAAAGTGTTTTAATGCCAGAGATAAAAAGACAATAAAGATGGGCTAATTGTTAGTATTTTTGTCATTATGGTCATCATTGTGGGTTTAGAAATATGGAGAAATATTCCCTGGCTCCCAAAACATTTTGAACACAAGTTGGCCAATCTGGTCAAAGATGGGATCGTTGGAAGGACAGAGAGTACCAATGTAAGACTATTTCGGCACATTTTCCAAAGACAAACTGGGTATTAGAGCTGGAAGCATAGTTGAGAAATCATCATCTGTCTCCTTTCCTTAAAAAATGAAGAGTCTAAGACTCAGAAAGGCTTGCCCAAGGTTGTAGAGCAAGTTATTGGAATAGTCAGCACTAAAAACCAGGCCTCCAGATTCTCAGTGCTGTCCTCATTCTATTTTGTATAATTTCTCCAAAACAAAATTCCATTAAAAAATGATGAAGTAGGGGGCAGCTGGGTAGCTCAGTGGATTGAGAACCAGGCCTAGAGACAGGAGGTCCTAGGTTCAAATCTGGCCTCAGACACTTCCCAGCTGTGTGACCCTGGGCAAGTCACTTGACCCTCATTGCCTATCCTTACCACTCTTCTGCCTTGGAGCCAATACACAGTATTGACTCCAAGATGGAAGGTATGGGTTAAAAAAAAGATGAAGTATTTCCTATGGATAAAGCATCATGCTACTCATGGAGGGGTATAGGAATAAGTTACAAACCCTTCCAACAAGTTTGAAAAAGTCTTAATTATCATCATCACACAGAATAAGAATAACCAAGAAAGGAGACTATTAACCAATGGCAGATTTCTATTCTCAATTCCATTGATGATTATACAATGAAAAAAGAAAATAATTTTGCTTGGTCTCCAACAAGAATAGTCTGCCAATAGTCTCTTCCAGATACAGCTTTTCCTTGCATGGATGAGAGGCAGTCTTAAGGCATTAAATGAAATCCTTTTGACTCTTAACATTTGCGTGGGCCAAGATCAAATTCTGTCCTCGCAGAGTTAGCTGAGAAAGAGATATGAAAAGCAATGATGTATAAACACATAGATTTAAAATCAAAGATGCCACAGGATCAATAGAGAGGGACTAAACAGAGAACACAGATAAACAAGGACACAGAAGGTCTGAATTCCTTGGAATCTGCCTTCTTTTGGCCCAACTATGAAAAGTGGCTTTGAGAAACCACTGACCTGTTTCTTTGGACTCTTCTGAGAGTTTTAGGAGAAAGTGAACAGAAGGAAAGCTGTCTCAATATGCAAATATACTATTCAAATCCCAGCTTCATTTTCCTTGTCACTGAGGATAATTAAGTAGCTAGAGATGCCTTTCAGCCACCTCTTCTCATCAGAAACAATTGGGGATTTGTTGGCCATTTGACATCATCCAGCCTAACCCATACCAAGATAAATCAAATTAAGTGTCCAAAGAAACAAAAACTCAGGGGGCTGCCTGATTCTGAGAGCACCAAATGCAGAAAATAGTGGGTGTGGGGAAGTTGGTCATATCCTACATGAGGCCCCAGCCACTGCTGGGTTGGAATCTTTTCAGCTTTTGCTGTGTTTCAAAGAAACAATTGTCCCATGACTTCATGTTGAGGATAAAACTCTCTCCATCTTGCTTCTTCCGTGCTGGGAGTTCAAAGCTCTGCCAGGCATGACCTCAGTTGTCCTAGACACACCTTCGGGAAGCAGGCAGGTTGACAGCTAGCCTCCACAGTATTTAGCCTGAGAGGAAATGAAGTACCAGTAAGGTGAGTGGTCACATGGCAAGCCTGTGGCAAAAACAACAGAAAAAGCCAGGTTTACCAACTCCCAAGTCTATGCTGTCATACTCAGACTCAGTTTTTATCTGAACTTATGACTAGGAAATGAGAATGAAAGAGATATAAAAATAGTCCTTTATTAAGAGATTTCAAAACCTCTTTTTATGGGGTCAGCCTGGGAGGGTCAGTGGATCTTGAACATCTATGAGAAAAAGTTATAGTATTCATATGGGACCAGGAAACGCACTGAGGAACTGCTTTGCCAACTTCCCTCAAGGGCTAAGTCAGAACTCACCAGTTGTATTCTAACTGGAACTTCCTTTTTTTGCTGTTGTTATTGTTGTTTTGTTTTTAAAACCTTTACCTTCCATCTTAGAATCAATGCTATTAGTTCTAAGGCAGATTTTTGCATATATTATTGTATAATACACAATTTTGTATTAGTTCTAAAGCAGAAGAGCAGGAAAGACTAGGCAATGGAGGTTTAAGTTACTTGCCCAAGTTCACATAGCTAGAAAGTCACATTTGAACCCAAGACCTCCCATCTTTAGACCTGACTCTCAATCCCCTGAGCAATCTAGTTGCCTCTAAACTGGAGCTTCTTAACCCAGGTAAATAAACTTTTTAAAAATATATATTTTGATGATTATATTTTAATATGATAGCATTTTTGTGATCCTAAATATTTTATTTTATTCATTAATAAAGTAATTCTGAAAGGGGTCCCTGACACAAAAAAGTTAAGAATTCTGATAAATCTAAGCACCACCAACCTATCCCAACTCCAGCCTGCTCAATATTCAGTTTGTGATTTCTGATTAAATCTGGTATTACCCATATTTTAAAATAATCATCATTAAGTAAGGTGTCCTTTCCTCCACATAGCCACTTAGTACAGTTATGATTCCGCTAACTATCCAGATTAATGACAGACCTATTTAGCGTTCTCTGCTCCATTTATTAATCAGATCATTCTAGAGAAACATAAACACGAGCTGGTTACTATTCTCAAGCAGCTCGGTGAATGACAGAAGAGCCAGCACGAGGCCATTAGCCGGTGAGGATTTCAACAGAACTTTGCTCCGGCTTGGCAGAACATTCTTGGACATTGGGAACAGAGGGTGCTCACCATTGTGGAACAGACCAATCTCGGACTTATCTGCCCTAGGCAAATTTGCTAAGAATTTGAAGTAAACTAGCTAGTGAAAGTCCAAGGAGCAAAGTTACATCCAATTTGATTGTTATTTGGTGAAAATGGAGATAAAGATCAAAAGAAAAAATAGATCTGAATGTCTCTTCTTTGAAGAGAGAAGGGATTGTTTCCACCAATGAGTTTTTGTTCTCCATCTTAATTTAGGCTTGTTCAATTTCTTTTTCTGCTATTAGATTATTTAGGTATTCTATTTCTTCTGCTGTTAATCTAGGCAATTTATATTTTTGTAAATATTTATCCATATCACCTAGATTGCTATATTTATTGCCATATAATTGGGCAAAATAGTTTTTAATGATTGCCTTAATTTCCTCTTCATTAGAGGTAATGTCTCCCTTTTCATCTTTGATACTGTTCATTTGGTTTTCTTCTTTCCTTTTTTTATTAAATTTACCAGTACTTTGTCTATTTTATCTGTCTTTTCAAAGTACCAGCTTCTAGTCTTATTTATTAATTTAATAGTTCTTTTACTTTAGATTTTATTAATTTCTTCTTTGATTTTTAGTATTTCTAATTTATTTTTCATCTAGGGATTTTTAAGTTGTTCACTTTCAGGTTTTTTAAGTTGCATGCCCAATTCATTGACCTTTGCCCTCCCTAATTTGTTAATATATGCACTTGATGATATAAATTTCCCCCTTAGTACTGCTTTGGCTGCATCCCATAGATTTTGGTAAGAAGTCTCATCATTGTCATTCTCTTCAATGAAATTATTGTTTCTATGATTTGTTCTTTAATTAACTTATTTTGAAGAATCGTATTATTTAATTTCCAATTAGTTTTTGGTTTGCCTCTCCCTGTATCCTTGCTAAAAACTATTTTTATTGCATTATGATCTGAAAAGGTTGCATTTATTATTTCTGCTTTTTTGCATTTGTTTGCCGTGTTTCTGTGCCCTAGTACATGGTCTTTGTGAATGTTCTATGTGCTGTTGAAAAGAAGGTGTATTCGTTTTGTCCCTATTGATTTTTCTCCAAATATCTATTAATTCTAATTTTTCTAGGATTTCATTCACCTCTCATCTCTTTTTTATTTGTTTTTTGGTTTAATTTATCTAGATCTGATAGGGGAAGGTTCAGGTCTCCTACTTGTATAGTTTTATTGTCTATTTCCTCCTTGAACTCTGCCGGTTTGTCCTTTAGAAATTTAGATGCTATACCATTTGGTGTATACATTTTGAGTACTGCTGTTTCTTCATTGTTTATACTACCTTTTATCAGGATGTATTTACCTTCCCTATCTCTTTTAACCAGATTTATTTTTAGTTTGGCTTTGTCAGAAATCATGATTGCAACTCCTGCCTTCTTTTTCTCAGTTGAAGACCAATAGATTTTTCTCCAGCCTCCAACTTAATTTAGGAAGAAATCAAAATCAACAAAAATGTACCCTGGCTTGACTGGGGCTGAAATTGGCATATATTTATATATATATTTATATATATATATATATTTATATATATATACACATATATAAATATATATATATATATAGTGGTACTCACGAAGGCACAAGTGTGTATGTGTACCTATATATGTATCTGTATATGTGTATGTGTACATGTGGATATACATATATATGTGTGGTATATATATGTATATGTGATATATATATATATCATATACATACACATCAAGGTCCTCCAGTGTGTTGATTCACTTGTCACTGGACTAGAATTAAAGACTTAGGGTATTAACATTAAAGTTAATAATAACAAGTGTTATAAATGTTTTGTTACTTTTAACCCTCTCGATTTTCCACCATTTTGTCATTGCTCCTGCAAGAGTGGAAAGAAAATACCCAGAACTGACATCCATTTTGTATTTTTCTTTTCTTTTCATGGATTGCCCCAGCCAAACAATTCATCACCTAATAGCTACTGTACTGATGATGAAACTCTCCGCACTTAGCTGGACTATTTCTCAAAGGCAGACACAGTCAATTACCAAAACCAATAATGATTACTCAATACTTATTATAGAATTGCTTTCTTAAAAACAATACGCCTTAGTATAGATATATATCTGTCAATTAAAAATTTTCTATTCTATTATTACTTCACATATCTGGTGATTCATGTGAATAAAAATGAAACTGCAAAAGGAACCTAGAAATTATTGCCAAAGATTATTTCATCACTGCTCATTGAAGGAAAGGGATGCAGAAGAAAAAAAATGATTGTGTAAGTTACAAACATAGGATCTGAGAATAAGACTTGGATTTCCTTTTTTTTGTTTTGTTTTGTTTTCTTTTTTACACCTTTGCCTTCTGTCTTAGTATCAGTTCTAAGACAGAAGAGCAGCAAGAGCTATGCAATTGGGGTTAAGTGACTTGTTCAGAGTCACGGAGCTAGGAAGTGTCTAAGGCCAGATTTGGACCCAGGTCTTCCAGAATCCAGACTTAGGTGTTCTATCCACTGTGCTGCCTAGCTACCCCTGAGATTTGGATTTCTAAATCCGAATTTAAAATATAATGATAATAGAATCTCTGTTTTGCAAATATAACCAAAAGGACTTTAAAATAAAAAGATTAGAGGAAGGAAATGTGCTGTGTATATGCAAGATAAATACTATAGAAAGTAGCTACAATGAAAGGAAAAGAATAGCAGTCAAACTACCCAGAAGTTTGTGGAAGACAAAATCCAAGAAAGGAGTTAGTAGTAAATCTCAAATAAATAAAGCCTCAAAAGATAATAGCTAGCATTTAAATGTGCTTTAAGTTTTGCAAAATACTTTAAAGTACTATCTCATTTTATCTTCACAACAATCCTTCTAGATGTGTGCTACAACTATCCCTATTTGACAAAGGAAGAAAATGACGTAGAGAGCAATTAAATGACTTTCCTTGGGTCACATAGGTTGGATTTGACCTTAGGTCTTCCTGACTGTAAATATAGGGTTTTATCTCTCTATTGGGCCTCCTAACTGCCTCAAATGTATATAAATAGATGCTACAAGTTTAGACAAAAAGCAAGAGGAACTAGATATTATAACAGAAGAAAGCAAATGGGATGTCATAAGAATTACTAAGATTTGGTAGGATAAAACATCTAACTAGTCTAGATTATAACTAAGACTTTGAACGGATATACCTTATTCAAAAGAAATGATAGATAAAATATGGTGAAGTATATTATATATTAAAAAGATATACTCAATGAAAGAGAAAATCCAGGAATTAGAGAGGATAATCATGGTGGAGAGCATTTGGGTGAAGATCAATGTCAGGAGAAATATAAACAATAATCACCAGATTATATTACAGACTACCTACTCAGAAAGAGTAAATATTTGAGGAAGTTGAGGAACAAATTATAGACCTGGTCCAAAAGCATGGTATAGAAGTAGCTGGAAACTACAATTATCCATATTATGACAGATAAGGAAAATGACAGCTGCTAAAGGGGATATAAGAAGGTTGACATACTTATACATTGTTGATGGAACTGTGAACTAGTCCCATTCTAGAAAACAATTTGGAACTATGCCCAAAAAGCTATTAATCTGTGCATATCCTTTTGCCCAGTGGTACTACTAGATCTCTACCCAAAAAAAAGATCAAAGAAAGAGGACAAGGACCCATCTTTAAAAAATATGTTTATGATAACTCAGTGGCTGAACAAGTTATGGCATATGAATATCAGAGAATATCATTGTTCTATAAGGAATGATGAAAAGAATGGGTTTGGAAAACCTGGGAAGACTTCTATGACCTAATAAAAAGTGAAGTGAACAGAACCAATAGAACAATGTACACAGTGACTGCAATATTGTAGAGATAATTAGCTGTGAAAGACTTAGAAACTCTGATTAGCACAATAATCTATCACAATTTCAAAGGAATCATGATCATGATGAAACATGCTATCTCACTCCAGATAGAAAACTAATGGACTCAGAGCACAGACTGAGCATATTTTTTTCTTTTATTCTTTCTTCCTTTCTTCCTTCCTTTCTTTCTTTCTTTCTTTCAACATGATAATATGGGCATTTCTTTCCATGACTTCTTAATTTTAATGGGTTTTGTATTTCTTGTTTTCTCAGTGGGTGGGTGAGGGGTCAGGGAAGGGAGAGAATTTAGAGTTGAAAATTAAATGAAATTGAATTCAAAATAAATAAATAAATAAATATAGTCTTTTAAATAAGGAAAAAAGATTTAACCCAACTACCAATTTCTACATAAAGCATTTCCTTATTCCCCTATATGCCCTCCCTATCCAAACTACATTGCATTTATTCTATATAGTAATGTAGATAGACAAGTTATATACATACATACACATACATATATAATACACATATAGTCTCTTCAATAGAACTTAAACTATTTGAAAAAAGAGACTCTTTCATTTTTATTTTTGTATCCCCAGTACCTAGTGTGATTCTTGACAGGGAAAAGGTCTTTTTACTGATGGGTTGATTTTTTAAAATTATCTGAATTGCTAGCTATAAAAAGCAAAAGTCCTCTCGACACAAATAAATAGAGTCAAATAAAACAAATCCATACATTGGCGGTATCTGAAAATGAGAATCTCATTTTGCTTTTCTAGGCTACCTTTTCTCTGCCAAGAAGTGGGAAACATAATTCATGCTTGGTCTTCATATTTTTGAGATTTTGGAAGTCTTTCAAAGTTGGCTCTTCTCTGCATCAGTTCGTGCAAGTCTTCCCAGGTTTCTATGCCAAAATCCTTCTCTCTTTGATCTTTCTAAAACATTTGACACTATTAGTGTCAAAACATTATGAAATGTATATCCTGCTGAACTTAGAATTAGGGAGACATGAATTCAAATTTCACCACTAACTGACTCTAGCTGGCTGACTATGTAACCACAGGCAAGTCATTTTAACTTCTTATTGGTGGAAGAAGTACCTACTACCATGCACTGATGAAATCACTTTTCACTTCCTTTTAGAAACTTTCCTTTGACTTAGTTCAACAAGCATTTCTTAAGTACCTAGGTGCTAAGCATCATTACCTTCACTTTTTTTTTAAAACCTCATAATCCAGAACAACTCCTATTTTCTACTCAACTAGATTGCAAACTTCTGAAGAGCTGAGAACATATCTAATGGGCCTTCCATATTCTTTACAAAGCAGCACTGTGGTAGGTGTTATGTATTCAATACACATTGAATAATTGAATGCAGGCTGTTTACTTCCTCCTGGGCACTTTTGTCTTTCATTATGGGAAGGTAGAAACAACATGGCATAGAGGAATGTCTGGAGAACTGGTTTCTAGTCCCAACTACTCCCCTAATTTGTAGCTATTAATTAGGGACACTACTTAATTTCTCTGGGCTTCACTTCATCTGTAAAATAAGGCAACTGGACCAATTTTTCCCTCCATAGTACAAGTATTACAATTTACAGTGAGGAATGAGGAACCCAAAAGAGAATTGAGAAGTGATTGCCAAATTTAAGTTCCACACATGTGCTTACAATTGCAAGGTTAAGTTTCATCTAATTCATGACTCATTGAAAGAGAACTTTCTCTATACATATGACATGCACTTAAAGAACCAATGGACCAGGGGACAGCTAGGTGGCTCAGTGGACAGAGCCAGGCATGGAGATGGGAGGTCCTGGGTTCAAATTTTATCTCAAACACTTTCTAGCTATGTGACTCTGGGCAACTTAACACCAATTCCCTAGCCCTTGATGCTCTTCTGTCTTGGAATGATAACTTAGTACGTTCTAAGCTTTATATTTATATTTATATTTCCACTCTGTCATTTATAACTTATGTGACCTTGAACAAGTTAATTAAACTGTCTGAGCTATAGTTGTCTGTAGCTACTTTCTCTCAGCTCTCTGAGCTTCATCATCTGTAAAATGACTGTTCTGGTCAAGTATTAATTCTAAGATGGAAGGTAAGGATAACAACAACAACAACCCAAAAAAAAAAAAATACGAACACTGACCTAGATGATCTCTAAAATGGACAAGTCATTTATCCCTTTTTGCCTCAGTTTCTTCATGTATAAAATAAGCTGGAGAAAGAAATATCAAACCACTCCAGTATTTCTGCCAAGAAAACCCCAAATGGGATCACAAACAGTGGGATCTGTAGATCCTAAAGAATGGGATCACAACAACATCAACAAAAAACCCTAAATGTTGCTCTAATATTCTACAATTCTGGAGAGTATTGTTTATTTGAGATGGAGATGAGCACTGTTTTTTTGCTTTTTTCAGATAGAACTTATTTTTTACAGAAAAATTCAGTTTAAACATTAAACATCATTTTTAAAAGGATACCTAGATAATAAAATTTAGAGATAAATATTTAGGTATCACTTTGTATCATCATTTCTAATCTTTAATTGTTATTAACTTAATCCAATCCTTAATATTTGCAAATCTTTAATTCCAAAATTCCTTTATAGCCAATCCAATTAAACAAACATCAATCAGTCAATCAGTCAAGAAGTATTTTTAAGCATCTTTTTAGTAGAAAGCACCTACTATGTTCAAAGCACTGTGCTTTATAACTCATCTTTAATTTAGAGTCAAAATTTATAAATACTTATAATTTTTCTTACTTTAGAATCAAAGCCTTTCTCACGATACTTAACACAGGTCCACAACTCCAGGGCTTCAGGCCAATTTAGAGTAAAAAATGCTTGTAAGTGGTTTTCTTCCTCAAATGAAAATTATTTCTCTAATTAATCTCAACTAATCATAGGAGAAGCATTTATATGTCTTTCCACTCTTCATTTTCTTGCTTCTTTCTCCACACTAACAGAATCAAAAGACAGAGTTTAGTCACATTACACAGCCAGTGTGCATCCCAACTGTTATTTTCCAGTAGAGTTATTTTCCACTCTCCTCATTAAAAAGAGTGAGAGCCTCCTTCTCACAACAGGTATTACTAGTTTGAAATCTGCATTCAATGTCTTTTCTGTCTGTTGAAGTTGCCCCTGGTAACCAGTTTATAGACATGATCAGAAACAAACTGATTTAATCGGAAATTTCTCAGAACTGATATCCCAAAGAACTTATCTCCCTCTCAGAACAAAACCTTTTAAAACAATTATACAGTTTTATTCATAGATTTGAAGTGTGTTAAACTAAGACTTGATATTCTAGGACTGAAATGTTCTATAGCCCATTATAATTAATCATTGCTCCATTTGGAGCAATCTGGCTGACAAATTGTGCCACATGACCACTGTTCAGTGTGCGTGTGTATGTTTTGTTTTTTAGTGCATACCCTGAAGGACTTAGAAAAACTATGAAAATGGTCTTGTGATCGGGCATTCACTAGTCTACATTGTCAGAATTTCTTCTTTTACTAAATGTAAGTCCTCAGAAACATCCTTCAACACAAGGACTCAGTTTTACTAGGAGGGCCATGGGCCCTTCCCCCTCTTTCAAATTTCCCATCACTAGAGTGGGAAACAAAAGAGCTCTCTATAAATGTGGCTCTGTCTCCAAAGCAGAGGACTCTGAGATTTCAGCTGCAAAGCCTGGGAGACCCCTGAGGTTCAACTGTTAAGAACACCAATTTCCGACTGAGGAATAACATGCAAAGAGAGTGAAGGATAACTGACATCACAATTTATTGCCCCAAAAACAACCTTCTCAACTCAAAGCAAAACCATAATTATTGGTGAGAAAGACACTGCCTGTTAACTGACTGTGAAAGAATGATTTACAATGCATTCCCCCCTCACAATGGAAGGCCTCTTGGCAGTCACAAATACAGGTTTTGTGTGTTTGGGAAGCAAAGATCTGAGGAGCAAAAGTGAGTAAAAAGGATATTCTGCATGGGAAGTGTGCCTTTTTTCCACTACATTTATTCCATAAAGTCACAGCTTTTAGAGTGCTTGAAAAATTCCCTGTTAGGAAAACAAACCTGTGCCATAATAAGGAAGGAGAGGAGAGTATATTTTAAAAAAAAAGTTTCCTATCTCGTGAAATCTCCTGCCTGGTATTTATGGCTCATGGAAAGAGAGCAGTTGTACAAATGACTGAAATGCTAATACAATTTCAAGTCTGAGAGGAAAGCAGGACCTCAGAGATCTAACCTTGCCAGAGATAGGAGCTTTAAAACAGTATTAAATTCTTACATCAGAAGAGAGCTGTCAGGAATTAAAGCTAAAACAACACTATAAGATAAGCAGGCGTCTAAAAGTCCACTCTGCTTACACATTTCAAGCTGAGGGAGTGGATAGTTGAGGGAGATGGGAGGAGGCTTTGGGGAGAAAAAATGAAAGCTTGAAAAGATAGGAATAAGGAGAAAAAGATCTGATGGGGGAAAGGCTATCAGGGTGTTCTGCTTTCATGAACAATGTTCCCAAAGCACATTACCAGCCTGCAAAATATCTGAATTTTCTATTGCACATCGTTCTAATGTCTGCAACCTCAGCAGAGCCACTGGTGGGGGGGGAAGGGGGGCGTGGCAATCAGAGACCCAAAATGTCAGAATTTCACCCTGGAACTCCCCAGAACATCTGGGGCCTCCTGGGCCTTCTCATCCTAGAACATCCCTCTGCAACTTCAGCCCCTTCTCTCATTCTTCATGGGGTCTCCATTTTGAAGGGAGGTAAGGGCTGGTCATCTTTCATTCCTCTCCAGAGGCTTCATCATCATCCTGCCACTTGGGTACCTTCCTTCACACCATCCCCAACCCTTTCAGCTCCCTTTGCTTTGTGTTTTATTCTCCATTTGATTATAAGCTCCTTGAAAATGAGGGCGATCTTCCTTTTATTTAGTTATTTGTTTGTTACTTGTATTTGTTATCATCTGCTCTTACCACAGTGCCTACCTCATTTGTTCTGTCATTTTCAGTCATGTTTGACTCTTCATGACCCTATTTGGGATCTTCTTGACAAAGATATATTATATTGGAGTGAGATAATCAAGGCAAACAGAGTAAAGTGACTTGTCCAGGGTCACAGAGCTAGAAGGTGTCTAGGGCTAGATTAAAAGTCAGGAAGTGTAGTCTTCCTGACTTCAGACCTGGCACTCTATCCACTCTACCACCTAGCTTCCCTTTCCTGGCACATAGTAAATACTTGTTGCCTTCCTTGTCTGCCTGCCTATCTCAGAAACCATACCCTCCCCCAAAATAACAATCTCCTCTGCAACATAATTAATAAGTCATCAGACGTTCACCTGAACCCTTCATTTGAGAGGGAATCCAAGAGAGGATGAAAAGCAAGGGATGAAAAAGCATAAGATGAGAGGAAATAAAGTCATTTTTGTTTGTTTGTTTTCCTTTTCTAGATATTAAGAAATAAGGACCTTTAGTAGCAAAAGTGACCCAGGCAGGTAAAAATTTGCCTGAGACAATTCAAGGGGTTGGGAAACCCTGATTGTGAGCACTTTGGACTAGAAAAGAAACTATAGCCAAGTCCATTTCAAATGAGAGATACATCTGTCTGGCCCATTGAAGCCATCAGGACACAATGAGAGATCCCTAACTAGGTTTTAAGAACCCATAATATTTCATTCTCAGGCCTAGGAATGTTTCCCACAGAGATAACACTCAAAGTGAAGACTGAAACATATTTTCCCCTCGGTGATAAGAGAAAGGGCATCATCTTCATCTTTTAAATAATTTTTTCAAGTTACAATCACTTTTTACTAATCTATTCTTCCCATTGCCCCAATTGAACAATGTTTTTGGACTAAAAAAGAAAGTCCTCGATATATAGCTATATCATCCAGCAAAAGAAATTCTTATACTGACCATATTGGAAAATGTAAATCTCTTTATATATTTTAAGTTCAACCTCTCAGGAGATGGATGGCATGCTTCATCAGGAGGACTCCAGAATTGTGGTTGGTTATTATTAACAGACATTTAAGAAGTGTCCATCCTGTGACAGACAGTAGAGAGACAGAGCATATGTTGTGGTGGAGGAAATAATCTGTACACATATAATGGGGGCATGGTCAATGGAGATCCACCCTCAGAGTAGTGCTGTCTCCTTTCCCTGCTGTCTCCCAGGTAGAAGAAAATGCTTCTGGCTAGGCACGATGATGAGTGACGGCAGGACCTTGCTCTCCGTTATAAAGTATGTATGGGCATTCTTATGACTGGCTCTGATTTGCTAACCATGTGGTTAAGAGGTTACTTTTTAAAAATTTTTATTTGTTTGTTACATTAAAGTTTTGAGCTTTCTCCCCTTCCCTTATTAGAGAAGGCATCATTTGACCCCCCCCCCAAAATGAACATATAAAAACCACCTTGCTTATTTCTATTTATCAGTTCTTTCTCTAGAGATAGGCTTAAGTTGTTCTTTGAACAATTTTCTGTTGCTGAATAGAATGTTCTCTTGGATCTGCTCATTTCACTCTTCATAACTTCATGTAAGTCTTTCCATGTTTTTTTTTAATCTGCTCATCATTTCTTATGACAGTAGTATTCCATCACAATCATATGTCACAACTTGTTTAGCCATTCCACAATTGACAGGCTTCCCCTTAGTTTCTAGTTCTTTGTCACCACAAAGAGGTGACAGTGTTGCCTGAGACCCTGTAATATAGAAATTAGAAGAGCCAAGAGGTCAAAGACACCCAGAGGGCTCAGGAAATAACAACCACAACAAAACTGAAATCTGAGACATTATCCCACACACACACAGAGTAGAGGCTGATGCTAGCATAAACAATTAAAACAAAATAAACTGGCATAACAATCAAGAAATAGGCCATTAAAAATTAAAAAGAGATGTCCTTTTGATTGGCAGGGGAGCCAGAACTGAGGATTATTTAAAAGTCCCAAGTGAGCCTTTCTCTTCCTCCTTCCTGTCCTCAAGAAGGAGCCAGTCTATGTTGGAGAACTCATGTCATGAGAATTAAAAGGGAAGAGGGAAACTGTTTCACCATATCCTGGATAGTGGGCAAACGAAGACTTTGAGAAGAGATCCAGTGTTTAAAAGATCAAAATAGAGAGAATATCATCTTTTTTTCCTGCTGTTGGCTGAAAATTCCATTTCCTAATGCCCACATAATAGCTCACAGATAGCATCAAATAATAAAATAAAGGAAGGAAAGAAAGAAAGAAGAGGGAAAGAAAGGGAGGAAGAGATTAGATTTGCTAAGGGACCTTTAAAAAGGCAATTTTTAGAACAAATAAATACTGTAAGAGGATTAGACTAGTTATTTTATATTTAAGAACCTATATGCAACTCATTTCCTGCCTCCAAGTACTAACTTTTCCTTTTGTTGTCCCCTTTTTTTTTCTGGGCCTCTTCAAATAAACAGCCACATTTCATCATCTTTGCACCATTTTCACTAATCCTCTCAGGGAATGGTGCATCCTCTAGGTGTCTCTCACCTGGAGTCCAGGCTTCCTCTGCTCCAAGTGCCTACTTCTCTCTCGATACTTTGTCATATTTATAACTGCCTTTCTCCTCCCAAAGGAAATAACCCTCCTTAGTCCCAAAGTCTTCCTTCCATCCTATATAAGTAAATAAAAAATAGGATCGTGGGTTTAAAGCTGAAAGGAAACTCAGAGATTTTGTTGTTGTTTAGTCATTTCAGTAATAGTTGTTTAATATATTTCAGTAATAACTGACTCCATGTGACCCCATTTGGGATTTTCTTGGCAAAGAAACTGGAGTGGTTTGCCATTTCCTTCTTCAGCTCATTTTACAGATCGAGAAACTGAGGTAAACAGAGTTAAAGGAGTTGCCCAAGATCACAACTAATAAATGTCTGAAACCAGATTTAAACTCATGAAGATGAGTCTTCCTGGGTTCAGGCCTGGAACTCTATCCAATGAACCATCTAGCTGTGCCCCGCCCCACCCCACCCCACCCTACCCCACCTCCCAAAAGTTACATAGCCCAATATCCTCTTTTATGATGCCCAAAGAGGTCAAGATATCACAGCCAGGATTCAAGCACAGGTCAAAAGAATTGCGGCTAAGGTTCAACTAAAAAGCCTCTTAGGTCCCTTCTAGATCAAAATCTCTGATGGCATAACTCCTAGGCTAGAGCTCTTTTCACTTTATTACAAAGCCATCCCTTCTATCAGGTGCTAAACACTGTACTTAGCATCAAGGAGTTTGTGAAAAAGAAAGAGAAGAAATGGCTCCTTCAAGGAGGTCACAACCTGATTGAGGACTATAAGATCTAGAGCTAGAAGATACTTGAGAGATCGCCTTGACCTCATTTTATAGTTAAAAGAGAGATGACAGACAATGTTAGGGAGAAAGGAGAAAAAGACAGAAAAAAGGAGAAAGGAGAGAGGAAAAGGAGAGACAGAGAGAGAAGAAAGACAGACAGAAGCATATCAATAAATGTTTAACAGCCAGTTAAAAATGCATGTAAGACACATTTTTAAGTTTAGTATACATTATTAATATTTTTCTGTTATTTTCTTAAATCTAGACAACCAAAAAACAGCAAATCCTAGTTTCTGATGTAAATGGTTGCCTGAAAATTTAACAACCGGCTCTCCCAGGCTAGTTTAACCATCTCCAGCATACTCCTGGATAGATAAATAGAGCATTTATTAAATGCTTACTATATTCTAGGCATTGTTAGGGATAGTCCCTGCCCTCAAGGAGCTTACATTCTAATAGAAAAAGATAACACCCAAAAGGGGAGCTGGAAAACAAGAGAAGAGTATCTCCACAGGAGAAAGGTTACTGGGGAAGAGGTGGAGAATAAGTCCAGAAAATGCTTTGAGATGTCATGTCTGAGGCCCCAAGACTAAGTTACTTGCACAGAATCACACCAGCAGTAAACAAAAGAGGTAAAATATAAACCCAGCTCTTCTGACAAGAGATCAGCACCCTTTTTATTGCAACAGAGTTCAGGAATTCTCTCCAACCACAAAATGCAAGTGAGAGCAAATGAATATTTTGGCAATAGGGAGAAAAGGAAAAAGGAGAAGTGATACAATCCTCAATGTCACAGGGAAACCTCAGCTCATCTGTTAGGTGTTTTCAATATCCGCCATCGCCATGGATAGAAAGGAAGTTAGATGGAGGGCTAGTGGCTACAAGAACAAGTGAAAATAAGGGTTTGTTAGATGTTAAATAAACACTAACTATTGAATTTCCTCTTGCTTGCTGAGGAAAATGTAAAGGATATGAGGCCAGTTCTATCACCCGAGACCCACATCACAGAGAGGAAAAACCCAAGTCTGAGAGTCAAAGGGGAAAGGTAGGAGAGGAAATTATAAGGTCAAAGGGCCTGCCTGGGGAAGTCAGATTACCCAACATGTTTAAAGCATTAGATGGTCTGGACGTAGTTGGGGAAGAAGGAGAGTACGGTGAGAGGGATGGAGGAGGGGGAGGAAGAGAGGTCTGAAGAGTGACAGAAAAGGCAGAGGACTAGAGCTCTATTTTTTTTTCCTCCTAAAGTTTTACTGGAAACCCTTGCTCCATTGCAGGGCACATCATTAAGAAGGGGAAATGGGTTAGGAATCAGCCAGCCAAATACAAAAAGAAAGGAGTGTGGAGTAGAGGTTAATTGTGGCCGTCAGAGATGAGTGGTTACATGGGGAGACTCATTTAAAATTAACGAGGCATTTGGTTGCATTTTATAGATCTTCCTAGGTAGTCAGATCATAAGCCAAGGGGGCAGAAATGGAATGGCTCCTAAGAAACTTTTCTTGGCCAGCTCCATTCAAGTGAAACAGCTGGACGTGGGGTCTCTGCACCAAGTAGCAAGAGCACAAGTGAATTCATGAAGCCACAGGCTCACCAAGAGCTGTGGAAGGGGAGAGGAGCCAAAAGAGGGCTACGAGAGAGGACCCCAGCTGGCATTTCCAAGCTCAGAGGCAAAAAAAAAAAAAAACCTGAGAAGGCAAAGCTGTCACTTAAGGTGAGGTTTGAGTTGCAGCATCTGGGCTTCAGAAGTAGCAGAAACCTTTTCTCTTGCTCTGTAACAGAAGGCTAGTTCCCTAGAAGCCTAAGAGGAGGGTTGTGTCCCATAGCCCACAATCATTATTATTTCTCTGAGAATTTGGGACTCTGCACATGCAGAGTATCCTCTCTGCCTAGTTGGTGATTTCTACTAAAACACAGTAATCAGGGAGCATCGTGATGCTTGGTTGTACAAGGTAAATCGTAGTGGCAAGAGAATTATGGACCAAGCAGGGGGGGTTTCATCTGAATGTGATAGCTCTTGAAATTGCAAGTTCTTGCTCAACAACCCAACCCAGGATGACCCTGGTGTGGATGTAGTATCCTAGAGTTCCAAAACAATAGGCTTTTATAACAACTTCATCAATCATAACTTTATGCTATTATCTCCAGCCTCAAGATTTAAAAGATGGAGGAGAGTCTATAGTAAATTTCTCCAGATCACAACATCAACAAATCTAAGAAGAATTCTCCAAATATCTGAAGTTGCCCAGACAATGGTCTCTTTGCCAGGGAGATCTTAGGGATTTTTTTTTTTTACTCCTACATCCAGATAGAATTGATATTATGAATCTAGGATTGAGGAGAAGAGCCAAAGAGAAGGCATTAACATTTTACAATACCAAACCAAGAAAGGAAAGAAAAAGGGGAGGGGGGAAGGAAAAAAAGGGGGGGAGGGAAGAGACCAGGTGAGTTTTCTTCTTATTTTGCCCAGAAATAGGCCTTCATGACACTTCCCAGCCTAATTTCTACCGGACTCCCTCTAGTTCCTCTTTACATTATCTTCTCCCACCTGAATGTAAACTCCTTGAGAGCAAGAACTATATATTTTTTTAAAACTCTTGCCTCCTGTCTTAGTATCAGGTCCAAGACAGAAGAGCCACAAGGGTCAGGCAGTTGGGGCTGTCACACAGAGTCACACAACTAGGAAGTATCTGAGGTCAGATTTGAATCCAGGTATTCCCAACTCTAGGCTTGACTATCTACTACAGTACCTAGCTGCTGCTGGACAGTTTCCTCCTCTATAAAATGAGCTGGAGAAGGAAAAAACAAACCACTCTAGTATATTTGCCAAGAAAACCCCAAAAGAGGTCACAAAGAGTTGGACACAAATGAAAAATGATTAAACAGCAAAGAACCAAAGGGCTCAGGAAGCTATGTTTGTCTTGTTTACTTGTATTGGTATGCCCAACACTTAGCCCAGTGCCTGGAAAATAATAAGCTTTTAATACATTTTTAATAAATGTTCCATCTGTCTATCTATTTGCCTATCTATCTCTATCTATCTATCTATCTGGCTAGCCATCCTTCTATCTTTCTATATCTATCAACCATGGATCAACTTGACAAGTGAGCAATGAAAAAAGATGAAGATGAAAGGAGCAAGGCTCTTCTGAGTTATTCACAGGAGCTACTCTGCCAAAGTCCAGGAAAAAGAGACTCCTTTGAACCAAAGTGGAACAGCTAGCTAGTACAGTGAATAGAGTGCCGGGTCTGGAATCAAAAAGACCCAGTTCAAATCTGACCTCAGACACATACTTCATGGGCAAGTCACTTGACTCTGCTTGCCTCAGTTTCCTCATCTGTAAAATGAGCTGGAGACAAATGATAAAAACACTCTAGTATCTCTGCCAAAAAAAAAAAACTCCAAAAGAGATCACAAAGAGTTGGATAGAAATAAAAAATGACTAAACAGCTAAGAACCAAAGGGCTCTAGAAGCTATGTAAAGATCCCAATCCCATCCACTCCCTAAATTCAGTGGAAATAATGCCAATCACAGCTTAACATTCTTATAGAAAACTGCATTTCTAACTGTTTGCTCCACCAGTTCATTTCACAAAAGAGCCACCAAATGGAAAAAGCCAAAAGTATAGGAAACATGGTCCTAGAAAGCACTACAACAGTCAGGGAAAGAACTGCTCTGCTCTTGTTTTGTTGGAGAGAGGGGGAAAGGAAAGGGATTGTTTCTTATTTTTTTGGCTTAAAGGAAGTATCCTGAAGAGGTTACATGGCAATATCCCTGCCTAGAGAGCTTAGGGGCAGTTATAATAGAGGAGGAAATGAACTCTTCAGTCCAGACATCAGAATACAAAGTAATGAACTACAGATGCAAGGAGACAGCTTCCAAGCTGGATATTCGCAAGCAATCTCTTAAGGATGACCATACAGGATTCACATGGAAAGTACAACAAAATGGCTAAGCCAGCTTAGCTTTTTCTCTGTATTCGCACTCATCTGATACTCATTTTAGACATCTTAGGTAGGGACAGTGTTATATAATATTGGCCTCAGTGTCCTCGAGTCTCTTTAGGTCAGTGCTTGGTGTGTAATAAGTATTCAGTAAATAATCAGACAACAAATATTTGTTAAATGCCATATTTACTGGGTGCCAGGCATGGTGCTAAACTCTAGGACTAAAGAAAGGCAAATATACTCCCTGCCCTCAAGGAGTTCACATTCTAATGGAGAAAACTTCCTACAAAATATTTACATATGTACAAGCCATACATGGGGTAAATGGGAATTAATCTCATAGGTAATGATTTTTTAATGAGTTTTCCTATATCTGCATACTATGAAATGACCCTGCCTGATTATTAGTTTGGGATGCTTTGTGGGATATGGGATGTGTTGGTACTTCTATATGCCCATATATTTTGCACAAATCCATTTCTTTGTCCCCACTAACATCTTTGAGATCCATCTTCAGGATAAAAGAACCAAAGCCATGACTTGGAGAAACTAAGGTAGGGAAGAGGAAATAAAGAAGAATCATAGGATTATAGATCTTTATATAACTACAAGAGACTTCAGTGGTCATTGAACCCAACCCCTTCATTTTCCAGATAAGGATCTTGAGGCCAAGAAAGATGATGAGATTTGCCCAAGGTTGTAAATGGCACACTAAGGATCTAAACCCTTTGGCTCCAAGTACAGCCCTTGTTCCACTGTACTGCAAAGCATCAACTAGGTATCTAATATCTACAGATTCTATGCTATGTCTGTCAATTCAGTGAAGCTGTTGAGTAGGGTCTAGATCAGTGATGGGCAAACTTTTTAAAGAGGAGCTAAAGGAAATGCTCATCCGTCAGTCTCTTTCTAAGGCAACTCTTTCGAAGTTTCATTGTATTGTATCCTACTCATTGTATTCGTCAGATTAGGAATAATGTCCAGTGGCAGGATAGAACATTTCAGGGGCTGCATCTGGCCCACAGGCTGTAGTTTGCCCATCACTGGTCTAGAGAGGAGCCATAAAGGAGAACAAATAAGTGTGTTAGGAACCAGAACATGATCACAGAAAAAATAAACTGTTGCTCACAATTGCTCAGATATAACCTTGACCCATAAAATATTTAAGAACAAGATTATTTTTAAACTGTTACCTTCTGTCTTAGAATCAATACCATGTATTGGGTCTAAGGCAGATGAGCAATAAGGGCGAGGCAATCAGGGTTAAGTGACTTGCCCAGGGTCACACAGCTAAGAAGTAGTTGAGATCAGATTTGAATGAAAGACCTCCTTCTCCAGGCCTGGCTCTCTATCTACTGAGCCACATAACTGCCCCATTAAGAACAATAAATTGATAGTTTCTGACATACCAAGTACTCATGGCCTCCAGTATATATGGAATGAAAAGCTCCCAAAATATAGCCTTAGAAGAAATCAAAACTATATGGGAATAGGATGAGGTATTCATCATTTTCATCATGCTGTCTGCTACTGAAGTAGTGCCCAATATGTTCTCTGTAGAAATCTGTAGAAGATGAGTTTATGTGCTGTACAGAACAATGAACTGGAGGGTTTCTAAAAGAACTAGAAGAACCTCCAGGAACTGGTACAAAGTGAAATGAACAGAACAAGAGAACATTATACACAGAAAGTGAAACATTGTGAAACAATCCAATGTAATGGACTTTGCTAATACCACACAATCCCAACAAACCTTTGAGAAAGAAGGCTATGCACCTCAAGACAAAGAACTGTGGGAGTAGAAACACAAAGAAAAAAATGATCTATTTATTTATATGGATATATGATTTGGGCATTTGGTTTTGAAAGATTGCTCTATTGCAAAAATGAAAAATATGGAAATAAGTTTAAGTGATAACATTTGCATATCCCAGTGGAATGCTTATTGGATTCAGGATGGTGTAATAGGCAAGTTTATAGATTAAGTTAGGCACAAGGCTTTTCAGGGAAGGCTGGAGAATCCTAAATGGAATGAGGAAGGAGGAAGCTCTTGGGTTTGGACTCCATGTTGGGAGCTTAGAGACTGAATCAACTGAATCAACTGCCTCAATGGAGAACTCAGAGAAGAGTGGGTTTGTCTCCTTCGAGAAACCATCTATCCTGAGAGGAAGTGCAGGTTGAGCATTGGCATAGCTCTGGAGGGTAGACCTCAGACTGCTCCAGCTCCTTGCCTTCTTCACTCTGTGGATTTATTTTGCTGTGGACCTGTGTTCCTGGAAACCTTGATCATCCCTGGAACAGAAGAGGACCCAGTTGTGAGGCATTTACTTTCTTCTAACTGGCCAGCTGAACCCTGATAGCTTGTGGTAGTTGAGAGTAGATTGACCCATTTTCCCAGTCCCTGAAATCTGTCCATTCTCCAATCTATCACCCTTCTTAATTAACTATGTTTGTTTACTTCCTATTTTCATCCTTTAACCCCAATAAGAACCTGGAGAATATTTCATTTACCCATGTCTTTTCTCCAGCTTGTGGATGACCAATAACCAGTAACTGCTCAACTGTCATTCCTCCATTTAGGGTTGTTATCCACCTCTAGGTTGTTACCTTACCTTAAGGGTTGGGTTAATGAATGTTAGTTGGTGAATATACACCTACTGGTCTCCCCATGGATCTAATTTCCCTTACAACAGGGGAGGGTAGAGGAGAGGGAAAGAAAATGAAATACGTAAACGAGGGAAAATATTTTTTAAAATAAAAATAATTAAATTTTTAGTAAAAAAAAAAAAAAGACGCGTTTATGACTATCACATATTCAATTACAAAAAGCAAGCATTTCCTCCATTTGTCCGATAGTCCATTTAGACTTAAACTTAAAAGAGCAATAGGATGATAGCCATTATTCTAAGGACCATTTCTTTCTGAACAAAATCGATAATGTTGTTGTTGATGATGATGATAACAATAATAATAATCCAGAGGCCTGAATCCCATGGATGTGGAAAAATCAATTTCATCATCAGGGGTGGAGCCAGCAAGGAAATATCCAACTAAGAGAATTTACCTAGAAAATCATATAAAGGAGAGGAAAAGGAAGTGGGATGGAAGGAAAAGTCTAGAACAATGGTGTCAAACTCAAATAGGAAGGGATTCCTGAGGCCCATATTGGCTTAAAGAAACACAAATTAACATTATCTATGTTGTGATGCATTTTATAAACCATTTCTCAATTATATTTTAATCTGGTTCAGGTAGTACTTTGAAGTTTTACAAGTTTGACACCTCTGATCTCAAACCCTGGGCTCTCCCAAAAAAAGGTATATAATTAAACTAGTGTGATTCAGAGGATTTAGCAGCATCCTCTAAGTCTAGATCTCATGATACCTTACTCCCTATCTCCTGAAATTTCCCCTACTCCACCAACCTAGGTACCCCATAAATAATGGACTTATCCTACTCTACAAACCAATAAACCTCATAGAGAAGGGGTTTACCCTACCCCATAGATAACAAGTTCTTTTTGCATGAAAGAGAAAAGTAATCTTCTCTGGAGACTTTATGTGAAGAGAAAAATCAGATACTTAAACATTTCACCTGAGTCAAGTTGCTAAAGCCACACTAATGTAGATTTTCCATGCAGTCAGTATACAGTTCCATGCTCGACCCAGCCCAAAGAAATATTTCAAAAGGAGCCCTTTCTTACTTTGGTACTTACAATGCATGGGATTTCTTGGGCTGTATTTACAACTAACTATAGAAGGAGAAAAAAAAAAAGGAGGATGTCCCTTGGAGGAACAATAAAGTAAAAGAGTGGATTTTCTCCAATTTAATGTTTTTCCATATATGTTGCTAAAAACAAATATTTCAAGGTCATTGAACAGAACTGGGATACACTCAGGATTTTTACTGATACCAGAGTTCATATACAAAAGCAATAACCTCAGATACCTACCCATTGCTCCTTCATAACCTAGGAATTCCTGGAAGGGAAACCTGGACTCTTGGAACAATGATGGAAAACTCACCCAACAAGGAGAAGGGGATCGTGTCTGCATTAATTTGGAGATTCTTAGCCACAATGCTAGAGAGATGGGCCTGAACAATGAATAAAAGATCCCCTTCACCACATTCATTGCCCATTACAGGACTTGGCACCAAGTAACTGAAATGCTAGAGAGAAAAGCTATAAGTAAGGTAGAGCAGGTTGGTAAAGAATTATTGACTCTTGGTTGTAATAGACCTCAGTAGTCACTCAGACCCTGTACTGCTGTGGAGACTAAAGGGTAGCAGCTGGGGTAGTAGTAAGCAGGAGGAGGAGGAAAGGCACCTTCCAACTGGGAGGAAAAGAAAAAAGAAAGCTTTTGTGTAGCAAACCTGCAAAGCAATTCTGTTGAGAATGAGGTTGATTGCTGGGCAACCTTCTTGCCTTTCATAGAGCCTAAGTCTCTGTTACTTTTTGTATCATTTCCTTCTTTTCCCCTCTAAGGTTGTCTGTGGTCCATGACATCCAAATTCCTCATCCTGACATTTATACCTACTCATTTCAGTCAGATTTCATTGACACAAAAATAACAGACGTGGTGTGGTTTTCCTCAGATCCCACAAATTGTGTAGGTTCTTCTCTATGGTAGTCGAGCCATGAACTTAGACTCAGAAAACTTGGGATTAAACCTTGACTGTGACATTTACTAAGTTTGTGATCCTGGGTAAGTCATTTAATGTCTTATTTAACTTTCATATATGCAAAATGACAATAATAACACAGGCACTGTCTACCCCACAGAACAGTTGTGAGGAAAATGCTGGAACCTAAAATGGTAGATAAATAGGATTTATTATTGTTTGCATTATTGTTGTTATTATTCACTTATACTAGGAAGACCCATAAAAATCCTTCATCTACACTGTTCCCTGAGGTTGCCAAACTGCCGGTTTACCCCATGTCTACCTCCAAAATTCAAGCCGTCGATTTTAGAAAAACCTAAGTTTACAAGCCGAAGGCTCACCTTTATCCACTTCAGCACCTTAAAATTCTCCTCCAAAATTTTCCTTTGCTTTATCATATATGATGAAGTGAGTTCAAATGGAAACTGCTCTCCAAGTCCTCATATTTATTTCATAATGCCAATATTATTTTTACCAAGCTCATATTTCAAGAAGCTTCACTCTGTTCTGATTACTCTGAACCAGGGGAAATTATCTTATCTCTTCCCTGGGTTTTAAGGAGAAACTGTCTGTGGCTTGTATTTATCAACAATGCAATTTCTTTTACAAGGAATTGAAGCCAGGATTTAGGAAGAAAAGAAGCATCCAGAATAGGATTGGCTTTATTGGAGAAGAGAAAGAGGAGCTAACTTCCCCAGAGTCATTCTTCTGGTTATTTACACCCACAAAAGGTTCCATGGTTCATGGATGGTAGTTTTTTGGGGTTTTTTTTTTTGGCCCTCTCATGACTGTCTACAGTACTGATCTCTACCTAGAGCTGCCTTAGCCAGACGTCACTTTCCCCTCAATTGGAATCATGATAATTCCTGCGTCTGTGAATGGTTACTGAGGAAAAGGAAAAAGCATAATCAAAGAATCTCCACACGGAAGGGATCCTGGACACAATTTGAGACAAATGAGGAAGTGATTTGGCCAAGGTCACACTAGCCAAGACTCAAATCCTTATTCTCTAGTTTGCAATCTGATGCTCTTTCTTCGATGTCATTTGTCCCCTGTATCGTGGCCGAAGGGGAAATCCTGAAAACATTCCAGAAGGAGGACTGCTGCTACTGTGATTTGCTTTGAAGGGCAAAGGACCTTGATATTAAAATGTTTAACTAAGTATATACCTAAACCAAGTTCTAAGCCACCACAGAAACAGATTAAGTGATGGCTTTTATAGGATGTAACAAAGAAATATCTCTGCCTTCTCCTGTGGGTCCTTGATACTAGCCTGGTGACAAATAGGACTAGGGTCCAGGATTGGTTGGCAGAGAAGTTTAACTAGTGAAAAACTGGTCCAAGATCATTATTCTATGAAGCAATTTAAGAATTTTTTCTAAAAAATGAGTAATTAAAATTAATTATTTTAATTTTTAAAACTCAGATTCCTTGGGCAGCATTGTGAAACCTATTGATAATTTGAAAGAAAAGTTAAATTTCACTTGGAGGTTTCTGAAAACTTATCATGTAATTTTCCCCTTCAAGTCCACAGACACCCCCCACACCCCCCCCCCCGAAGGCTATCCATGGGCCCCAGGTTAAGAATCTCTGAGTCAGGGGACAACTAGGTGGCTCAATGGATTGATAGCCAGGCCTAGAGAGGGAAGGTCTTGGGTTTAAATCTGGACTCAGATATTTCCTAGGTGTGTGACCCTGGGCAAGTCATTTAACCCCCATTGTCTAGCCCTTACCACCATTCTACGTTGGAACAGACCCTTAATATAGATTCTAAAATGGAAGGTAAGGGTTTAAAAAAAAAAAAAAAGAATCTCTGAGTCAGAAGTCCTAGCTAATGTAGCTTCACTTCAATCATCTTGATACCACCTATGTCTTTTGTACCTAATGAGGGTGCTGTTGGCAGCATTCCTATACCTAAATCGTCTTCTGGGATAGAGAAATTGATAGAGCAATTGAAGAGAGAGTTACCTAGGGTATCTTAATCACTCTAACCTAGTCCCAAAGGTCCAGCAACACACCAAGAGATCTATAAGTCCTTAGTTTAGCTCCTGCTAAAGTGATGATCGAGATGATTTCTTTTCACGATTCTATAATTCTGATATCATAGTTTTATATAAAAGCCATGCTCCATGAGATATTCAAAGGAAGAATAGAGTAACATCATTTTAATGCTAAGGTCAGAGCCCTACAAATTAGCAGCATACCATACTGCTGCATGTGCTCCAAATCCTATCCTCTCTGACCCCAAAGCTGTAATACCATAATTGCGAATTAGTTTTCCTGCCAAACATACCCCCTATAGGCGACAGTTATCATGCTAAATGGAAAAGCCTGCTTCTTTTTTGTGGTGGTGTTCCTCATAAAATTTGACAACATGGTCTGGATGCTTGGTAAAAGTACACATTTGTCTACATAATCATGAGAAGGCTGGAGCTGGAGAAGAGTGTTGGATTTTTTTCCCCTCATATGTTCCCGAAGCATATATTTTGTGCTAAGACTAAATATGGGGGAGAAAGTCTGCCTAAATGGGAAGTTTTTGTAAAGTTAAAAGCAAAAGCAAGGCAGGTTGTGATGGAGAAGCATTTAAAACTTCAAAGAGTGTTCACAATTAGGAATTCAGTGATGAAACTAGCATCCCCCTCATGTCCCACTTATTCCCTGATGTTCATTGCCAAGTTCCTTTGGAGAGATTATTCTGAATTCAACCCATCAGAAACAAATTGGACTTATTTCTCTCTAAGAAATTGGAGCCAATACAATAATGCCAAATTATGCTTGGAATGATGCTAAGCTTGGTTCTGATTTCTCATGACAAAATACTTCCAGATTATAACCAAAATGTACAATTCAGGTTAAGTCTTGCCTTAGTTTTTAAAAATAGTATAAATATCTCTAATATTGAAGAAGAGAAAATGTTAATTTGTTCACTGAGTCTCTCTTTGCAGAGTCCTCTGTGAAGAAGGGGTTATTGATCCCCAAAACTATTGTAGCACCAAAAGGACCTTAGCATATGAAGATTTATCAGATGATGTCTTATGGCATGAAACCTAGAGATAGCATGATAATATGGTTCCAGTATATTCATATTAAGAATTTACTGAAATCATTCTCCTAGGAACTGACTCTTTGCATTTAACTGTGGCAGGAGTTGTGCCAAGAAATTGTATCAAGGAATACGAAAAGAAACCACCACAATTCCTACTCTCAAGGAACTTACATTCTAGCTGGGAAAACGAGATGCATGTATATAAATAAATGCAGACTAGGTTGCCAGGAGATATAGTGAAAAGAGCACTAAGAGTCAGAAGATGCATTAGTATTGGACTCATCTGAGTCATTAATGGCCTGGATGATCTTGAGAAAATCACTGAGTCTGTTCCTTCATGTCAGTTGACAGAGTTAGACTGGATGATCTTTAAAAGTAAAAGCAATAACATTTATTGAGCATTCACTGAGTACAAAAGCAAAATTCATTACTTTGTAAGACTTAAATAGAAGTCTCAAGTAGAAAACTTTAATCCCTGCCCTCCTCGAACATATTGTCCATTGCAGGAGGCAGTGCCATAGAAATGCATATAAACACAAATAACAGTAATAATTAGACCTAAATATTATTGTACAACAATAAAATATCTACCTGAGTAGCTGAACTTAGACACTGAACATGGCAAGGTCATCTGCAACATCCCATCACCAGTCATTCTGCCTTTTGTCTTCCCACTGAACTTAAATCTAACTCACCAACAAATCAAGATATCACCTATGGATGTCATTGGTCCTTTTAGAAAACAAAGGACAAACAACAACAGCATCTGAGATGAGAAGAAGATAAATGGTTAAGAATGGGGTTAATTCATTGTGACTTTCATAAAGTCACAACTTACCAAAGATTTCAAACTCTTCAGCTATAAAATTAGTCAAACCAGTTCCCACATCCCCATTGTACTGGTTAGGTAACAGAAGTCAGATGAAGTGATTTATACTAGTTCCAATGGAGAGAAAACAGTCAAACAAGAATTAGAAGCAGTAACAGTAGCGAGGTGGCACTGTTTATAGAGCATTGGGCCCCAAATCAGAAATTGCTGAGATCATAGCCTCTGAAACTTACTAGCTGTGTGACCCTGGCCAAGTCCCTTAACCTCTATTTACCACAGTTTTCTTAACTGTGAAATGGGGATAATAATTGGACCTACCTCCAAGAGTTATTATGAGGATTATTTGTAAAATGTGTATTATCTGGCTCATAGGAAGAACTTAATCAATGTCTCTTTCCTTCCTTCCAAATCTAGTGTACTTTTGATTATATTCTACTAACTCTTTTACATTTGCCTAATAATACTGCAAATTCCTTTAAGCTGAGACTCTGTATTTGTTTGCCCTACCCTTCCTCAGCACAAATAATGACAACAATAATTCATCCAGCAGTTTACAGTTTAGAAAACTTTTTTTTTTCCCCATAATGACCCCATGAGAAGCCCAAAATCTAAAATCTTATAAGTGGCAGGGCCAGTATCCAAAACTTGTCTTCTGGGTTCACTTAATGCTCTTTCTACACAGAGTAGCTAATTTACAGATAGTGTAGTTATTGTTGTTCCATTGGAATAAAAAGACTGGAAAGGCATATTGGAAAGAGATTGTAAAGTGCCTTGAATGTAAAGAAAAAGAATTTGAACTTCATCTTCTAGGTTAGGGAGCCATTGAAGGTTTTTAAGTGAGGTAATAACCTGATGAAAGTAATTTTTAAAGAAGATTGATCTAGCTGTGACTTTCAGGAAGTATATACTACAGGGAAGAGATTGGAAGCAACATTTAGGACAAGAGATGAAGAACCACAAGGTGTGGGGACAGGAGCCACAAGCCTGGGATTGCAATAGGGGCTCCTTCCTCAGCATTTCAAAGTGATGGTAAGCAGCATATCAAAAAAAAAATACACACACACACACACACACACACACACACACACACACATATATATATATATATATATATATATACACACATTTATATGTCCAGACTAGCCAATGCATTGTTGCTGTAGCCAAGAAGTCCTAGAGGAAAAGAAGCCATTTAAAACTTCTAAGAATCCCAGAGCAGTCCAGCTACAATGACCTCAGATTCCTGAATTTTTCCAGGGCATCTCCAGTGTGCTCATGCTGTTGTTTGCTGAACCACTAGGAAAAGTAACCATTAGTGATGGTATTTGTTCCTTGGCTGTTTGCACAAGGCCTTGACCATCATGCTGTTTTAGAGTCTAGACAAAAGTCACATTGCTAACATGTCCTTTGTCCAAAATTTAGCCTTCATTCATATTTGTGTATTTATTAGCAAAGACTATTCCCCACACTCTAGCAATAGTGCTAAGCCAGGGAAAGGGATGCAACATGAGAGTTGGCTCCACTAATCAAGGAATGAATTGAGTCTACATTTCAGGTGAAACAGTATATATGGAGAGGGAGAAACAAATAAATTCTATCCTTCAGAAAAGGATCTATACTTGGAACAGGGCTGTCCATGAATCAGTCAAGACACTGAGAAACTTCCAAGCTAGGCTTCACTCATTAATTTTGTAAACAGGTCAAGAATTAAGCCAATCAGGCAAAAGATTCAAAGAGAGGGGTAATAAACCCAAAGATCCCAGCTTTCGGGACAAGAATCCACTATTTGACAAAAACTGCTGGGAAAATTGGAAAACAGTATGGGAGGGACTAGGTTTAGATCAACCTCTCACACCCTATACCAAGATAAATTCAGAATGGGTAAATGCCTTAAATATAAAGAGGGAAATTGTAAGCAAATTAGGTGAACATAGAATAGTATACCTGTCAGATCTATGGAAAGGAAAGTATTTAAGATCAAGCAAGAGATAGAGAACACTACAAAATATAAAATTAATCCTTTTGATTACATTAAATTAAAAAGGGTTTGTACAGTCAAAGGGGGTGGGGGGTAATTCACTTGAGAAAAGATATTCTAACACATATAATAATGAAGGATCTGTTGCTCTTTGTCAAACCTCCATCCCATTGACAGGTCAGATGTCCAAAGAAAGGTTATCACTCCCTCTCAGAGTCTATGGATATTACTGAGGAATTGGTGAAGCTCTGGGGAGTAGAAAGAAATTGTAGAGGGGCTGTAGTTATAGCCTATAAGCCCCCACCAGTGTACTTCCCATGATGATTATCAGTCAACAGAAATTTATCAACCAGGCTTAATTAGCCTTTAAAATGGTTATTTACTATAGTGGTATGGTTGGTACAAAATGTCTACCCAAAAGTCAGTGACATGACCTCTCATCAGTACTTACAGAATCCAGATGAAAGTGAGTTCAAGTTTCAAATGGCAAAGAAATAATTCACAGCTGCTAAAAGACTCCCTTTGCTAGAGTCCTTAAAATAGTTCCCTTAGGTATGGTGTAGCTTTTCATTTCCTCATTGGATCTAATCTATCCTCAGCTCCCTACAGTTAGTACCTCCAAACACTAAGCTGCTGTCCTAGGGATCCTGTCCTAGGGAATGCCAGTGAAAAACCCAAATACTCCTGAACACTATAAAACTCAAAAGATCGTCTTCTAAGTAAGAGGTATGGGAAAAGATTGAATCCAAGACCAATGTACTCTCCTCCCCACACTACCCCCAAACAATTATTGCTCAGGGGGTTGTTTTGAAATGTTCTCTCCTGCCTCACCCCTCACTCTAATCGCTTCTCCCAAACAGACTTCCTGTCATACCTAGGGAGATAACCAGACCTTGCTCACCTCTAGTAAACAATCAAGTTATGTTCTGATCTAACCAATATTTCAGGGCAAAGTGGAATAAGTGATTTTGACTCCTCTCTTATGCATATTATTATTTCAGGGCAAAGTGGAATAAGTGATTTTGACTCCTCTCTTATGCATATTATTTCATCAGACTGTGCTAAGGATCATCCAAAGGCCAATGGAACAGCACATATGTTTGGAGATGGGCTTCAGAACATTATGAAGGATGACAAAAGGAGAAGTGAAAGAAAGGATGTCAGCAGATAAATATAGGAATGAAAAAGAAAATGGGTAAAGATAAGAGAGATAATTGATGGACAGCCCCTGTGCTCCCTTATATCCTTGCGATGTCAAGAGAGAGCAAGAAAAATTCAGTAAATTGGGTAGCTGCCTCAAGACTGAACCCAGGATAAAACTTAGAGAAGTGTTACAAGGATAGTATTAGGATAATTGGATTTATTACAAAATAACGTTGGTTATAAGAAGGTCTCTTATAAGAAGGTCTCCAGCTAGAGAAGGGGGTATGGAAGAGGTTACCTTAAGACCAAACTGGAATTTTCATGGAGGTTCTTTAAGAGAATTTCCAATGATCCTTTGGTGAGAATGTTGGAAGTTAACTGCTCTTTCTTGGGTTTGACCTCTCAAGAGAAAGGAGGTGAAGGATTTTCTTCTGTGTGTTTGTGGAGGGTTCCTCGTGACAGTTGGCTGGAAAACATTGTGTGAGTGGATAAAGATTGAAGGAGAAAACTGACAGAGTAGGAGAAAACTCAGGTGTTTCCTTGGTCTGACCAGTGGGAATGAAACTTCATCCTGTCAGTGAATTGAGCTTGGAGACTGGAGATAGAGACTGAGAAACTGAATTGATTTTAAGATAAATATAAAAATACTTATAACTAGATTAGATTATATAGTTTAGAAATTTAGATTTAAGAGAGATTTAAGGAGATTAGACACTTCCTGCGAAGTTTAGTGGGGTTTGGGGGGAATTAGAAGGTTTTAGTATAGGAATAATATTTATAAAACACCTTTCTTTTTCCTTGCTCTTTCCCGGACCTTATAATTACAAATAAATAAGATTTTTTTATATATCCAGTCTCTATTTGATTTCTCAACTACCAAGATCAATCATCTTTTCAACTGTCAACTACAGGATCACCTCAACCCAAAACCCTGTCTATAACCACCAACCACTAGTGGCAAATTATAATATAATTCAATATCTAGGGTTAATATATCACCAAAAATTAAAATAGTAAGGCATGAATAGATTACAATCTGTACCACTACAGGGAATAGTTACAATGGGGAAATCACAGATCCATTAGTGAATTTAAGTAATGTCCAATGTTTTCAAGATTGATGATTTTCACCAAATAATGTTGATGCAGGTGAAAATAAAGGCTAAAAGCTTTTAATGAAACTTGTAACTATTCTGAGGCATCTCTGCAAAGAGTAATGGTTTGACCTTGGTAGAACTTTTGCTTTCTCTTATGTTTTACTGGGTTAAAGATCTCAAGAGTGTGGTAACATTTTTGGATGTCATTATACGAAGCAGATTAAATATTATAATATAAATAGGCTTCCTAAAATTTGAAGGAAATAATTTCAAGCTGAGTTTTTTTGAGTAAACTAAATTGCTTTTATTTACACCTTTAAAGATATAAATCAGAGACAATATTCAGTAAATGCATACCCTGAGGTATTGAGTTTTCTTCCCAGAAAGACTTTGAGCTAATACCCATTACTACAGTTCCTAGATACAAATCACTTATCAAGTGGAACCTCCACCACTGACCTTCAGTTGCTTCCTTGCCCAAGCTTTGCTTGAATAGACACGTCTTATCTTCGGTTCTGGGTAGCCCTGGATTGAAAGCACTCACATATCATCTGTCCTTTAAGCTTTGAACCATTCTCCAAGTTAGAAGCCTACTTGCTGGACCTGTGTCCCCATGTTCCCTTCCCAGGAGTCTGAAACACTTAAACTTTGCTCAACTCTGCAGGAAGTCTGCCTGAACTTCCATGTCTAACACTTCCCAGACTGGCCCATCCTGTCGCTACCAAAAACCAAGTTATGGTATTTACCTCCCCTGAAACAAGCCTGTGAATTTTTCTGTACTTACTTTTATTTATAATAAAATTACAAAATTAACAATTTATGGAAGGAAGCAACTCTTGCTATTCATTTCCTTTCATAAGGTTCCTTCTCTTTTTTGCTTATGTGTCAAACTCATGTCTAAAACAGAACTCCTCACCTCCCCAAAATTAGCCAGTTCCCTCTCCTGACTTCCCTCTTTCTGTTTATGGCACCACAAGTCTCTCTGTCATTCAGATTTTTTAAAAAATCATCTTGGATGCTTCTTTCTCCTTGTTTACCTCCCATTTTCTTTGTCAGAAAGTCCCTAATGCTTTCAATTGTTCATTTGGGGTGCTTTTCCTCTCTCTTTTGATCCCATCTAGACCCTTATCACTTTAATCTTCATTTATTGAAATGCTCTCCTAATCGATTCCCTTGCCCAATCCTAATTCCTTTGATCTATTCAGACAGGGTAATATTTTTAAGACTTTTTTTTTTTTGGCCACGTAGTTCTCTTGTTCAAAAATCTTCACTGGTTCCCCATTACCTAGAGACATTCAAATATTCTACAATTCTTGACCAATATATATTTCTAAATACATGTCTCTATTCCCCTGTATTTCCACCAAACTTAGTTTCTCACTATCATTTAACATGCCTTGGGGAGAAGGAGAATGTCCTTCGTAAACAGAATCTTACCTATCTGTTAAGGCCCAGATCAAATTCTAGCTTTTCATGAACACCTTCTTGACAAGCTTCAAATTATCATTCCCTCATCTGCAACCCTCTAGCATTCATGCTCTATGTCAATGATGGTGAACCTTTTAGAGACTGAGTGCCCAAAATGCAACCCTCATGCTTACATATGAGCCCACCCCTTACCCCAAACAGGGGAGGAAAGAAGCACTCCCATTGGGCTGTTGGGTAGAGGGGCAGGTGATTTGAAAAATATCCTCAAGGACAGTGGAGAAGGGGAGGGGAACAGCCCCCTCTGGCACTAATCCCACAGGTTTGACAACATGACTTCCTGTCTTCCTTCCTTTCTTCCTTTCTTCCTTCCTTCCTTCCTTCCTTCCTTTTTCCTCCTTTCTTTCTTTCTTGCTTGCTTGCTTGCTTTTCTTTCCTTCCCTCCTTCCTGTTACCATTAAAAAGAATTTGAGAGGCTAATTTGGGGTAAGGATGTTTATTGAGTAAGCCAGCATTATAACCAATAAAGTGGCTAAGTCATTGGCACTCTGGACAACCAAAGACCTCAAAGGTCCTGAATCAGGCATCTATATAAACTTTGGGGAACTTATTATTCAGCTCCTCCATTGAACATCCCAAGAAATTTCTAACTGGCAAATAGCTAATTAGGAGGTTGTCTATCAAACCCTCAGCCCTTCCCCAAACCAACAGGTAATTATTGTCATGGTTGTCACATACACAGGAAAAGAATCATTGTAAAACATTCCTGTTAGCCAGTCTTTGTGAAAGGAACACATTCCTAAGGACAAAGAAAATGCAAAAATCTGTAGACTAGATGATGCTTGAGCTCTAAGACTTCTGCACAGAAATCCTCTCTAATATACAGGAATTGGGGCCTTTCTACTCTAGGGCCCTGATATAAGAATTAATACAGTAGAAGAAAAATAAATTCTCACACCCCCATAAAATCATGTGAGTAGTGCAGTCCAAAGGGACATTTGAAATCATTTAGAAACCTAGGATCCATGTATTTGGTTTTTTAAAAATATATATTCTTGTAACTATATTTATATATAACTGATTTCCTGTGTAATCTTATATATGTTATTTTATGTATTTAAGAACACTAAATTGAGAAGCTATTGAATATCCATGACAGACTGCCACAGTTGACCTGGTCCAACTTCTCACCCATTATAGGAATCTCCTCTACAATATTTCTGGGGGAGGGTCATCCCATTTCTGTTTGAATATCTCAAGAGACAGAAAGCTTACTATTTTATAAGACAATATGTTCCCATTGTCAACTAATTCTCAATGTTGCTTATATTAAAGCCAAGTCTAGTCCTTCACACACATTGCCTTCTCTTATGATTGTTTTTTTATGTATATGTATATTATTTTCCCAACTAGACTGTAATACATCTTCCCAAAGGTAAAGCATATATTTGATACTTTTTGGATCTCTCAGAATGTCGGCCACAATGCCTTTATATAATAGAGGCCATATATTAGAAGAAAGATTGAGAAACTGGAGTGGTTCCAGAAGAAGGTGGCCAGGATGATAAGGGACTCAAAGTTGACTCATGAAAGGCTGAAAAAAGAGGGAAGCAGAGCAGGTACAGTGAAGAGAAGACTGGTTTGGGAGTCCAGAGACTTGCATCCTAAACCCAACTCTGCTACTTAGTACCTTGTATGACTTTGGGCAAGTTGTTTTATCTCTCGATGGCCCTAGAAATGAGAGTATAAGACAAGATGGTCTCAAAAGTCTCACCCAACCATATGGCACCATGGATGGAGTGGCCAACTTGGAGCAAGAAGATTTCAATTCAAGTCTGGTCTCAGTCAATTATTAGTTGTGTGAACAAGTCAAGTTACTTAATTTCTTTCAGCCTTAGTTTTGTCACCTGTAAAATGGGGGCAATAATATTTCTTTTAAGGAATATATATATACATAATATATATATACATATATATGCATATATTCACATATATATAAATACACACAAATACATATATACACATATATGAGCACATGTATACAATTACTATACTAAACATATATGTGTGTGTATGTTATGTAAGCTCCTTAAGGGAAGGTCTATTTCATTTCATTTCCCACTAGATTATAAGCTTCTTGAGAGCAGTGACTGTCTTTTGGTTTTCTTTGTATCCTCAGTGCTTATTGTTGCTGAGGGCTAGTTGACTGAATGACTGAAGCTATTTTTTTTTTTTAGGAATTTGGGGATTTCTAGCTTCAAAGCTAAATTTTTTATTCAAAAATTTAAAAAGACTCAAAACAACTAAGTGGCTTAGAGAATAGAATAGAATAGAATCAAATCTGGCCTCAGACACTTTCAAGCTGTGTGACCCTGGGCAAGTCACCCAATGGCCTAGCCCTTACCATTGTTCTTCCTTGAAACTAATACTTAGTATCGAGTCTACGGTGGAAGGTAAGGGTGTCTTGTTTTATTGTAGTTGTTTTAAGGAAGAAAGGAAGAGAAAATTTTAAAAAAGACTTTGGGGATGGCATGCTAGCAATTTTTAAACATTTGAAGAGTTGTCTTCTCTCTAAATCAGTGGTTCCCAAACTTTTTTGGTCTACCACCCCCTTTCCAGAAAAAAAATTACTTAGCGCCTTGGAAATTAATTTTTTTTAATTTTAATAGCAATTACTAGGAAAGATAAATGTACCTGTGGCCATCACCCCTCCCCTGGATCGCTGCAGCACCCACCAGGGGGCGGTGGCGCCCACTTTGGGAATCACTGATCTAAATCCACGCTATCTTTTACATCATTCCTCTTCTCTCCATTCATACAGGCAGCACCTCATTACCTTTCCCCAAGTTAATTATAATCAACATGTCTCTTCTGTTTCCAGTCTTTGGCCTCTCCAATCTACACTCCACACAGCAGCGAAATAAGGCATCTTCCTAAAGCACCAATCTGACCTTGTCACTCCTCTGCTGAATACCCTTACCACATCGGGGATAAAACATAAATTCCTCAAGTAAGCATTTAAGTTATAAGAAGCTCCTACTTATGGTGGAAAACTGCAGACAATTTGCATATGTAAAGAAAACAAACAATATTGAGTTAGAGGGCAGCTAGGTGGCTCAGTGGGTTGAGAGCCAGGCCCAGAGATGAGAGTTCTTGGATTCAAATGTGACCCCAATTAACCCCCATTGTCTAGCCCTTACCATTCTTCTGCCTTGGAACCAATATGCAGTATTGATTCTAAGACAAAAGATAGGAGTTTAAAAAATAAATTAACAAATTTAAACTTTGAGTTAGTCATAAGTACTATGTATTGTTAATCTATTTTATCATTTACTACTATAAGTATCTATGCATACATTTATTATAACCAGTTAAATTTGTTTCAAGTTTCAGTGCGCCAAAGACCTATAGGCTACACACTCTGGGAATCCTTCCTCTTTATTTCTCTCCATCCAGACTCAATCACATAATTTTCTCCCAATGATCTTTGTATCTTGCACTTGTCTTAGGAGAAGGAAATCCATGAATCAGTTGCGGTAGCTACACCAGTGACTGCCAAGACTCTGTATAGTATACAAGATACTGATCTCTCTCCCATAGAAACCACAACTTTATTATGGTTTGCAGTGTGTTGTTTCACTTGGTTTTGTATGTAAAATAAATATGATCAGAATGACTAAAAATAAAGGTTTGAGATGAGGTCTAGAGTCACTTAGTTTTTCAATTCACAGGGGTTCTGCTCAAGTGTCAAGAGATGACTATATTTGTTTTTTGTTTTGCTTTTTTTATTATTAAAATAATTTATTTACAAGTGTCTCCAACTCTCCCTCCCCTCTCTGCATCATAGAAGGCATTATCCAGGATACAGATACATATATGTAACTTATGCCTTTCATGTTTCCATTTTTCAGTACATTCTCTGGAGGTAACATTCACAAGTTATTCTTCAAGTATTAAATCTGTAGCTGTGCATAATGTTCTCTTGGTTCTACTCATTTCACTGCTTATTATCCCGTGTGCTTCTTTACAAGTTTGTTTTTTTAAATTAACCCGCCCATCCTTTCTTATGACACAGTAGTATTCCATCATAGTCATATACCACAATTTGCTTAGCCATTCCCCAGTTGACAAGCATCCCCTCAATTTCCAGTTCTTTGCTACCACAAAGAGAATTCCTATAAATATTTTGGAGCATATGGGTTCTTTTCATTTTCCCTGATCCCTTGGGAAACAGATCCAGCAATGGTATTGTTGAGCCTAATGAAGACGACTGTATTTGTGTACGAATGTGTATTAATTTAACCAGTGTTTCTAAAATATGTTCAATTTGAATGGATAGGAACCCAATGAGAAAGATATGAAGGGTAAAGGAAAGGATAGACTTGATTCCAACAGGTGAAGCCTGATTGACTAGAAGCTTGATAATGCCATTCATTGACAGAAATAAAGAATTCAAAAAAGACAATCAGCCAGAAGGAAAAGATCTCTAAACTACAGTATCACAGTATCTCTCTGTGATTAGATTCCTCTTCCTCTTCCCATCCCCTGTCTATAGATAATCCCCGAGATTCATCCCTTAGCTCTCCTCTCTCCCAATATTTTCTCTTTCCAGTGGTTCAACTATCACCTCAAATGAAGGACTCCCATAAATATATATATACATATATATTTATAACATAAATAATATATATGTACCTATATTTCCATAGCCCTGATCTGACAAGGCAACTAGTGGTTCAATAGTGGATAAAGCACTGGCCCTAGAGTCAGAAAGACCAAGAGTTCAAATCAAGCCTGAACCATATGATACCTGAATCACCTGGGCAAGTCACTTAAACCTCTGCCTATTTCCTCATCTTTAAAATGGGGAAGTTAGGAGGAATTCCATATGAACTGGAACAATTTCTAGGAATTGATGCAGAGCGAAAGGAGCAGAACCAGGAGAACATTGTACACAGATACTGATACACTGTGGTAAAATCGAATGTAATGGACTTCTCTACTAGCAGCAATGTAGTGAGCCAGGACAATTTCTGAGGGACTTAAGAGAAAGAGCACTATCCACATCCAGAGAAAGAACTGTGGGAGCAGAAACGCAGAAGAAAAACATTTCCTTGATCACATAGTTCAATGGGGACATGACCAAGGATGTAGACTCTGAATAATTACCCTATTACAAATATTAATAATATGGAAATAAGCCTTGATCAATGACACATGTAAAACCCATTTGAATTGCTTGTTGGCTACGGGAGGGTGTAGGGAAGAGGGGAGGAAAAGAATATGAATCATGTAACCATGGAAAAATGTTCTAAGTTAATTATTTAAATAAATGAGACTTTAAAAAAATAAATGAAATTGGGAAGTTAATAGCATCTACCTCACTGGATTGCTGTGAAGACCAAATGAGATAATACTTGTAAAATGCTAAACACAGTCCTAGATGTATGAATAGGTGCTTAATAAATGCTCATTCCTTCCCCCTTCCCTTTGACCTGTCACTTCTCTCTGTTTCTCAGTTTATCATTTCTCAAATGAGGTGTTTGGGCTAGATCACATTAAAGTCCCTCCCAATTCTAAATCTTGAGACAATGGTAGTTGGGAGGCCTTATTAGCGGTCTTATACTAGAGCTGGATCCAAGTCACTGAAGAAGCCAGAGATGGCAGAATTCAGGGGACTTTAACCTCTGGTCATTCTGGGGAACAGGTCACCAGAAACCATGGCCTGTACAATTTTCAGGTAGTCTTCCTCAATAGAAAAGTGGCTGCCTGGGGGCAAAACACCCTACAAAGGGCTATTCCTACTTTCCTTACCTTTAAGTGCCTCTGTTACTTCACGGAAGCATAAATGTCTCTGAGGAAGCTCTGGCCTTCTCCTGATTGGCTGAATAACCTTGAAGTCACTCCTTATTAGGCATCTCAGAAAATGCTTTCTATTCATGCAGCACTCTTCTTTCAAATTCCCCCCCATCATCTCTCCCAAGCAATAAATTGTAGAGGATTTGCATTGTATCCAGTAAGTGGTTAATAAATTATAAACAAATAGGTTGAAAGGGAACAAGACAGGAAGGACTCCAAACATACTCTGTATATCACTTAATGAGAAACCAGGTGCTCAGATGTTTGATCGTTTCCTTAGGGCTGAAAGCTGGGCTGTTGTTTGTTGTGGTTGTTGTTGTTGTTGTTTAAGCCACAGATAGGAACTTTATATTACATTACAAAAACCATTAGTTAGATAAGAACTTATAGGCTAGACCCAGTTGTCTAACAAACCAGTGACAGCGGCTTAGATCAAACCCAGCATTACCGACATTAGACTCCTATTCTCCTCCATTGGTCATTTAGATATTGTACTATGCTCTGGAGCTGTCCATGTCTGAAGTGGCCATCCTTCATCATAATCTTCATCATCCTACTGGAAATCTGCATACTACTTCAAAATCTGCAAAACACTATATAGACATTATTTCATTTAAGCCTTTTACCAACCCTGTGAGGTAAATAAGGGAAGTGTCTCTGATGTGAGGACTTGCTGAGTCCTTTTGGGGGCCCTTATCCACCTTTGACGTCCATCTTCCACCTAACTCTCACCTGTGGATTCAAGAAGCTATTGCGTGCACAGTGACCACATCGCAGAAAACCGTGTTAGCAGACCAGCTAAACCAAGTTGAGGATAACCGATGTCACAAATCCATCCATGAGTTCAGAAAGTATCTACCCCAAGCATGTGAAGACTTCCCTTGGCAAAATGTGCAGTTGAGAACAATTTGTTCCAATGAACATAAAGGCAGCTAAAGCAAGAGATAGGGAAAGTATAGAGCTTGGTCAGACATTGAAGATAATCAAGGCCATTCACTGCATCCTTGGCCATTACCAAATGTCTTGACTTTTGTCTTACCTCTAGACTTTGATGACTCTTTAAGAGATAGTGAGGCTGACAACTTGGCACAATTCTGCCCCACTTAAATCCAGTTCACAGATAAGTCAAGACATCACCCTCGTGATTTCTTTGAAAATGAAGGATGAAAAACAACAGGTATTTTTGCCTCTATTTTGCAAATGAGGACACGGCTTTGGTGACTTATCCAAGGTCATGGAGGTAATAATATCAGAGCCAGGATTTTAGACCCAGTCTTTCTGAGTTAAAATCCTGTCTCAGATGCTTATTGTGTCTGTGAATGAAGGCAAGAAAGTCACTAAATTTTGCCCACCCTCAGTTTCCTTGCCTGTAAAATGGGGATAAAAATAGTACCTATCTCAGAAAGTTGTTGTGAGGACCTCCCTAATGAGATAACATACAAAAAGGGCTTTGGGAACTATAAAGCACCATACAAATGCTAGCTGCTATTATTATTACTATGTGCCAGCCATTGTGCTGTGTGGTAGGAGTACAAAGACAAAATTAAATAGCCCCCTACTTTCAACTAGGGGGAGGGCTAGAATGAGTACTTGTACAGGGTGAGTGCCAGAGCCAGCACAAGCCAAACTCAATTTTCCTGCTTCCAGTTCAATAATTTTCCCACTATCTCATTTGAGAATCACGAGAAGCACTTAGGGCAAGTAGTATTACCCCCACTTTATGTAGTTGGTAAACTAAGAGTTTGAGACACTAAATGACTTGCCCAAGGTGACAAAGCTGGTGAGGGGTTTTCTCAGATCCTTTGGTTTGTGAATTCGGTGCTCTTTCCACAAAACCACAAAACCAGTCAGTTTAAGCAAATCAATCTGAGGTAAAGAGAGGGAGAAAAAGGTGCAAATGCTCCAAAAGAAACGAATCTTCTTTGGGCCAGACCTAAAGAAGCTGTCAATTCTATCTAAATTTCACTTGGGCCATGCCAGCATGCAGTGGAGCAATTATTTTAAGAAAATCTATGTGAGGACAACACCATCATTATCCTTTTAATGGTCCTATTCCAATAACCCAGTTAAAACAGGCTTGGTTTTTTAAAAGTGCTTTCTTTGCCAATACAATTAAAGCTCTTTGGAGAAGCAGATGGTATTAGTTCAGCTTGTAGAGACATTTTCTTTCTACCTTCTGCAACTCCAGTTAAACACAGTAGCCAGGTCTAATGCAGATATGCACAGCCAAACAATTGTTGTGGTCTGGGGAAAGCAAAGGAAAACCTGCCAACGGTAGGGCTAGAGCTTCCTCACTTCTGAAGACAAAAGTATTTTGCATCAGAGGGGAATCTTGAATCCAAATAACTAGAAAGTAGATCAACTCTGGAGACACCTTTAACAAGCAGCTTTGCTCATGAAAATCAGATGCATGAAATTATAGGCTGGCTGGTACTGAGGTTTCTCCCTCCCCAGGAAGAAGGGTACTGTGCATGCTTGGCAATAGGTCATCCTAAGGTGCTTTGAGTGGGTTAATTAATAAAACCAGAAGAAGAGGAGAGAGGCCAGAAGGGCAAACTCAAAAGGTTCAAAGGCTTGAGCTGATTCCATTAACCACTCCAAATCCAAACTCTGTCCCAAACATACTTCTTTGGAGGGTGATTTGTCTTCTTAAGGGAAGAGCGATGGTGAACTTTCCCTTGCTACCTACTATTCATCTGGTCAGAAATGTCAGTGAAATCCACTATAAAGGCTTCCATTTAAAATGAAATGGGGGTAGGGGCAGCTAGATACCTCAGGGGATAGAATGCCAGGCCTAGAGCCTGGAGGACCGGAGTTCAAATGTGACCTTTGGCACTTCCTAGTTGTGTGACCCTGGGCAAGTCACTTAACCCCAATTGTCTAGCCCTTTCTTTTGCCTTGGAACTGATACTGATTCTAGGGCAGAAGGCAAGGGCTTTTTAAAAGTAAAAAAATTAACTTCAGACTCAGAGGCTTGAACTTAGTTGACCAGTGCCATATAGATAGTAAGTTATAGAACCAAGATTAAAACTAAGTCAATCAATCAATGGGTATTGATCAAGTACCTACTGTGTGATAGACACAGTGCTGACTTGAGATCCTCTGAGATGACACAAAAAGAAAATTCAAATTCAGTAAACTGAATTCACCTACTCTCTACTAGGCTAGAGACATAAAACTGAAAAATTATATAATCCTCACTGAAAGAGTCAAAGAGGTATAGATTGTTGTTGTTATTGTGTCACTTCAATGATGTCTAATTCTTCCTGAACCCAGGTGGGATTTTCTTGGCAAAGATACTAGAAGGATTTGCCATTTCTTTCCTCAGATCATTTTATAGATAAAGAAATGAGACAGTTAAGTGACTTGGGTTGTGACTTGTCCAGGATCACACAGCTGGTGGATGATGCAGGATTTTTTTTTTTAAACCCTTACCTTCCGTCTTGGAGTCAATACTGTGTATTGGCTCCAAGGCAGAAGAGTGGTAAGGGTAGGCAATGGGGGTCAAGTGACTTGCACAGGGTCACACAGCTGGGAAGTGTCTGAGGTCAGATTTGAACCTAGGACCTTCCGTCTCCAGGCCTGACTCTCAATCCACTGAGCTACCCAGCTGCCTCCTGATGTAGGATTTGAACTCAAATCTTTCTGACTCCAGATTTGGAACTCTATCCATTGTATAGCTTAGCTGCCCTGTGGTATAGATAGCAGGTTATTATTTCTAAGGGGGAATGACTAGAATGATTTCTAAACAACATAATTGCTTTTTAAGTCTGGAAAAAAACACTGGGAAACAAGGTACAAAAAAAGAAAGAACCGGCCACTCTTGAAAATGCATTTAGTACAACAAGTGCAAATGCTCCAAGTCTGGCAGTGGCCTGGGCCCATGGGAAAATCAAGAAATCCAAGAGGTATGTTCCTAGGCTCCTAGGAGATTACTTATATAATATGTATATTATATATAAAACAAAAAAAAGGGTTGCAAAGAATTCAGGGCTGTTTTTTTTATTAAATTTCCTGTTCATTGTGAACTTAATATCATCAATGAATCACCAACAGACAAACATCTCAATATATAAAGAACAAATTGTTGTTAAGATGATTTATCATATCTGACTCTTCATGATCCCATTTGGGGTTTTCCTGGCAAAGGTACTGGAATGGTTTGCCATTTCTTTCTCCAACTCATTTTACAGATGAGGAAACTGAGGCAAAGAGGATTAAGTGACTTTTTTCCCTTGCCCAGGGTCAGACAACTAGGAAGTATGTATATCTGAGACCAGATTTGAATTCAAATTGAGAGACTTGAATAAAAAACTCTAAACTATTAACTTGCTAGCTTAAATGATAAATTTAAACTAGATACCATTGGGGACAGCGAAGTGGCTTAGTGGATTAAGAGCCGGGACTAGAGATGGGAGGTCCTGGGTTCAAATTTGACTTCATTGCCTAGCCTTTACCACTCTTATTCCTTGGAACCAATGCACAATATTTGTTCTAAGATAGAAGATAAGGGTTTAAACAAAAACTAAATACTATTGCAGTAAAGTATGAGATATGGAGTCAGAGGAAGGGAACCAATAATATTAGTCTCTTGATTCCTAAATGTAAACTACCTACCCCACCCCATCCCCAGCCTTCAAAGCCTTCCCTGATTTTCCCAGGTTGCTAATGATCTTACCCCTCTGACTTTGCTTATACATCTCTTCTGGCTTAAGTGTATATTATTGTTTTGCTTTATTTATGTAGACGTTCTATCCCCCTACTAGAAAGTAACTTCTGTGAAGTTGCCACTACATTTTGTTGCTTCCCAAGCACTGAGCACAATATTTTGCATACAGTAGGTGCTAATGACATTTTAAAAATTAATTTGAGTTAAATTCTCTCTACAAAATGAAACATGGGGTGAAATTAACAAACTACAGAGCGGAGACTGGGAAATAAAGGCAGAGCAATTCCTTTATTTGGGGTAGGAACACAATGCTTCCTTGAAGTTCCTCCTTGTTTTTCTGAGAGATTTGGGTCCAAGAGCCTACTCACAGGATGTTTCCTCTTCCAGGAACTCCTTTATTATTTTGCCACTGTTGTCCTTTCTGGGGCAAAGAATTCCCCCAGGGTCAGAGCTATACCTAAGAATTTTGGCACATAGCCAACGAAGACCAGAAGACCAAAAATCTGGGATACTGACAAAAGACAATCTCAATGGAGGCTGCAAGATGAGGTAGATTAGAAGTGGGAAGAATGAAAAAGGTGCTCATCCCAGCCTACAGTACCCTCAGACAAAGTCCCAGTTGCCTTGTCCTAGTGACAATTCTTACTGGGGTAATAGGATGTTAGATAAGTAGGCACCCACCACCACCTCAAACCAGTCTAATCTGTGTGTAGCCCCTCTCCTATAGGAACCAGTTCTGGTTTCTGTCTATCATTTCCTATATAGATATGATAATTAGCGTTTACATACTGCTTTAAGGTTTCACAGAATTCTTCTCATACATTATCTCATTTGAGCCTCTCAATGACCCTAAGTCATTGGTAGGTGTTATTATCTGTATTTTATAGATGAGGAATCTGAAACCCAACAAATATAAGTGATTTGCCCAAAATCTGTACCTGTTCTCTTTTAACAAATATGGGCAAGGATACAGCTCAGATCTATCTTCAGTAAGATGTACACCAAATGATCTTAATCAATTAAATGATAGATGCTTGGTTATAGGAGATAGCTCAATAAACTTGGAGTCAGGAAGAAGACCTGAGTGTGTCAAACACACTTACTAGCTAGGCAACTTACTTAACTTCTCACCCAATCCCAGTTCCTCATTTGTAAAATAGAAATATTAAATGTTGTTTGTCCTTTGTTTTTGAAGAGGATCAATGACATCATGATATCGGAGTAAAATAGTGGATGATGGGTGACTTGGATTTAAGTGAAGCAGAATTACACAAAGTCGTCAAGCACACTCTCTCTTCCAGAGTTATCAAAGGCCTGGGGCAAGATAAAAGTCAGGATGACCAGTAATGGCTTGGGATGCAGTGGATGACCTTGGCATCTTCAGTGTCTGACCAAGCTTTAAGTGCTCCTACTTCAACTGCCTTTAAAGCCATTGGAACAAATTGTTCTCATCTGCTCATTCCCTGGGGGAATTCTTCACATGCTCAGGATAGACATCCCCTAATTTACTGATGGATTTGAGCTCTACTTCACATTATTATTGTAAAGACTATAAATGTGAAAACCCTTACCCCACTATATAAGGATTAAATTTTAATGTTACAATAGTTTTGAATTAATCATAATTGTGATTTTAAGATAAAGTAACTAATGATATCATAAGTAAAAATATTAATAGATTTGTGATCATTTTAGTATTGTAACAACAAAGAGAGCCTGTAACCGATGTTTGATAGAAGGGAGATAGAGAGAGAGTCTATGTTGAGTCTCTCTTCCAGCTCTCCCCTAGGGCTGAATATACACTGGGAGATTTTAAGGGGGTGTCACCCTGAAACTGGGTGACCTGGATGGTCATGCTACCCATCAGGAGTTGGGGGCGAGGCTTCCCCATAAGATGAGGTATGTGGTACCCCAAACCGATTCTGAATAAGGACAGGGTTCACACAAACTTCCCCCCAATCAGATAATTTCACAGCATGTGGTCCGGCTTCAAGATGGAGGCAGCCAGACCACGCTGTGGTTCCCCTCTCCCTTGTTGTCTCTCAGGCACTCTGGAACACTATCTGACTGACGAATGGCTTTTATTATTCACAATTCAGGGACTGGGGAAAGGGGTGAATGGCAAAGGGATTTTGGGGTGCCCTCTTCTCTATTTCTATGAGGTCCTTCACTTGGGTGGGAACTTTTGGGGTTCCCAATCTTAAGCCTCTTCCCCCACCCCTTCTCTTTCTGTTTCTATTTCTAGTTTTCTGTTTCTATCCTTTTCTACAATTATAAGTTTTGACTGAAAGGGGTCTCTCATCAAGGTTGGGAAATGGGAGGAGACTAAGAGATTGCTTCCAAAATGGAGTCCAAAAACTTAGCTGGCTTGATGGTTGAAGTCTTGATGGGTAAGATATGATGGAATGGCTTTGATCAGGAAATCAAGGTTCTGATTTCCAAAGAAATATCCTCAGGAAGCCTTCAGGACTGGATCTGAGCTGGGATGTCCACCTCCTCCCTCTCTCAGTCCTCTGCCCAAAGACCTCTCTTCTCCTCTCTTCCTCGGAGCAATTCCCAGAATTCTCTCTGTTCTCAACTGTCAGCAACTGTCAACAACTCCCTTCTCTGGCTCCTTTTGTCCCATCCCCCTTGTACAAATCCCATCCTTACAGTATAAGTATTAAGGGTTTGAATAAAGTAAATAACTGTTCTTGCATAGGCTTTAATTTCAGTCTCACTGTTAGCCTTAACCTTCAAATTTGCTATATCATGCACCCTCAGCAATCACTGTGACTTGGCCTTCAGGGTCTCCACTCACCCTTATCTATCAAGTGACTTCTTCTATCAATAAGAAGTATTTCTTAGTTGTCCTATCCAATGAACATCTCTTCATGCCTCTATTTTTAGATGGGTATAACTATTGTCCTGAATTATTTTTGTACTGGAATGAAAGTTGTGATATTCCTTGGGGATAAAAGAAGGGCTCTCACAGTGCTTGACATCTTTTGGTCTTGACCAGAAGTCTGGTTTTATTGTGGGACTTGGCCCTTTCATAATAAACCTATCTTTCTTTTTGACTTGGAGACTCAGTTTCTTTTAATCTCATTCCTGTGGTTAGAAATTATGCAATAGGATAAAAAAAGATAATGTACATGAAGTTCTTTGAAAACCTGAAAACACTACATAATTTTTTCTTACTGTTATTGACAATTAACATTATCATCATCTTTGTCCAGCAATGAATCAGTGGGACAAAAAGTCATCAGAGCAAAGGTAATTTTATTCATTCCTTTCATTCATTCATACCCTCTCAATGAAACCCCAAAGAAGTGGCAATAGGGTTGTTTATTCCTTCCTTAAAAAGAAATCTGAAAAGTCAGAAAAAGGGCTCCTCCTGATAATAAACTGTCCATAAACACAAAAGCTTTTCTATCAGTCCTTAAATCTAGCTATGGATTGGAAGTCACATTAGTTCCCCTACTCTCTAGTATTGGGTTAGTTGTTATCCTTCATATTTGAAGAGGACCAGAATGACATCACTACATCCGGGTCAATGTATATTGCCTATGGCTGGTCAATATAAGCACAGAAGACATAGGTTGGGCATAAAAACCCCATATAAACCTTTGGGTTGGAGATGTCTCTCAATCTGCATGTCTCATGTGGTTTTTTTTGAGCTACTGAAACTGTTTTGCTCATACAGCACAGCACCTTTTTGGATGTAGGCACTCCATGCTGGATGGTCCTATACCAGTGTCTCCTAGGTCTCACAATCAGTTTCAAAGCTCTTCAGATTCAAATCTGGTCTCAGACACTTCCTAGATGGGTGACCCTGGGCAATTCACTGAATCCCCATTGCCTAGTCCTTACTTCTCTTCTGCCTTGGAACCAATACCCAGTATTAACTCTAAGGCAGAAGGTAAGGGTTTAAAAGAAAAAGTTCTTTAGAAAGACCTTTCAAGTATCCTTGTACTATTGCTTCTTCTGATCTCCTTGTGAGCTTGACTGCATTCTCCATAAAACAGTCTTTTAGGCAAATGCACATTTGGCATTTAAAATGACTTTTTTTAACCTGTCAATATGATTTTTAATTATTGTTTTCTGACATTTCGCAATCCATGTTCTCTACCTCTCTCCCACCCCTTACCCCTCCCTGAGATGGCAGGTAATATGATATAGGTTCCATGTGTGTATTTATGCAATACATATTTCCATGATCATCACATTGTGAAACAAAAAGACGTTAAATGATTCTGAATTATCCTTTGGGCATTTTTTCTCTTCCAATTATGTAAACAACTGGGCCAGATGAAATATTTGAAGTCCCCCAAAGGGAGTTGCTGACCTAAACACACCAGCCCCCATTCCTACAACCATGTACTCCCCCTCCCAAATGCCCCTATCACAAGATGTCTAAAATGACCCCTGCTGAAGCTTAGAATTGTTCATTGGTCTGGGTCTCACTCAGGGTCCAAAAGCACATGACTGCTTAGAAACTGCAGCATCTCACCCTATCATTTGGATCTGCCCAATGTCAGCTTGACACAGGTCACCTTTCATCATTTCACTTGTGTGATGGTTTTTCAGAGAGCTTCTTTAAGGACAATGAGGCATCAGCTCACTTAATTACTTACTCTCCCTCTTTTCCTCACACAGAATCAATTTCTGAAAGATAAAATTAACTCTCATTAGAGAATGACTATCTATCCCATGGACCTCATTTCGCCCTGCTTTTCCTCTCTGGTGTTTCCATCAGAAAGCTAAACACTCAGAATAACCAAGGAGTTTTCAGTTACTTAAAATAGTCTTAAGCACATTATCCTGTATTTTCCTGACTTAAGAAAATAGATTTCTATTCTCTCTAGTTCCACCAATCTAGGTTACCATTCTCTTGTCTTAGCTTAGCTTCTTTACTGACATGCTTCAGGACACTGGGTCATTCTGAATGTACCTCAACTTCATCCAGAAAATGGGTATGGTATTACCAGCCAGTCCTCTCCCATTAGCAGCATTTGATGAGAAACAACCATATTAGAACATTATGGACAAATCAAAAAAAAAAAAAAGGCTTGAGTAAAAAGACCTAGGTTCATTTCCCCCTTCATATACTTGGGAGCTATGTGACCCTGGAAGAGTCACTTTACTTCACTTAGATTCCTCATCTATATCAAGTATTTATTAAGTGCCTCCTATGTGCTAGGCTATGGAGATACACATATAAAGAATTGAAATGATACTTGCTCAAAATAAGTTTATATTCTAATAGGATATTCAGTAACCTCTAAAGTCAGCTCTAAAACTAATTCTATCATCCTTGGAAAAAAAAGATGATAAGTAGACTGAAAAGTAGTTTCTTTCTTGGGACTTAGTTGTTAAAAGTGTGTCACTTTGAATGGAAGAAACCAGATATAACTTCCCATCGCTATTTTGGTCGACAGAAACGTCCATATCTTTGACTGTTCCAAAGGAAATGAAAACCTTATTCAATTCTGACCTGGGGAACAAGATAGCACAGAAGATTCGTTACCAAAAATGGAGAGACTTCTTTTCACTTCTTGGTTACCAGAGTCACTATTGCTGTCAGGAAGACTTCTCTGATGGACTACCTGCTGCCAACGATCTTTCCTTCCTTTAAATTTCTGTTACATATGGAAACCTGAGCTGTCACAAACAACCAAACACTGAATGATGTACTTCCCTGGTTTCTCATATGTGCTTCTCAGCTCACCAGGAAGGGAGGGAACATTCCTGACCTCTTTTACATTCGCAGTGGCCCCAAGACCAGGAAAAAAGCACCGAGGGTACTTAACTGATTCTGATTTGAACATTTGGGAGGTGTGGGTCCAGTTCTAAGGGAGTATCTTCCCTCATTCATAAAGGCACCATATTCAGTGCCATTCTGAGCAAACTATCCACTCAACCACTATTGATTGACTAATAGACAAAAACCCACAGCTGAAGATAAGAATAGAGATCAAAACAGAGTTTGACCCTCTAGAACAGCTCTGAAATTCCATAATGGGAAAGAAGAGGAGTTGGGGGGGGGGGGGGGGGAGAACAACACATGCTATTTCTGTTCAACAAGAAGAAAAAAAAGTAGATGTTATTTTACAGGCCTGTCAATCCACCATCTTCCAGAAAAGAAACTAAACTGTGAGAAATCCCAGAGCTTCGGGGACAGATGGAATCCATGCATTTCAGGTCATTTCTTGCATGCCCTGGCATCTAAAGGTCTGCGACGATGTGGGGAGAAATTAATTAGTGGCAGCAGCAGTGTCTGAGCACAGTTTAACTAATTGCTACTATGGATGGGAAAGAAAAGAGAAGGGGGGGAAGAAATGATCACTCAACAGATGAAATTTTAATTAATGCTATCTTAAGACCATCACTTCTTCTAGAAGACATGTTAGTAGCAAGTGAAAATCACCTTTTGGTGGTTACTGGCTCTAGTGACAGGTTCACTATGCAAACAATGCACTTTTTCTAATCTTCATGGATTTTTTTTTAATCCTTATTTTCTCTTAGATGGAGATACTAAGTATGGATTCTAAGACAGAAGAGCAGTATAAGTGACATACCCAGGGTCACACTGCTAGGAAGTATCAGCCAGCAGATTTGAATCCAGGTCTTCCCAACTCCAGGCCTGGCACTCTATCCACTGTGCTATCTAGTTGCCCCTTTTCTTCATGGTTCTAAACTTTAAAAGGCCAGAAGAAACTACCAGCATCCCAATACTAAGTGCCCACCTATTTCCAGAATCCCCAGCCTCTAAGGCTAGGTGAGAAGGGAATATCATGACCTAGTTTTTACTGGAGTTTCCATATGCCTCAGGTGGTACAGATGTGAGCACTTTGGAAACTAAAACTATAACCCTTCATTCACAATCATTACCAACTCCTTTTGACTTCTCAGCTGTAAGTAGGGGATTTAATCATATTGTGTAGCTATGTGATTTATGTATGCTGTAAATTATATTGTGTTTTCAGACTAGAAGTGTCTGTCAGCATGCTTAGATATCACAGTGATAGGCGCCCAAAGAAAAAAGAGATAAAAATAAAATGGTTTGTAAAGGCATTTTGCAGCCTAGCAATAGCTGAAGGAGATGGTACCAGCCACACAGAATCTCTCAACATTCTTGTTAACCAGTTATCTTTTTTGCTTTAAACTGGTCTGACAAACAAGTCCAGAAAAATATTACCGCCTCATTTCTTCCTCCCCCCCACCATACTCCTTTTCCACCAGCAGCACCACCATTCACATCTTCTATGAATAGGCAAACAACCGGATTAACAGAGTCACTACAACTTCCTTGATGTATGGAAACAAAGACAATTCTTACTTGGCATCCAGGCTAATGGAGTGAAAAAACACATTGGAATTTATGTTTTTTGAGGACAGGAACTCCTCTGCCTCGCTTTTTTATCCCTAGTCTCTTGCACAGTGCCTGGGACATAGTAAATGTTTAATAAATGCTTGTTTACTAACTGGAGACTTGAGGGATCACACTTTGAAATATAGCCTTTTGGGGGTTTGGACTGGGCACTTAACTGTGCCCAATCTCAATTTCAGTATTTGTAAAATACAGATGATGGACTAGATGACCTCCAATAGTAATGATTAATATTTATATATAACATTTTCACATTTCGTACTCACAATAATCCTGTAATGGGAATGCTATGTGTGTCCCCGTTTTAGAGATGAGGAAACTTGAAGTTGAATTTACACCATTTAGTAATTTACTCAGTCACAAAGTCATTAATTGTGGTGGGATTCAAATTCAAGTCTTACTAACTCCAATCTCAATGTTCTGCTACCGTGACACATCTCTCATAATGGTTGCTCTCGCTAAAATAACTCTATTCATTGGACTTGCATTTGTATTGATAATTTGGGAAATAATACTTTCTTTGAAAGAGAAATTCCAGAAGTACTAATATTAAGATTAACCCTCAACTATAGCATCTCATACCTATCAGATTGGCCAATGTGACAGTAAAGTGGTAAATGGAGGGGATGTGACAAAATTGGGACACTAATGCATTATAGGTGGAGTTGTGAATTGATCTAACCATTCTGGAAGGTTATTTGGAATTATGCCCAAAAAGCTGTAAAACAGTACATACTCTTTGATTCAGTAATACCACTACTAGGTTCCTATCCCAAAGAGATTTTTTTTAAAAGTGGGGCAGGACCTACTTGTACAAAAATATTTATAGATGCTCTTTTAATGGTAGCAAAGAATTGGAAATTGAGGAGATGTCCATCAATCAGGGAAAAAACTAAATAAATTGTGATATATGAGGTGATGGAATACTATTTTGCTATAAGAAATACTAAACAGAATTATTTCAGAAAAAGCTGGAAAGATCTACATGAACTGATGCAGAGTGAAATAAACAAAACCAGAAAAGCACTGTACACAGTAACAGCAATATTGTACAATGATCACCTGTGAAAGACTTAGCTACTAACAGCAATACAATGATGTTTCAAGATAATTCTGAAGGACTTATTGCAAAGAGCGATATGTACCTCCAGAGAAAGTATTGTTGGAGTTGGAGTGCAGATCAAAGCATGCTATTTTTTTTCACATTTGTGTTTTTATTTGGGATTTTGGCTTTATATAAGTATTCTCTCACAACAATGAATGATATGGAAATATATTTTGCATAATAATACATGTATAACCCAGATCAAATTGCTCATTATCTCCTGGAGAGGGGGAGGGAACAGAGGGAGGGAGACAATTTGGAATTTATAACTTCAGAAAAATGTATGTGGAAAATTGTTACTATATGTAATTGAGAAAAAATATATCTTTAGGAAAAAAAAAAAAAGATTAACCCTTAGAACAAAAAGCAAAAGCCCATCACACCCTACCAGACTACTCTTCTTCCTTTTTCCCAGTTTACACCAGAGGAGTAACTCACATCTGGACGCCTGCCATAACTAGTTCAGTATTTTTTTTTAATGCTTATTTTCCATCTTAGAATTAACACTATGCATTGGTTCCAAGGCAAAAGAGCGGTAAGGGCTAGGCATTGGAGGTTAAGTGGCTTGCCCAGGATTACACAACTAGGAAGTCTCTGAGGCCAGATTTGAGCCCAAGCCTCCGGACTCCAGACCTGGCACACTTTCCACTAGGCCACTAGCTGCTCCTAATCTTGTTATTCAAAATAAGTTTTTCCTTTGCCTGGGTAAAAAGAATGTAAGCACTAGGCTTGGAACACATTAAGAACATTTGAAAGAGGGAATGGAGGTGGGAAAAGGAGTTAATGCATTAAGCTAACACTAATGTTAATTAACTTCCTGGTCATCTGATTACCATATAACTAAGTCTGCTCACACCTGTCCCCTTTTCAACTCCCCTTTATGTATTGTCATCCTCCTTAGAATCCATTCTCAGAATATAAACTGTTTGAGATCACAAGGTGGCTCCTTGATAGAGAGCCAGTCCTGGAGAGAAGGGAGGACCTAGGTCAAATCTAGCTATGTGACCCTGGGCAAGTCACTTACCCCTAATTACTTAACCCTTACCACTCTTCTGCCTTTGGAACCAATACTTAGTATCAATTCTAAGAAAGGGAGAGGTATTTTTTTTTTAAGGTGAAAGGCTTTTGTTTTTTTTTTTTAAAGGAAAGTTCTTTGAAAGTGGGAGTATTCTCTTATATAGCTATCTGTCTTTGTTGTTATTGTTCAGTTATCTAATGCTTTGTGACCCCATTTGAGGATTTCTTGGCAAAGATATTAAAGTGGTTTGCCATTTTCTTCTTCCATACATTTTACAGAAGAGGAAACTGAGGCAAACAGGGTAAAATGACTGGCCCCCTGTCTGAGGACAGATTTGATCTCAGGAAAAAAAAAATCTTCCTGACTCCAGGTCCAATAACTATATCCACCTATCCACCCCACCCTCTCTGTACCACTCAGCTGCCCAGCTCTCTCTTGATCATTCCACTAGAAACTCTTCCAGTCTGATTGTTTCTTGTCACTTAAATTTAGGGTAGAAATTCATTGAGCAGGTGCCAGGTCTATACAGCTATAGTACAAGAATCTCTTTGACACCCAAAATAGTCAAGGGAGGGGGCTTTAAGGAGGATTTGACGGCCTGGGCTTCAGGTTCATAAAGTAAGAACATTGAATCATATAATATAAATTATGCCTGGGAAAATTATATTTTCCCTCAATGATTAGGAAATTAAAAATTAACTAAAAATTAAAAATTATTTTCCCTCAATAGTGAATGTATATTTCAAAAAAGACTAAGAAATATTTTGAATCATTTTGTCCTACTTTTTACACCCTTTTTCTTTCCTATCTTCTTATTAATTATTTTTGTTGTTTAGAGAATGGCCTCAAAAGCTCTTAGTACCCCAAGCCTACCTGCACCTCTGAGAGCCCATGAGAGCCTCTGATCCTAAATAAGGGCTTAATAGCAATACCCTCCCCCCACAAAACATTCAGGCACTGTCCCCCATGCATTGTTTCCTCCTCTCAGGTCACTGAAGGGGTTGAAAATTGCAGCAGAATGAACCTCATCTAATCCTTCTGAGCAGAAGGATGCAATTGGCTGGCTCTGTGTTAATCACATCTAATGCAGATGACCCAGATTGTCTCTGAAATCCCAGGGGACCAGAGGACACTGTTCAGTAATCTCTCCTGACCTGAAATGACTGGGATTTGGGACATTAGCTTCTGGAGGATATGATCCTATATAGCACAAACTGCCCTCTTTTAATTAAGTGGTGCCTTTCCGCCATGGCCAAAGCACACAGCAGACACTTAATACATGTCTGTGGAATTTAATTGAATTTATTCTTAATAAATGTTTGCTGAATTCAATTCTGAAGTAGTTAGCACTGGGCCATCTCTTGCCTCAGGGTACTTGGTTTTGTACTTAAACTTACATCCTTTACATCCATTTCTTCATTCAACATCTTGCTACTGAGTGATTACTCTTTTCGAAGTGCTGTGGTAAGCAACTTTTTGCCCTGTATAACAAAAATCCCTTCCCTGCCACCCTTTCTCCTCCTTCCGGGCCCAAGGGGATTATAGGGCTGGAGTTACAGTGATTCAATGGTAATAGAAGTACTAACTACTGTAACATTGGGTTGTGTAAAGATAAGGGAAAGAAAGTAGCATCCAGTCACTCAACTAGAGAAAGTGGGCGGAGGAAAGAAGTGGGATGTGGTGACCCAGGGATTAAAGCAATAGGCAAGATACAAATAATTGAGGGAAAAAAAACAACAAGTTTAGACTCACTTTCCTCTATCTTCAAAGCCATGGCAATATTCTTAAATTGAGAAGACATGCTCTCCTTTATTCTACAAATGTTTTATTAAGAATCTGCTAGGGGAACGCTAGGCGGTTTAATGGATTGAGGGCCAGACATAGAGACAGGAGGTCCTGGGTTCAAATTTGACCTCAGATATTTCCTAGTTGTGTGACCCTGGGCAAATCACTTAACCTCCATTGCCTAGATTTTATCACTGTTCTTCTGCCTGGGAATCAATACACAATTGGAAAGAAAGAAAGAAAGAAAGAAAGAAAGAAAGAAAGAAAGAAAGAAAGAAAGAAAGAAAGAAAGAAAGAAAGAAAGAAAGAAAGAAAGAAAGAAA
>NC_058130.1:602153031-602174183 GCF_016433145.1 Gracilinanus agilis | reverse complement strand
GGGGGGGGGAGGGGGGAGGAGGGGAGCCAGAGGTGTACACACACTGAGTGAGGTATGGCTTCCTTTGTTTTCTTTTTTTTTTTTTTTAATTTTTTTTAACCCTTAAATTCTGTTTATTGACTCCTAGGTGGAAGAGTGGTAAGGGTAGGCAATGGGGGTCAAGTGACTTGCCCAGGGTCACACAGCTGAGAAGTATCTGAGGCTGGATTTATGAACCTAGGACCTCCTGTCTCTAGACTTGACTCTCAATCTACTGAGCTACCCAGCTGCCCCCTTCCTTTGTTTTCTAAATCACTTTGGGGACCTTTTTTTTCTTATGAAACCTCTCTCCCTCTCCCTCCCTCCCTCCTTCCCTTCCCCCTCTCTCTCCCCTTCTCTCCCTCCCTCTCTCCCTATCTCTTCCCCTCCCTCTCTCTCTTTGTCTCTCTATCTCTTTCTCTGCCTCTCTGTCTCTCTCTTCCTCTCCCTCTCTCTTCCTCTCCTTCTCTCTCCTCCCCTCTCTCTGTCTCTCTATATGTATCCTTTTCTCTGTCTCTCTCCCTCCCTCTTCCTTCCTCTCTCTGTCTCTCTGTCTCTGTCTCTCTCTCCTTTTCTCTCTCCCTCCTTCCTTCTCTCCCTCTCCCTCTCCCTCTCTCCAAAAAGGAAGGAAAATTCATGTTTCATATGACACTTATTAAGGAGAAATATAGAAGTCTGGAAAACACCAAAAATCCCCACATTTGCTCACTGATGAGGGACCAAAATGGTATATAGTAGAGGAAATGAAATCAGATTTGGAAAGAAGAAGGTCCCAGGGCTGAGCAAACAAGATCTCCCGGCCACATTTATAGAATCAAAAAATGTTGTGGTTAGAATCACTTTAGAGACTATCTAATCTAAGAGTTCTTAGCTGTTTTTTTATATCATGGACTCAATTGCCAGTCTGATGAAGCCTATGAACCCCTTTTCAGAATGTTTTAAAAACATAAAATAAAATACATAGGACCACAAAGAAAGCCAATTACAATGAAATATAGTCATTGTTATACATATATATACATATGTATGTATGTATATATATTTTTTTAATGTTTGCAGATTTCAGGTTAAGAGCTTCTGATCTTGGTCAACCTCTTAAATTTGCAGATATGAAAAGTGAAGGAAATGGCCCAGGATCACACTCCTGGTTAGCAAAAGAGCCAAAATTACTCTTAGCCTGCTGCTCTTTACATTATGGATTAGACATTCCTGATAAACAGGTGGCCTTTGTTGGCATGGATTATAGATAAGAGGCTTATCATATATCATAGACTTTGAGCTAGAAAAGATCTTAGAGGTGATCAGAATCAGAGAACCATAGATATAGAGGTGGAAAGGATTCAAAGACCATGGAGTCCAACCCCCTTCTTTTATAGTTAGAAAAAATGAGAACCAGAAAGCTAAAGTTGTTCCTTCACTCAAAGTCACACAGGCAGTCAAGATTCTAAAGCAAGTCCTCCAACTCCAAATTTAGCTCACTCTCTCTTTTGTTTAAACCCTTACTTTTTGTAAAAACTCTTAAGACAAAAGAATGGCAACAGCTAGGCAATTGAGTTTAAGTGACTTGCCCAGGGTCACATAGCTAGGAAGTGTCTGAGGACATATTTGAACCCAGGACCTCCCCACTATAGGCCTGGCATTCTATCCGACATGCCAACTAATAGCCCAAAATGTAGCTCTCTTTACATTGGACCCCATTGTCTCTCTCCTTTATAAAAGTCAGAACACTTTATCATGAACTTAAAGTAAGATCAAAAGCAATATATTGCTTATCCCTTCCAGGGCTCTTATAGATGGTCATACTCTTAAAGAAACATCCAATAAGATTATAGATTAGAGACTCAACCAAACCTTAAGGCAGCTCTACAGAACCAGGAGAACATTATACACAAAGACTGGTACGTTGTGATAAAAATCAAATGTATTGGACTTCTCTACTAGCAGCAATGCAATGATCCAGGACAATTCTGAGGGACTTATGAGAAAGAATGTTATCCGCATCCAGAGAAAGAACTGTGGGGGTAGAAACACAGAAGAAAAATAACTGCTTGAACACATAGGATGATGGGGACATGGTTTGGGATGTAGACTCTAAAAGATCACCCCAGTGCAAGTATCAATAATATGGAAATAGGTCTTGATCAGTGACACATGTAAAACCCAGCGGAAATGTGTGTTGGCTGGGGGGTGGGGGGAGAGAAAGAACATAAATCATGGGACCATGGAAAATTTTTCTAAAAATTTTTAAAAAATTTTAAAAAAGACAGCTCTAGAAATGTCCCCCCAACTCTTTGAATCATCACCCTGTTGTAGGGGTACACTAGAATTTGATATCCATACTATCCACACTCCATGGCCAAAAGGTTTTCACTTTTCCTTTCCTCTTCTCCTTCCTAATTCCCAGAAGAATGCCATTTAGTAATAATATTACAAAGTCCAAAAACCTTTAAGGAGCCCTGCCAAAGTCTACATCTAGTCTCAGAACACTGACTCGTGTTCAATTGTCCTCTCCCACTCAAATAAGATGTTCTGTTCTTTATATACAAAGAGTGCCTAGAGATGTTGTCCAGTTGCTAGCATCTGAATGAGCACTTGGTCATGCTCCAGGAGCCAATCAGCAATCTTCCTTTAGCTTTGGTAAACCAAAGCCTGTCACTAAAGGGGAATGAACAAGATATTACTTATATAGGTATCCTTACCACATCTCTACTTTCGCCACCACAGTTTCAAAATATATAGCAGTTTGGCACAAGAAATTAAATAGCACTTTGGGGGTAGTTTTGTGAAAGCTGCAGATAACTCACAAAGGTCTGCAGATGACATGGGAAAAAATTTAGAAACTCAAAAATGAATAAAATATATGTAAAGCATTGCATAACATCAACACATTTTATCATTTAATACCATAAATATACACAATTTCTTCTTTAAATCTAAAAGAAGTAAAAAGTTAGTCTGTAAAAAGAATATGAAAGCCAGCAGACAACACATAAAGGCTAGAAATGTTAACAATGACGTACATATAGCCTATGAACTCAACTCAAATTTTATAATAAGATACTGTTAACATCCATTATAGGAAAAAGAAAAAAATGATATTCTCTAATATAAAGGGAGGGCCAAAAAATTTTATGTAAATTTTCCAGATCACAGAGTGGCCAGGCCCCTAATCCCTACAGTGTGGAAGGGATACCTGTATTTACAATCCCCTTTCCTTTCCAGTTTCATACCTGGGGACACTGGACAAGTAATTTCATTTAGAGGTAGTATAGTAGTCAGAATGTTGGACTTGAAGTCAGAAAGTTGTTGTTCAATTGTTTCAATTGTATCCAAACAACTCTTCATGACCCCAACTGGAGTTTTCTTAGCAAATTTACAGGAGTGGTTTGTCATTTCCTTCTCGAGCTCCTGGTGCAGATGAGGAAACCGAGGCAAACAGAGTTAAGTGACTTCCCCAGGATCACATAGCTAGCAAATGTCTGAGACCAGATTTAAATTCAGAAAGATGAATTTTCCTGATTCCAAGCCCAGTGCTCCATCCACTGTGCCTTCTAGACCTAGGCTCAAATCCTGCCTTAGGCGTTTAGTAGCTGCATGACCCTGGACAAATCACTTAATCTCTACGTGTCTCAGTTCCTTCATCTGTAAAATGAGGATTTTGGATCTGAGAGTCCTTAAGTTCCATTCAAACTTTACATCTATGATACTATGACCTCCCAAGGCCTTCACTACATCCATGTTCTCAGTGATGTGGGTGGGTACTCCCTCCAATTGTGCCAACAGCAATCCTTTCCTAAAACTCCCTCCAATTGTGCCAACAGCAATCCTTTCCTAAAACTCCCTCCAATTACGCCATCAGCAATCCTTTCCTAAAACTCCCTCCATTTGTGCCATCGGCAATCCTTTCCTAAAACCAAGAATGAGATATATGAGTAGACATGGCATCTTTTCCATGATCTTCTGACAATTTCACATATCAATTTGTTTTCCAGAATGGGCTGCACAAACTTCCCGGAGGAGTCATTCATTAATACTTCCTTCACCACTGAGAATACAAACAAAGCAGGCGAAAGTTGCCATGCCTGATGCAACTTGGGCAAGGATTGAACCAAGGGCTGATGTAAAACTCTAGGGACAATCACTGCTAGCTCCCGAGCAGGGAGTACGACAGGGAAATGTAAAATGTGAATCTTCCTGGTACCTGGCTTCTGCTTTGCCTTTGAAATCCCAGGGCCTTTTACCTGGCTGCCAACTAGATGCCTAATTTGAACTAGAAGACCAAAGGAAAGGAGACTTTGTCTGTCTTCTCTGCAATATCTACCTCGTACACTGCTGGCACAAATTTGAAAACTATCACATAACAAGAACCACTGCTGCCGTTCCCCTCCACCCCCATCTTTTGAACATATATCTAAAACATCAGATGCTACAAGGTTTGTTCTGCTCCTAGACATCACTTGCTCAATCAGGATAAGAACAGCTTGCAATGTAGGGCCCTTTACTTTGGGGTGCTAATAGGCAAAGTATGTGCACTGACCACATTCTGGAATATTAATACATGCTTTTTGCAAATTGCAAATGTTGATTTGCTTACTTGTACAATACAAACAGAAGAGCTTAATGCATCCATCTCCAAATGTCCCCTGACACAGCCCAAGGGATTTGCTAATGACTCTTCTGAGATGACTAGACACTAGTGCGGCATAATTATGATGGTACCCATATTTTCCACAAAAGCATTTTTCTCTGTATCCAGGCTCAGGCATTCTGATGGGCAACCTGTTCAATAGAAAAGCTTTCCTACTGCACCGAAAGGTAATTTTATCCTTGATGTCCCCGACCTAACCAGGTGAAAAAGAAACGTAGTAAGCATTAGTATCAAGGACCCAGGATGGTATCACTTTGACTCATCTAGAGCTTGGTCTGTTTTTCTGAAACTGATGTGGGGTCTTAACGTGGAAAGTTTCGGATTTGGGGGTTTATCTGCAAAAGAAACCTGGTTTACACATTCGGAGATATAGTACTAGGTCAAAACACACCACGTTTTAGGAAAACCCCATAAGCCCGTACAAACCCCTTTTCTTTCTTATTTGTGGCATTTCAGCAGAAATTATGGCCCTTAAATGTCTCTAACAAACACTGCCATGGGATTTTCCTTCAAACTATTTGACTTCCCTCAGCTAGCGACAAAGATCAGCAGACAGATGTTATCTCCATTTTTTCATTTGAAAAGTTCACTTCAAATAAGGCTTCCTGGGCTGTCCACCACTCTCTACCAAGTGTGCCTTTGTCTAAGATGTAAGGCTTTAAAGGAAAAGACAGCTCGAATCACAGAATCACAAAACTGGAATTTTCTGCAGAGGCTACCCAGTCATAGCTGAATAGCAATCCTCTTTCCAACACACTCAACAAGTAGCCACCCATCTTTGCTTAAAGACCTCTGATGAGGGAGAACTCACTACCTCCCAATGTCACAGAATCATAGAACTTGAGAATTTATAGAGAACTTAGAGGCCATCTAGTCCAACCAAACCTTGTAGCAAGAAGCTATAGGGGGCAGCTGGGTGGCTCAGTGGATTGAGAGTCAGGCCTAGAGACAGGAGGTCCTGGGTTCTAATCTGACCTCAGATACTTCCCAGCTGTGTCACCCTGGGCAAGTCACTTAACCCCCATTGCCTACCCTTACCACTCTTCTGCCTTGGAGCCAATACCCAGTATTGACTCCAAGATGGAAGGTAAGGGTTTAAAAAGAAGAAGAAGCTCTGGCATCCAATTAAAAAAAAAAAAAAAAACATGCTGTGCTGTGCCAAGAGCTTGGTCAGACCTAGAAGATGCCAAGAATACCCACTGCATCCCAGGTCATTGCCAGTCATCCTGACTTTTGTCTGGCCAATGGGCGGGAATGACTCTGGAAGAGAAAATGAAGCCAATGACTTTTTGTACTTCTGCCTCACTTAAATCCAATTGTCTTGCAAGTTAAGACATTGCCCTGTGATGGTCACTTGTCCTCTTCTAATTAAAGGGAAAACAGGAGTCCAAAATGAATCCTCCTTTCTCTTCCCCAATTACATAGCAGACAAATGGCTATCTAGTCTCTGTTTGAAGACCAAAAATCCCCTACCTGTCCAAGCAGGCCATTCTACTTTAAGCTATCTCAGATTATTAGGAAGTTTTTCCTTATGTGAGGCCCAGATCAGCTTTACTACAGCCATCAACTACTTTTCCTAGGTCTCTCCTCCAGGGCTAAGCAGAATTAGCAGATCCCTCTTAGAATCATAGCATCATAGATTTAGAGTTATGGGACTTCAGAGATTATGAAACTAAACCTCAGAAAAATGACTTGCCTAGGGTCACAAGGAAAGTAAGTTTCAGAACCAGGATTCAAATCCACAACCACTGGTTCCAAATCCAACAAACTTTCCAAAACCATCACGACATCCATTTAAATGTTTTACTTATAATTATCCTCCTACTAAACTGACTTTGCATTCCTGGTATAAGTCCAGCCTGGTCAGAGTGATATTTTGGGAATGTTTTGTTTTCATCTCTGCTAATGTTTTATTTAAAATGTTTGCATTAATGTTCATTAGAGGCATTAGTCTCCAGCTTTCCTTCTCTGTATTGACTAGAAGACAGTGATCGTGCATCCCTCCATGTCTAACCTCCTTTCACTGTTTTCTGTTCGCCAGACTAAATTTTCAGATTTCCATTAAATGCTCTTCCTGTGACTCCATTTCAGTATGGCAGTGAGGTGATGTCATGTGGATATTTATCCAATGATCCAATGACTGCACTTGGCCTGGGTTCTGAAAGACCTGAATTCAAATTCAGCTTTAGACATTTACAGCATGAGTGACCTTGGGCAAGGAATTTAACCTGTCTGCCTCATTTCCTTCAACTATAAAGCATATATAATAATATCACCTACCACACAGAGTAGAAGTGAGGATCAAATGAGATAATATTTGGGATGCACTTAGCACAGCGCCTGGCATATTTTTGGTGTTTAGTCATTTTTCAGTTGTATCCAATTCTGTGACCCCATTTGGAGTTTTCTTGGCAGAGATACTGAAGTAGTTTGTCATTTCCTTTTCTAATTCAGAAAACTGATACAAACAAGGTTAAGTGACTTGTCCAGGGTCACACAGCTATATCTGAGTTCGGATTTGAACTCAGGTCTTCCTGACCCCAGACCCCACACTATCTACTGAGCCACCCAGCAGGTGTCTAAACAAGAAAAGGATTCAGTGCCAGTCTCAAGATACTGAATTGGCATCATCAGGTATTTTACCCCTGGCTTTAAATTTTAAGATGCTATTTCCTGGAATGTACTATGTTTAAAAAGTGGAAGCCACCCACATTTAATCAAGATGAAATCCAACAAGGGCAGCTAGGTAGCATAGTAGATGGAGCATCAGGGCTGGAGTTGTGAGGACCTCAACTGAAATCTGGCCTCAAACACCTCTAACTGTGTGACCCTGGGCAAGTCACTTTCCCTCAAATTTCTAGCTCTCATGGTTCTTCTGCCTCAGACCCAATACTTAGTATTGATTCTAAGACCAAAGATAAGGATGTGTTTTTTTTTAAAAAAGAGAAGTGAAAATGGTGGGTGAGTTGGTAGCACAATAGATTCAACACCAAGCCTGGACCTGGGAAGACCTGGCTTCAAATCTGGCCTCAGACACTTCCTAGCTGTATGACCCTGGGCAAGTCACTTAACCCCATTGCCTTGCCTTTACCACTCTTCTGCCTTGGAACCAATTCATAGTATTGATTCTAAGATAGAAGGTAAGGGTTAAAAAAAAGGGGGGGGGGAATAATAGTAGCACCTACCTCTTGGGATTGCTGTGAAGACCAAAGAAGATGATATTGTAAAACATTTAGCACAAGCCAAGCACATAGTAGATACTCTATAAATGTAAGTTATTTTTATCATCATTGTCATCGATATTATTATGATTATTACTCAAAGAAATGCTAGGCTTCAGAGCACTAACTAAGATGGGGTGACTAGGACTTTGCCTTAGGGTGACAGATGTAGAGGGTGCTGACAGCACTTGCAGACTTTCCACAGGAATACCAAAACTTAGCAGGTATTAAGCAATTAATTAATTTAATTAAAAGTTATTAACATTAACCATGAGATGATAAAAAATGAATGGGAGGGCTCAGTGGATTGAGGGCCAGGTCTGGAGATGGGAAGTCCTGGGTTCAAATCTGACCTCAGTCGCTTCCTAGCTGTGTGACCCTGGGCAAGTCACTTGACCCCCATTGCCTACCCTTACCACTCTTCTGGCTTGGAGCCAATACACAGTATTTACTCCAAGATGGAAGGTGAGGGTTAAAAAAAAAATGAATGATGCCAGATTATAAAGTACAAGTTTGGCGCCCACAGAATTAGTAGGAGTCATTTCTCTCATTTCTTTTCAGAGGTTGGGGTCCCAGAGCATGGTACATTTCATATAACGTTAGATTTTTTTCAATACATCAAAAGCTTTTACTGAATTGTATTCTTCATCTTCCTGGGGTTTTCTTTTTCTTTTTCTTTTCTATCTTATTCTTTGTTATAAAAGATGGCACTCTTGGACAGAGAGGAAAAAAAGAATCCAGGCGAAATCTAAGTAATGTAAAAACAAAAGATAGCAATAAAAATATGATTCCTTTTAAGTTAATAAATAAAATGGCCCCTATGTGCTGGGATAAAGCCTTCTTTCACTCTGCCTTGCTCTTCTCCCAACCTATGGCAGCCTCCCTAGCAGTGGTCTTCAGCCAGGATCTCTGATTTCCCCCTCTCTCCTCACCCAACTGAGAAGAGTTTGTTCCATACCTCTTGCCTGAGGCAGAGTTTGTGGTATTTGCCCCAGGCACAAAAATGCCTAGTCCCAGCTCTGCTGGGTTTGACTGAATAAGTACTAAAAAGCCAGTTACAACCATTTTCTCCCTCTCTAGGTATGCGGGCTATGTTAATAACCACTTGGGAAGTATTTCGGGGACCAAAAAAGAAATAACTCAGCCTAGTGCATACATAGCCCAAGGCTTGTACCCTCCTGCAAATGCCAAGAGCACAAAGACCAGTCTTTTCTGGTTTATCCCTGGAAGAAATAGTGAGTCTTTACAAGGAAGGCCTGCAAGTGAGAAATGAAGAAGAGGACGGGCCTCAGGAAGGCTGCTGGTCCCTAAAGAGAGGCAGGACAATTAAATCCCATCACTAAAAGAATCCTTGGGGGGAGGGGAAGGAAGACGTTTTCCCCAGAAAGTCAGCCAATTCTCTCTGAATTAGGAACTTTCAGACTCACTAATACAACGCAGAAGCCATAATAAGATCGGAAACCTTTTCCGCTGACAGAGCGCAGAACAATTTGAGTGTCCCTGTCAGTGGACAGAAAGGCTTCTCCCTGGTCTGTTTACTCAGCAGGGGTCACAACACAGGGTAATCCCATTAAGTTTCAGCTGCCACACCACCATTCCCGCTGATTTACTGTCACACTGGAGTAGAGTCCTTCCCAGTTAAACCCAAATTTAAACACCACTCCTGGTGATGATCCTGCATGTGAATGAGCCAGCTTCAATGAGGAAAGAGAGCTAGATAGAAGAGGAAAGCTTGCATTTAGGACCCAAGCCATTCTCTTCTTTGCAGCTTGACTTGCTGGTTTTTAAAGAATGCTTGGGGCAGCTAGGTGGCCCAGGGGATAGAGAGCCAGGCCTGGAGACAGGAGGTCCTGGGTTCAAATTTGACCTCAGACACTTCCCAGCTGTGTGACCCTGGGCAAGTCACTTGACCCCCATTGCCTAGCCCTTAGTGCTCTTCTGCCTTAGAACCAAAACACAGTATTATTGTAAGACAGAAGGTAAGGGTTTAAAAAAAAGAAATAGTAGTCATTTGACTACCACTGGATTCCTAAATCAACAAGGGTTGTGATACTACACTTCCACCTAAGAAGACAGAACATGAGGAATTCTCTTCTTGAAGATCCTCAGTAACATTCCTGAATTATCATCTTCCTGAGTTCAAATCTGGCCTCAGACCCTGGGAAAGTCATTTAACTCTGCCTGTCTCCGTTTCTCATCTGTCCATTGAGTTGGGGAAGGAAATAGCAAACCACTCCAGTATATCTGCCAAGAAAACCCCACTTGAAGTCATGAAGAGTTGGAAACAACTGAGCAATAACATTTTAAAAAATAATCCTTCCCTTCCATCTTAAAATCAATACTGTATATTGTTAAATGACATGCCCAAGGGTCTTAGAGCTAGGAATTGTCTGGGGCCAGATTTAAACCCAGGAACTCCTGTCTTTAGGTTCAATCCACTGAGCCACCTAGCTGCCCCTCAAACAACAATATTTAACAGGTATTGTGCCTTTAAGATTTGGAAAGGTTCTTAGAGACCATCTAAACCAACATACTTGGGAAAGAGTTCTCTCTGCAATGAATGGCTACTCAGCCTTTGGTTTCCGTGCAAGGCAATCCACCACTTCAAAAGGCAGTGATAGAGTCTAATAATCTCTTTTCTACGTGGTAGACTTTCAAGGACTTGAAGACAGAATAATTGTGACTTCAGAGGCACTTCTGCTCCAGGTTAACACCCTAGATCTCACCATTGATTCTAATATGTGTAGTGCAGAGATTTTGCATGCAATATTACCTGAGGCAATCCTATCAGTTACCCTGAATGGAATCTTGCCAATGGCATGCGCCATGCCAGGGGCTAACTAGCAGTTGGGCTGTGACTATATAAGGCCCAGCAAACCCAACCTTGGGGTTCCTTTTCCCTTGACTTCACCCAGACAACTTGCTATCCCTGACCTTTCCCCTTGCAAAATCTCTGTACTACATGTGACACACCTAAAGATCCTTTACCATTCTGGTTGCCTTCCTCTGGATATTCTCAGACTTGGCAACATCCTTCCTAAAATATGGTATCCAGAACTGAACACAGGACTCTAGATGTGACTTCTCCAGGAAGAATACAGTGGGGCCATCATCTCCTTATTCACAGAAGTTATGCAACCCAAGGTTCCATTGACTTTTTTGGCAACTAATCATGTCATTCTGTGGCTTGGTTGAGCTTGCAACCCACTAAAAGGCCCCAAACACTTTCAGACAAACTACTTTCTACCTGGACTGCTTTCTTCTTATACTTTAAAAATCAATTACTTGAACCCAGTTGCAAGGCTTTACATTATCCCTAGTAGATTTTATCAGGAACATCAGTGTATACTTTAAAGAAATGTCGAATTTCCAATTCTAAATGAAGAGACATGATCTGACCAAATACATACACACACATATTCATATTTTTTCCTCTTTGTCTCTGGTGCTCTGGGTCTCAAGAGGTCTTCATTTCAGTCTGGAGGCCAAGCCAGGACTTCCCTTCAAACCTCTTCTGTATCCCAGCTTTCATCAGCACTAGATACTTTGTTCAGTACAATTTTGTAAAAACAAGTAAACTTTCTCTGACAGACTAAAATAGATGTAAATTCATTCATACACCTGTTCTTGACTAACTCAATATTACTGCATCCATCCTGTTAATTGTTCTAATTTTAAATTTCAGATTCACTACCACCACACCCACATGTTCATATTTCCTCCTCTATTAAAATGCACAATCCCTTCTTGGCTTCAGTTCCTCTTGAATTTTAGCAGAGGACCCAGGCAGAGATCATTTTTGGTGCTACCATATAGGCAAAATGACACCAGATACAAAAATTACTCAATAATATGCATTAACTCCTTCACCTAAGTTCAGATAACTACATTCTTACCATTTCATATTTGCCTAGAATCTCAGGTTGAAGAGATCTTGGGGCCTATCTAGTGCATTCCCTCCCTTTTCAAGAATCCCCTCAACCATATCCCAAACAATTCTTCAGGTAAAGACCCCTAATGAGGAGGAGTCAAGTCCAGAGGCAGACCATTCCACTACAGAATAGCTCTAATTACTAAGAAATATTTTCCTTCTATTTAGCCCAGATCTACTTCTCTCAATACCCCTTCCACCAACTCCTTAATTCTGCCCTTTGCAGGCAAGCAGGGCAAGTCTAATCCCTCTTCCATATTACAACTCTTCAAAGGTTAACCTATCTTTAGTCTTCTCAGGTTAAAAATCCATTAGTCAATCTCTTTTTTAAATTATTTATTTATTGGGGGTTGGGGGGCAGCTGGTTTAGTGGATTGAGATCCAAGCCTACAGATGGGAAGTCTTGGGTTCAAATTTGACCTCAGACACTTCCTAGCTATGTGACCTTGGGAAAGTCACTTGACCCCAATTGCCTAGCCCTTTCCACTTTTCTGCCTTAGAATTGATTCTAAGATGAAAGGTAAGGATTTTTTTAATTAAATTACTTTTTCTTACATTTTTCTTTTAAAAACCCTTACCTTCCATATTAGAAGCAATACTGTGTGTTAGTTCTAAGGCAGAAGAGTGGTAAGGGCTAGACAATGGGTGTCAAGTGACTTGCCCAGGGTCATACAGCAAGAAAGTATCTGAGGTCAGATTTGAACTCAAGACCTCCAGTCTCTGGGTCTGGCTCTCAATCCACTGAACCACCCAGCTGCCCCCTGTTTCTTACATTAAAGTTCCCAGGTATCTCTCTCTCCCTCCCTTTCCTCCCTGCACTAGAGAAAATAGTTCATTTATATGACAAATAATAATATGACAAAATATTTATTTTACATAAAATTTATATACATATATATAAACTATCTTGCTTATTTGTATTTATCAGTTCTTTCTCTGGATGTGGACATGCACAAGTTATTCTTCAAACAATATTCCTCTTGCTACATATAATGTTCTCTCAGTTCTGCTCGTTTCACTCTTCATAATTCCATAGTCAATCCGTTTATGACATAATCTCAAAACCCATTCCTAGTTTAACACCATCTTTCCTAAAATATGACACCCAGAAATAAACACAATACTGTAGATGTGGTTTGACCAAAGTGGGATACAGTGAATGCTTCCTTGTTCAGGATACTGAGCTTCATTTAATTCAACCTCAGATCACACTGACTTTCCTGGCTACCATAACACACTGTTGATTCATATAATCTCTCTGACCACACTTCTTCTTTCTTATACTTGTTGATTTTTTTTTTAACCCAAGTGAAGGACTTTCCGTGTATCCCTATTAGCCTTATTAGAATCAGCCTAACTCCTAGTCTGTCTAGATCCCTCTGATCCTTCCTCGTTCCTTTTTGAGTCCTAGCTATCCTACTCGATTTTGTTTCATCTGCAAATCTGATGGACACCCCATCTGCGTTTAACCCACTCACTAATAAAAATAGTAAATAACCCAGAACCAAGGATAAATCCCTCTGATGCTCCATTAGAAATCTTCTTCCATCTTGACATTGAATCATTCATTAATGACCATGCTTCGAGTGCAGTCATTCAATCAGCAATGAATATAACAGACTATCATTAAACTCACTTTTGTCCGTCTTCTCTCAAAGGATAACATGAGATTTTGTCCGGCGCTTTGTTGAAATATTGGTATACTGGGGGAAGCTAGGTGGGCTCAGTGGATTGAGAGCCAGCCCTAGAGATGGGAGGTACTGGGTTCAAATCTAGATCAGATACTTTCTAGCTATATGAGCCTACCCTTAATACTCATTGCCTATTCTTTACCATTCTTCTGCCTTAGAACTAATATAGAGCTTTAATTCTAACATGAAAGGTAAAGGTTTAAAAAAAAAAAAAAAAAGGAAGAAACATAGGTGTGGTAAATGTTCTCTGAGATCATTATCCCAGAAGCCAATTAATATGTTTCCTCCTTAGGGTTCTGAGGGTACTGCTAAGAAGTTGAGATGTTTCTTCTCTATTGATTAAGGCACTTGTATATTTATCTTATTTTAGTTAGCCCCAGGTCCATATACCCAGTTAGTTTCCATTCACTTTTACAAAAGGATATTTACAGAGGCAGCTAAGTCGTTCAGTAGCTAGAGATCCAGGTCTGGAGATGAGAGGTATTGAGTTCAAATCTGACCTCAGAAACTTCCTAGTTGTGTGACCCTGGGAAAGTCACTTAACCCCTATTGCCTAAGCCCTTCTGCCTTGGAACCAAAACACAGTATTGATTCTAAGACAGAAGGTAACAGGTTATTTTTGTTGTCGTTTTTAAAGGATATTTACTTCAAAGATAGAAAAACAGAAATACAAATATTTCTGCCTTCTACATTTCGGGGGCACATTGTCCCCTATACCATCTCATTCCCCAGGGATACTAAAGTCAGAATCAATGGAGTTTCCACATTATATTGACCCCAATCAAGTTCACATTCAGATGTGACATAACTGCCTGATAAGCCTCTCCTCACTACACCAGATTGGGTCTAGACAGCCGGTCCTCAGAACATCAATACTAACATGGCCATAAAACCTATTAAAGACTAAATTCTCAGATTCCCAAATTCTTGGAATCCTGAACTCTTGAACTTCCAGATGACTCACTTTCCTGAACTTTCAAAGCCCATAAGATCATAGGCTCCAACTTCTTTCATCTAAAAAGAATGAAGAGTCAAAGAACCAAGATCCATATTTATGGGACCACTTGCTGAGGCCCACCCCACCCCCCCCCCAGCCTCTCCTCTTACAGTATTGCCTCTAATCAGGTAGCATCTAACAACCAAAGAGAGGTCAAACCCAGAAACAAAGGCCAACACCCACTGTAGTCTTTTGAATGCCATCAGTCCACCCTAACCCCACACAAACACACCAGTTCCTGTTGTAACCAATCAAGAGGTTGCTATTGAAAATGTGGTTAATAGACTAGAACCAGGTCCAGAAAGTCCATATATGCTGCAAAGTGTCTCTAAAGCCATCATAGAGCCTTCCAAGTCTTCTGGAAGCAGGCTTCTCAGCCACAAAGGGAATTAGATCAGAAGCATTCTATGCATGCTCTCAGGAGGACTGACTCATTGATCAGTTCCCTCATTAGACAGGCCAACTTTCTCTACAGCATTCCTGTGTTCTGCTGGTCTAGTAAAAATAAAAATAAAAAAGGAAAGGAGGTTAGTCACAAATGTATACTTTTTTGTCTAGACTTCTGATTTTATTTGTGTAGGGAACTCTGGGTGAAAAAAACCTCACTCTACCAATGCAAACCCACAACTGCTCTGGGGCTTTGAGAGGTTAAGTGATTTACCCAGGGTCACCTAGTCATTACATGGCAAAGGCAGATGGCAGACATTTGACAAGGATATAGAGAGCTGATCTTCAGTATTTCCATGTTATAGCCTTTGGTGAGACTTCCAACCATTAGCAAGGATCACATTTTTTTATTCATATTTCCCATATAACTCTTTCATATACCTGTTTATTTTCCATCCTTCAGTGTTTCCCTTGGTTTTGCCAATTGCCAATACCAATGGCCAATAACCTTTACCAATAACAAAAAAGTCAAGTCTAGTTTTTAGAATCCAGTTTGCTCTGTTTCAGATCACTTTAACTGACTCTTAACTGGCCTCACTGTCCCTAGTTTCTCCACCCCACAATCTGTCCTACATACTGCTACAAAATTAATCTTCATAAAGCACTGTTCTCAACATGTCACTTACCTGCTTCAAATCCCTACCATTGTTCATAGGATTGAGACCAAATTCAGTCTCAAAACACTGACTCATCTTTCAAACCTCACAACTCCCAAATATGAATCCTCCTTCCTCCACTGTAAGAGACTATTTCAGAGGACCTGGGTTCAAATATGACCTCAGCGATTTCCCCCATTTTCTAGCCCTTACCTTGGGACCAATACACAGTACTGATTCTAAGATGGAAAGTTAGGTTGTTTGCTTTGTTTTGCTTTGCTTTGTTTTGTTGAAAGAGACAAAGACAGTGAGAGAAGAGGGGGGAGAGAGACAGAGACAGAGACAGAGACAGAGAGAGAGAGAGAGAGAGAGAGAGAGAGAGAGAGAGACTATTTCAATGCAGCAAGTAGGTAGTCAGACATTAAGCATTTATTAACAGCCTGCCTTGTGCTAGGTGGTGGAGTAGATAGAGTATCTGAACTCTACCTGGTCCAGAATCAGGAAGACTTACCTTTCTGAGTTCAAATCCTGATTCAGTTACTTAATAGCTGTGTGACCTTGAACAAGTCATTTCACCCTGTTTGCTTCAGTTCCTCATCTGAAAAATGAGCCAGAGAAGGGAATGGCAAACCACTCTAGTATCCTTGCCAAGAAAACCCCAAATGAGGTCATGAAGTGTTAGATACAGCTGAAATGACAGAACAAGAAAAATGTGCTAGGCACTGTGTGAGGAGAGCTAAAGTACCATGCTCCACCCTGGCCTCAATGAGTGAGATGATCAGTCATTGCCACCTCTGAAGTCTGGACCTTAATAATACACCATGTGCTGCTTCAGTACACAAATGAAAGCGCGCGCGCGCACACACGCACACACACACACACACACACACACATCTCTGATTTACTTTAATTCAGCAGTACATCAAGGATGCATGCTCACAAGCCAGCCGGTACTAAATTAAGATGAGTTATGACTGTCTTTGTCCTATCTCCTCCTCAGTACATATTTTCCCAATTCTCCCTGGGGGAAGCCTCTCTTCTGGACCCTTGTAGACCCACTTGGATGCAAAGCACAAGATATTCACAGAGAAAAGCAGTGTGCATGGCAGCCCAAGCTTGTGTCAATACCATTCTTCCATGTCTCTACCTAATGCCAGTACTTTGACCTAGAATCCTTGGTTCATCAACTCAAAATTCTGTATTTCTTTCAAAGGCCAAGCTCAGTTCTCACCTCCTTCACAAGGCAACTTCAGCCCACAAAATTATTTTTTCTCTGAACTCCTTACAAAATTTACTATTGGTACAACAGGGGCTAGCACTTAATTATATGCTTTTTTCTATTGTTCCTTGTATATTCCCTGCACGTACGATTTGTCTCTAACCAAATCATAAACTCTTTGAGGAGAAAAATTATGTTTTCGATTTGTGTGTCACCTAAGGAACCAGTATAATATGAAGTACCTAACGGGTACCTAACAGACACTCCATTGATGCTCTGATTTTATATTTGTTTTTGCTTCATCCCTTCCAGCCCTCCACAAGGACACCAGGTCCCGCTAGCATGAGCACCTTACCACTCACCTACTGCTGTATATATCTCTCTCCTCCTTAAAGAATGATCTTCCAACCAGGACCTCCAGACTTCTCCTCTCTCATCATCCTCCCTCCCCTTCTCCCGTTAATCTAGTCACCTTGGGGATTCACTCCAGGACTACCTGGATCATAGAGTGCTTTTCATTTTACACATTAGTTTATCTACATTTTTATCTTAGGGTTCTTTTATGGTGGAGGAAATAAATGGCTTTCCTATACCTGATCTACTTTGTAGATTGAGTACTTAAAATTTAAAAAAAAATGTGACCATTAATTCCTTTGGGGGAGATCCTATTACCCCAGATATCCAGGTTATTCTTCATCAAATTCAGTTATCTATTAAGACACCAGGAACTCGCCTGCAGAAATATTTCATCATCTGCCTTCCTGACTTGGTCAACAATAAGGAAAACAATATTACCATTGATATTAGAAAAAACATGACAATAGTCAGCCAATAAAGCATTCACTGGGTACCTCTTCTATACCAGGCACTGTGCTAAAAGCTCAGGATACAAAGAAAAGCAAAGAACAGTCTCTGCCCTAATGAAGCTCAGAGGCCAGATTGCGGGGATGTGGGGATAGAAAGCAGTGTATTAGCAGCTAAGTGTGAAGAGGACATATACAGGGTAACTTCGAGATAATCATCAAAGGGAAGGCATTAAGATTAAGGAAGACTGGGAAATGTTTTTGAAGAAGGCGAGACTTTTAGCCAAGACTTGAAGGAAATCAGGGAGGCCAAGAGTCAGAGGTAAACAGGAAAAGGGCTCCAGAAATGGGGGACAGCCTTAGAAAGTTCCCAGATATTGGGAAATAGAGTATCTTGTGCAAGGATCAACAAAGAGGTCCATGTCACTAGATCATAAAGTGTGAGAGGTATGTAAGAAGGTTTGAGAAGTCTGGAAGGGTAGGAAGAGGCTAAGTTATGGAAGGGTTTCAAAGCCAAACAGACAGGCAGCTAGGTGGCCTAGTAGGTAGAGAGCCAGGTCTGGACATGGGAGATACTGGGTTCAGATCTGACCTCAGTAGTTTCTATGTTGTGTGATCCTGGGCAATTTTTTAAAAGAAAAAGCTGGAAAGATCTACATGAACTAATGCAGAGCAAAATAAGCAGAACTGGGAGAACATTGTACACAGTAACAGCAATATTGTATGATGATCAACTGTGATTACAATGATCCAGGACAATTCTAAAGGATTTATGCTATCCACATCCAGAGAAAGAACTGTTGGAGTCCGAATGCATATCAGAGCATACTGTTTCTCACATTAAATCATTTGTGGTTTTATTTGGAGGTTTCAGGTTTATATTATTTTACAAAAATTACCAATATGGAAGTATGTTTTGCATGTATAAAAAATGTATAAACATGTATAAAACATGTATAACCCAGATCAAATTGGTTACCATCTCCAAGGGGGAGAGGGAAAGGAGGAAAAGAGACAATTTGGATCTTATAATTTCTAAAAACATTTGTAAAAAATTGTTATTACATGTTATTGGGAAAATAAAATATCTTTGAATTCTAAAAAGGACTTAAAGCCCAACCCCATCTCATTAGAAACCAGGGACTCCCCCTTAAGTCCATTCAAAACTGCTCTACTGACTCCAGAACAGGGAGTGGATGCTGTTCTCATCTCCATGGACCTAGCTCTGTTCCTCAAGGTTAGATATATATTATCACATTTGATCCTCAACATAACCCAGTGAGGTAGGTGGCATCATTACCTCCATTTTAAAGATGAGGAAACTGAGACTGAAAGATATTAAGAGGGGCAGCTATGTAGCACAGTGGACAGAATGCCAGGTCTGAAGCCAGGAGGCCCCAGGTACAAATCTGGGCTCAAACATTTCCTAACTGTATGACCCTGGTCAAGTCACTTAATCCCATTTGCCTAGCCCTTGACACTCTTCTGTCTTAGAAGTGATACTAAGACTTAAGTTAAGGTTTTAAAATTTTTGAAAAAAATAAAGATATTAAGACACTCTCTGCCCAGTTTATACAACTAACAAATGTATGAGGTAGTATTTGAACCCACATCTTCCTCCACTCCAAATCCATCATTCTCTCCATTGTGCCATATTGACACTCAGCTCAATTTACTCTATTTGCTACTCAGAATCACTAAGAATATATTTCTAATTTATGAATCATGAAACAAGTAATTGAACAAAATAACTAAAGGGGAATGGATGTGACAATAGCAAATGTCCAGAGTGAATAGTGAAAGGCTTTGAAGAAGACTAAATGAAATATTTTAAATCCTGTAAAGGAAGTTAGGAAACTCCAAAGAATGGATGTCCCCTCTCCCTCTGGTTACCAGTGTTCTCCCTCTCTTCAAATTACTCTATGTTTCTTTATTAGAGCATACATTATATATCTATTCTACCAACCAATATACCATAAATCCCTTGAGGGCAGGATTTCTTTTATTTTTATATCTCTCTTTCCTCTCTCTCCTTTTTTCTTCTCTCTCTCTCTTCTTTCTCCTCTCTCTCTCTCTCTCTCTCTCTCTCTCTCTCTCTCTTTCTCTCATGCTCTCTCTCTTATGCGCTCTCTCTCTCTTTCTCTCTCTCTATCCTCTACATCACCCTTTCTCCCCTTTGAATTCATAATTCTCTCTGTGTCTCTCTCTGAATTTTTTTTGTCTTTTGATACCTTTTTCTTTTCTTTTTTAAAATCCTTAGCTTCTGTCTTAGAATCAATACTGTGTATTGGTTCCAAGGCAGAAGAGTGGTAAGGGGTAGGCAATGGAGCTTAGTGACTTGCCCAGGGTCACAGAGCTAGGAAGTATCTGAGATCAGATTTGAACCCAGGTCCTCCCATCTCTAGGCCTGGCTCTCAATCCACTGAGCCACCTAGTTGCCCTCTTGATGCTTCTTTCTGTCTATTTTTCTTCCACTGGCTTTCTCGTTCTATCCCTCTCCCTGCCACTGCCACTACCCCTCTCTGTGTCTCTTTCTCTATATTTCTCTATATAACATTTAACACAATGCCTAACCTACAATAGAAGCTTACTTAATGTTTGTTGAATTAAACTGAAGATATGAGAACCGTATCTAGAGGTGGAAAGATAGAAGATGAACCATCACAGAGCCAGAAGGGAAAGAAAAGAAAAGCAAAACTCCAATGAAATGTATAAGTGACCATAAGAATGCCCAACTGAACAAAAAAAATTTTTTTAAACCCTTACCTTCTGTCTTAGAATCAATACTGTGTATTGGTTCCAAGGCAGAAGAGTGGTGAGGGCTAGGCAATGAGGGTCAAGTGACTTGCCCAGGGTCACAGAGCTAGGAAGTGTTTGAGCCCAAATTTGAACCCAGGACCTCTTATCTCTAGGCCTGACTCTCAATCCACTGAGCCACCCAGCTGCCCCCAGCTGAACAAATTTTAACCCTAGATTTTGAAAACTTGAGTATCTCCAGGTGAACTCAGCTATTGTGAGGAAGAAAGGAAAGTAACAGAATGAGACAGATGAACTTGACAGTTAAAGAACATCACTCTCAAAATTACCATCTGGAGATACTAGAATGAGATGAGCACTAATGATACCTAAGGTTTCTAGAGCTCTTCACAGTTGGCAAAGCAATTCCCTCAAAACAATCCTGTGAGGTAGACAGTATGAGGATTGTTAGTTTGCTTTTAAAGCTGAGGAAACAGGCTCAGAAAGGTCAAGTAACTTGTCTGTTGTCACACAGCTAATAAGTTTCAAAGTCAAATCTAAATTTAGTTTAGTAGTTTTTCCACTGCAGGAGGGTGGAGTAAAGACAGAAAAGGAGAAAGACAGAAAGGTAGAGAGGCAGAAGGAGATAGGCAAAGGCAAACTTAGGGAGAAGCAGAAAGGCAGAAACAGAGAGAAGTGGAAAGGTAGAGAAAAAAGTCAGAGAAGGGAGAGAGAGGCAGAAACAGAAAGAGAAAGTTGAGGGGGGGAAGGGGAAGGGGAAGAAGGAGAAGGAGGAGGAGGAAGAGGAGGAGGAGGAAGAGGAGGAAGAGGAGGAGGAGGAGAAG
>NC_058130.1:602083541-602152760 GCF_016433145.1 Gracilinanus agilis | reverse complement strand
TGGTTCCTTGGGAAAGCACAAATGAGGTATTTGTGAAATTTAAACCTCACTTCTCCCTTGAACGATGCATAACACACTAATAATAGGAGATTCCCTACAAAGTAAGAAATCTTTCTCTGATCCCATAGCCCCTGTTTTTTGTTGTTGGGGGGTGGGATATGGGGGGGGGGGTAAGAAAATGCCTGAGGTAAAACATATGCTTTTTGTGACTGAAAAGATGATGACATATACTGGGCCATGTTGCTGTTTTAAACACGGAATGCTCTCGAAATAAAACCTAAATGGGGGAAAGAAATCAAGTCAACCAATTTGAAGTCTAGCCTGTGTTTAAAAAGTAAAATCAAATAAAAATAAAACTCATACACCAAAGTGCATGCACATCTGGGACAATTTATAGGTTTATAATGGAAACTGCAGTTGTCCATTAACCATGGAGCTGCCAGTGAGGCCAAAGAGAGCAATGGCTGGGCTGTCTCATCTCCCTGTTTGGAATCTTCTCCTGGGACCACTGATCACAGGATGCGTTACTGAGACTGTACAAATACATAAATATGTACATGCATATATTTTAATCAAGAGGAAAGGACGAAGTACAACTTTATGAGAGGGAATACAATGTAGTATAAAAATACCAAACTCAAATAGAAATAGCCACTAAATCATACATAAGGATCCCTACAAGTAGCATATTGATTTAATTTTTAAATGTCGTATTCTCTATATTTAATTATATTTTCATTTGTTGTTATTCAATCATTTCAGTTATTCAATCATTTCTGATTCTTCATGTCCCCACTTGGTGTTTTCTAGGCAAAGATACTTTGCCATTTTCTTCCCCAGATCATTTTACAGGTGAGAAAACTGAGGCAAACAGGGTTAAGTGATTTGCCCAAGATCTATACCTATAATACCTAATATGGGTCTACAAAGAGTATTATAAATTAGTATAGAGCATGCATGACACATAGCTATGACCATAATGTTTTTCCCATTGAGCAAGCGTTCTTAACCTATTTTTTCTGTCACTGAGTCTTTGGCAGTCTGGTGAAGCCTATGGACCCCTTAGCAGAATTATGTTTTAAATTCATGAAATACAAAGGATGACAATTATATTGAAACATCTAGGCTATCCTTCATGCCTGCGGCTCTTTCCTTCTACATCACCTTATGATCCCATCCTTTAAAAAAATAAATAAAATACAGGTCTTTGAGTACCAAGAAGAATATTTTACATATTTTATTCTGCAGGTGATAGTGAGGCATTGGAGTTTATTGAGTAAGAGTGATGGGTGGTTAGAGAGAGAAGAATAACACAGTTGTGTTTGAGGAAGATCACTCTAATAGCAGACCAGAGAATAGATTAGTGTGAGGAGAGACTTGTAGCAGGGGAATCATCCGGCTGGCTATTGTAGTAGTCCTAATGTAAGGTGATTAGAGCCTATATCAGGGTAGTGGCAATATTAGGAGAGAGAAGGGAGACAGTACGAGAGAGGTAAAATGGATAAGCCTTGGGGGAACCTATGAGGCTCAGTGGATAGAGTACTAGATCTGGATTCAGGAGGAAGCTATGGGTTTTAATCTGGCCTCAGATACTTCCTAGCCGAGTTATCCTGGGCAAGTCAATTAATACCAATTTGCCTAGCCCTTGCACTACTGTCCTAGAGTTGTTACTAGGAGAGAAAATAAGGGTTAAACAAAATTCATAGGCCTTGGCAACAGATAGGGGAATTGGAAATAGTGAGAAGTTGAGGATGATACCTAGGTTGTAAGCCTGGATGACTAGGAGGATGGTGATGACTGATATTTTCAGTCTGGAAAGACTGGAAAGGGGGAGACTTTTGAGGGGAAAGAAATAAACTCAGTTTTGGAAAAGTTGAACTAGCAAAGACCTTTTTCTTTTCTTTTTATGTCCCCAGTGGCTAGAATTGTGTCTGGCATATGTGATGGGTGATTGATTGTCTATAAAATGGGATTAATTAACTTACCTCACATGGTTGTCACAAGGCTCAAAAGGAATCATGCATGAAAGGTACTTTGCCAACTTGAAAGCACTACACTTGGCAAAAGAATTGAAAATTGAAGGGATGCCCATCAACTGGGGAATGACTGAACACATTGTGGTACATGGCAGTGATAGAATACTATTGTGGTCTAAGAAATAATAAGCAAGATGGTTTCAGAAAAAGCTGGAAAGATCTGCAGGAATTGATGCAGGGCAAAATAAGCAGAACCAAGAGAACATTATACACAGTAATAGCAATATTGTATGATGATCAACTGTGAAAACTTGGCTACTCTCAGCAATGCAATGATCTGGAACAATCTTGAATGACTTATGATGGGGAATGCTTTCTACCTCCAGAGAAAGAACTGTTTGGAGTCAGATGGATACAGATCAAAGCACACTCTCTTTCACATCAGTGTATTAAAGTTTTATTTGGGAGGGGGGTTGGTTTTGTGTGAGTGTGCTCTTACAACGATGACCAAAATGGAAGTGTGTTTTGCATGATAATAAAAATAAAACAATTTTAAAAAGTACTACACTAACATCATTTATTATTGACAGAATATTTTCCTTTGCCCTTTGGGGGATAATATGGGGGGACTATGTTTGTTTGTTTCATTTTGTTTTGTTTTTTGATACTAGCTGTCTTTCACACATGAAAAAGTTTCTGGAAACTCAATTCCTTCCTGTCCAAATATTTATGCCATGCGGTTTTGCTGGGAAAGCTAGTCTTCTGAGCAGGAGATACTGTTTTCTCTGCATGAGGTTTACTGTGGTGGAGAGAGGCAGGAGAGAGGGTTGTTCCAAAATCTGGCAATTCTATGTCATTACTTCATTTGCTTTGTCAAATACTAACAATTCACACGCGTAGAGAACAGTCGATGTAAGGGGAGGTAATGTAATACCATCCTTTAAATTCCATACTAGGGACAAGGCTTTCCCCCATTAGAGATCAAAAATTCAAAACAAAAATAAAGGGAGGAGTCTTCAGCTGTTTTAATGGAAAAAATTTTCATTTTGTGTGAACTGAAATTGATCAGATCCAGGATCCCAGGAAGAATGGCCTGGAGATGGCATGATTATCAGGAATAACTGGGAGAGCCCCTCCACTTCCAGAGGCAAGATTTTTAGAATCAACCACACAATCATGGCAGTCATCAATTCTTAAGCAAGGCTCTCTTCCTCACTTCCTGACCCATAATCTTCGGTCAGAAAAACTGCCTAATTTTGGGCTTGAGGTCCTAGAATTAAGCTCCATTGCCAGAATTCAGGGTGAAACTAGAGATAAGATTTTAACATAAAATGGTGGGAATGTTGTCTAATTGGTGGCTTTGTTTAGTGGTAAACTATGCACCCAGCTCTGGGGTTTACCCCTCTCCCAATAATCCCTGAAAGCATGGACAGGGCCATAAGGACTTTCCCAAAACCTAGTGTTGTAATAACCAAAAAGATTCTTTCAACATTTCAAATGTGTAAGACAGGTTTTTAAGGAAGGCTAACTCTTCAACTCAATTCCAGTTGTTTTTAATGTACTAGATTAAACAAAGGATCTGTGTGACTTTTTGGTTTTTTTAAACCCATACCTTCTGTCTTGGAATCAATATTAAGTATCAGTTCCAAGGCAGAAGAATGGTAATGACTAGGCATTGGGGGTTAAGTGACTTGCTCAAGGTCACACAGCTAGGAAGTATCTGAGGCCAGCTTTAAACCTAGGACTTTCCATCTGCAGGCCTGGCTCTCTATCCACTGAGCCACCTACCTAGCTAACTGCCTCTCTATATGATTTGACTTCCAAGTTGTTAGGGGAGGAGGGGGAGCGCTAAAATTTCTGTTCTGTAAAAAGTAATCTAGCTTATCTATCTCTCCTTCTATTAAATTTCCATCCTCCTCAATGAGTTACAGAAAGCAAATTTCTTGAATTGGTAACTTGCCTTTCATATAGCTATAACTATCTTGATGATGTCCCTTTAGCCAAATAGTCTAATAGACATTAAGGACAGTCCTTAGTGTCCCTTCTCTTTGACTAAAACCTTATTGAGAAATAGTGAAGTTCTAAAAATTCTGCCTTCCTTTGAACTCCTCCAGAATCACAATTTCAAAAATGGAAGAGGCACAGATCTGGCACTGGCCATTTTATATGGATCCGTATGCAGAGGTTCTCCTCTCTCTCTCTCTCTCTCTCTCTCTCTCTCTCTCTCTCTCTCTCTCTCTCTCTCTCTCTATCTCTCTCTCTGTCTCTGTCTCTGTCTCTCTCTCTCCATCTGTCTCTCTGTCTGTCTGTCTCTCTCCCTCCCGCCCTCCCTCCCTTTCTTTCCCCTACGAACATAATGTATGTATATATACATATATACCAAAATGTATGCATATGTTAATTGTAGTTCAGTGATCCCTATTATGAAAAAAAAACAAGCTAATAAGGGAGACAAAATGCTATAATGGAAAGAATGTTAGATTTGAATGCAGAGGGCATTGATTCAAATCCCAATCCTGCTACTTCCTACCTATTCAACATTGGGCAAATCATTTAACCTTCCTGGAATGAAGTTTTCACATCTGAAAATTCAGGTGTTGGGCAACTAGTTGGCACAGTGGAAAGAGCACACTGATCCTAGAATCAGGAAGACCTGAATTCTCAAATCTGACTTCAGCATTTACTAGCTGTATGATCCTGAGCATGTCACTCAATCTTTCTCTGCCTCCATTTCCTAAACTGTAAAATGGGGGTAAACTCCTAAAGCTGTAATGAGAATCAAATGAGGTAATGTTTCTAAAGTGTTTAGCACCGTGCCTGGCACATAGTAGGGATCTAATAAATACTTGCTGCTCTAGATGACTTGTAAGATCCTTTGCAGCTGCAAACTTTAATTCCTACAACTTCCAAGATACTCTGCAATAAATCACTACATGTGGGAGGCTTCCTGGTATAGTAGAATGGGAGCAGGATTTGAAGTAGAAGGATCTTAGTTCAAATCCTAACTCTGTCTGTTTGACTCTGGGCAAGTGACTTACCCTCTTTGGGATTCAGTTTTCTCATCTGTAAAATGAAGAGGTTGGAATCCATGACCCGTAAGTCCCATTTCCATCTCTAAATCTCTAAGTCTATGAGCCTACAACTGTGCCAGACCAAATTTGGGAACTATTTCACCCACCACTGGAATGCAGCCATGTCTTGGTACAAAGCAGCTGTTGAATGGTGCAACAATAGGCAACAGTTTGGGACAGGAAGTGAAAAGTACCACATCCTCTTGAAACTACAAGGGGAATTTATTAGGCCTATTATCATGGCTTCACACTTGTTCAGCACTGACAGTTGGGCCCCGGTGCTTCACAAAGAGACCTGATTGCTTGGTATCAGCTTCACAACTTAGGATAGTAATTCCCTGATAGCCTTTGCTTAAGAGGCAGAGCTGAACTCTGGGTCTTAAATGCCTGGAGAAATCAATCAAACCTATAATGAGAACCACCACCGCCCTCACCCCGCTTCCCAACAGATCCTTGTGCTGCTAAGTGAGAGGGGCAAAGAAAAAATTTTTAAACCACTTAAAACAATTCTTGCCTTCAAAAAGCTTAGAATTCTGGAATTTTGGAACTGGAAGCCCACCTTGGAAATTCTCTGTTTGGAGAAGCAATATGGTAGAATAGAGTCAGAGGACCTAGATTCAACTCTCATCTCTTGGGCAGGTCACTGATGTGCCATCAGAGTCTCATCTGTAAAATAAAGTTGTTCTAAATGGTCTCTCAAGTCCCTCCCAGTTCTAACTCTCTGGTCCTATGAACCTCACAATCTATTCGAAGAGAAAATAAACGTACAGACAAAATGGTATGCAATATACCGCATGAAAAGTGTCCCACTGTTAGGTGGCTCAGTGGAGAGAGAGCCAGGCCTGGTGTCTGAAAGTCTTGAGTTCAAATTTAGCTTCCTAGCCATATTATCCTGCCCAAGTCACTTAAACCCAATTGCCTAGTACATAGTGTTTTTCTGCCTTGGAACCAATACTTAGTATTGATTCCAAGACAAAGCATAAGAATTAAAAAGAAGAGGAAAGAGTCTTATAAGAAGCAATTTTGTTTCAAGAGTGAAAAGAGCCCAGGGCTGAGAATCTGAAATCCTGGGTTTTGCCACTAACTAACAGAATAACCTAGAGGAAAACACTTAATAACTCTAAGGTCCCTTCTGACTCTGAAGGTCTTTGACTCTCAGAGAGTTCAGAAGGGGACAAACATGGAAATCTTTGGTATCCCAAAATATGAGTCCACTAGGGACCCAATCCCCAAATGAATGTAACAGCACCATACTACTACTATGATTGACACTATTAGTTCTGGAGTCTAAGGAATTCTATTCAAATACTACCTACTGCCTGGGTGCCCTTTTTGCCTGGGCAAACTACTTAATTTCCCTTAAATTCAACTTCCTCATCTATAAAATGAGGGGTGAGAGGTGGGGGATTGGATGGTCTCTGAGTTCTCTTTCAGCTTGAAATCTAGGATACTAACATCTAGGGCAAATGTCCACAAATTTAGCTGAGACAGGATCAAATGATAGTCAACAAAGATAAGAGAGTAAATGGACTCTGAGTCTTAGGGTTAGGAAGAAGAGAAGCAGGTGGCTGAGCTGATGAGAGGATTTGTTGGAAGAACATTGAGTTGGCACAATAAAGTCATATCCTTATCTTACAGCTGAATCTATGCACTTATCTCTGGAGGTGCTGAAACAGACTTTAGTCTTTGGCTTCTACAATTTAAATAAGGCACCTAAGGAGGAAGAGGAGAAAAGGAAAAATGAAAAAGAGTGAGTTTCCTTTTGTTTATCTCTCCTCATTTCTATCTAAAGCTCTGTCTACTTGGGCCATTGCCCGAGATTATGTCATTCTCTATCTTTGATCTCAGATCTCCTCCCAGGTCAATTCCCTTCACAGAGTTTCCAAAGGCTTGGAGTCCACGCAGATTTGGTGGTTAAAGGAGACTTAATTTACATCTATCCTATCATGTGAACCCTGTCTGGTTAGGTCCGGGATCCCCTATCCCAAAGTCTAAAGCAAAGAAGGAAGAAAAAGCTTGCTTTTATCAATGAAACATCTGCCTACATTTACCAAAATCACATCTCTGATCATTCCCTAAAGCCACAACTGGATCCCCAGCATTCTCAAGGATGACCAAACATCAACTCCTTAGTTGGAATGAGAGGACAGCAGAAATGGCCTTTCGTCTCATCTCAAGGTCAAGACATTGGACTTAAATTGCTCTCTGGAGGCTAGAAGTGGCAATAACTTTGCAGTTGATCAAGCAGTTTCCCTGAGCAAAAAGGAGGTGTTGGTATTAGTGGGGGTGTCTTTACAGAGATGCAATAACAAAGACAATCATCTCACTAGCTCACAGGGCCCTTTCCAGCATCACAAATTCTTAGAAGTCTTCTAGTTCGCTTCTTATGTGCCTTACTTTTGACAACATCCCCAACACAAGTTCAGTTTAAAGCCCTCTACTATAAGGGTAATGTAGCTTCCAAGAATCCTTTAGACATTTCTTGAGTTGACTTGATTGTCCCACCTGGCATTAAGAATTATAGAATGTTAGAGCTGGGAAGGACCTTGGAGGATATAGAGTATAACAGATTCCAAGATCAAATACAAAGTACGTTGTTTGGCATTTAAAGCCTCTCAGAACCTACTTGCCCCACTACCTTTCCAGTCTTCTTACACCTTTCTCCCCAAAATGTTCTCTTCCAACCAGTGACACAGACTTCTTGGCTGTTCCATGAACCAAACACTTCATTTCCCCATGCTTGAATTGCTCTCCCTACTCTGCTCTACATAATGATCTCCTTGACTTCCTTTAATACCAGCTAAAATCCCATCTTTTATTGGAAGCCTTTCCCAACCCCTTTTAATTCCAGCTCCTTCCCTCTGTTAACTATTTTGTATTTATACAGCTTACTTTATGTATATTTGTCTACATGTTGTCTCTTCCACTAGATTGTAAGCTCCTTGATGACAGAGATTGTCATTTGCCTCTTTTTGTATTCCCAGCACTTAGCACAAATCCTTGCTTGTAGTAGGCACTGAATAAATATTGGCTGAAGAATATTCAGTTATCCCTTCCATATCTGGAGGGGGGGGTGGTTAGGGGCATGGTGCCCCTAAGATCTGGAAAATTAACCTAAAAGTTTTTTGGCCCTCCCTTCATACCAGAGAAGAAATCTGAATTTTTTTTTTCTTTAATGAGGTGTTTACAGTACCTGCTTGTAAGTTTTGGTTTAAGTATGCATTTCTGAGTTTCTAAACTTTTTCTGGTGTGTCTGCTGGCCTTTGCATGTCGTCTGCAGCTTCCACAAAACTCCCCCAAAATTCCCATTTAATTTTTATGCCAACTTGAGATATATTGAAACCATGTTGGAGAAAGTCGGGTGTGGAAGGGAAAATTGTACAAGGGTTCACTATTGTTAATTACGTCATCTAAACTCCCCTGCTTGGTATTCAAACACCTGCACCTTACATTCAACTTTTCCAACCTTGTTTCATGCTCTCCCTAACATTCATTCTTTATTCCAGTTTCTCAAAAGACCTCATTGCTCTGTGCACATACCATGGTAACTTCCACCTCTATGTCTTTGCTCTTGCTGTTGCCTGCCCCCTTTCTGAAATAATCTCTCTTTCTCTCTGCTTATCAAAATCCCATCCATTCTTCCATTTCAACTCAAGCTTGCCTCTCCCACAAACAGATTGTTCTGATTACTTCATTCTCTAAACTCTCGTCAAATATGGTCCCTATAATATATTTTAATACTTCATTTATTAGATACTTATTGAGCATCCACTTTGTGCAAGGTGCTGCCTTATATTACCTTCTAAGTGTGTTCTGTGAAAGCAATCAAAAAATCTTAGATTAAGTGCAAAGAGTCTTTGAAAGTCATTTGATGAAGTGAAATGAGCCAGAAGAGAGGTTTGTTCCAGTTGGCTTTTGTTACGCCCTCTGGATCCTGCCTGAAAACAAGTTATTTGGAGTGGGAAGCTTTTCAAAAAAAAAAAAGGATACAGCTTTCCAGAAAATCCATGAGGAGGAACCACCTAGAGGACTCATCTTTGCCCTTGATTCAATCTGCTTTCTCTCTTCCCCTTCCTTTTTGACCAGAGAATTGTCTTTCAGTCTCAAAGGGTCTGTAGAATGTTGGACTCCCAATCTTCTTTTTAGTGTCTTAAAACTGGATTCCCAGATTAACCTCCAAAAGTGTCATTGTTGTCATTCATCCTTCATTTTCAAAGAGTTCCAGTGACTTTACAGGGTGATATCTTGACTTGCTCATGAATTGGGTTTAAGTGAGGCAGAGTTGCACAAAGTCATCAGTCTCACTCACTCATCCAGAGTTTTCAAAGTCCTGTGGCAAGAAAAAAAAGTAAGAACTAAGAACAAACTGGACACAGATTCCACAAAGAGGAGAAAAGTATTTATAGAATCCAGAGAGGTAAATCCTTTTACCCTATGCCCTACCCTTGTCCATATGTGCTAAGCTTGAGCCCACTTTCCCTTGGATTCCATATAGGCTTGTGGGAGAATGTATCACAGACTTTTAGGGAGAAGGTTTTATACTAACTATTCTTTAAAAAAAAAAAAACCTTACCTTCTATCTTAGAATCAATACTGAATATTAATTCCAAGGCAGAAGAGCAGTAAGGACTGGGCAATTGGAGTTGAGTGACCTACCCAGGGTTACACAGCTAGGAAGTGTCTGAGGTCAGATTTCAACCCAGGACCTCCCAGCTCCAAGTCTGGTTCTCTATCTACTGAGGCACCTAGCTTCCCCTCTATCAACTATTCTTAATAAATTGCCTTATAAATTCTCCTTTCTAAAAGCTACTTAAAGCTAGCTTTCAGCAATTCCCAAAATAATCTTGGAGGAAGCATACCTGAGAAGTCTAAAGCCAATGACAGTAAAAATTACTTTTCTTTCCTCAAAGGTACCCTAGAACCCTGAGAGAGAGAGAGAGAGAAGTAGCTACCCTAGCTCTGAGAATTTAACTTGTCTGAAGTGGCAGTTTGGATAAAGATACCCAAAAGCTTATATAAGCTAAAGGTGGAATATCATACAGGATAAAATTAGGTGCTTCATATTTGTGGGGACTCCCTAGAAAGATTTTCCACCTGGGTCTTCCATTATTAGATATATTCATTCTTTTAGGGAAAAAATAGTAGTTTTTTAATTCTTTCTTTTGTTTTGTTGCTCCTTCTTTATTTTTGAAAAGGATCAATGATGTGATGGGGTGATTTCTTCACTCATGTGTGAGCTGAATTTCAGTAACGCAGAGTCACACAAAGTCATCGGCTTCATTCTCTCTTCCAGAGTCATTAAAATCTGGTGACAAGACAAAAGTCAAGACCACTGGTGATAGTCCAAGATGCAGTGGATGATCTTAGCTTTTTTGATGTCTAACCAAGATCTAAATGCTCTACAGGGTTTCCTTCAGCTGCCTTCATAGTAATTGGAACAAATTGTTCTCATCTACTCCTTCTATCAGAGAAAGTCTTCACATGCTTGGGGTAGACCCCTCCTAACTTAGCTGACAGGTTTAAGGACTGAAAGTTACCCTCAACCTGGCTTAACCCACCTAATGAAATGGTTTTGTTGGGGAGTGTCCATCATACATGCTACAGCTTCTTGGAGCCACAGGTATGAGCTGAGTGACATGTGGACACCAAAAGTGGATGAACAGTTCAGAAAAGGACTTGGCAAAGCCAATACTTCAGAGGTACTAGCCTTCCCTGAACACCTACCCCTCTATACTTCTTGTTTTTTAATATTTTAAACTATAATTATATATCAGTTTTTCCTGAAGGACTTCCTTAAATGTCAGATTAGTTCTTCATAAGATAAATTTTGCATTTGTTGATTAAGTACTGATACTTCCTTATTACTGAATTCTATATAAATATTGGTATTTAACCTAGTATGAAGAATATAGTTGTGTTCCTAAAATACTGATGCCTAGCGCATATTATGGTAGTTCATTAATGTTCATCTTTTTTTTGTTTTCCTATTATTACTTTGCAGACCTACAGTGCTTGCTTTATTTGTGACATGAGTCCAATCAGCATACCTGAGATCCTTTTGTATACTTGGTCATTGAAGAAGGTTTGTATATTAGCCTAAAAACTCCAGAGTAATCAGTCTTAAATGTTTAATCCCTTTCACTGGGAGTCTCACCCTTGTTCAGGGTTTATTTGCTCTTGTTTTCTTTAGTCTTTGAGCCTACCTGTCTAGTTATTGGATGAGTTTGGAATTCCATAAGAAGCACTCTTGCTGTTGTAGGGATCTTTTGGAGGAAATTTCAGGTGACTTTGGGAGTAGGGACACAGAGGAAATTTTCCTAGAATTTGAAGATCACCTATGATACAGGTACCCCTAAAGAAATCTTGGTGTACCTTGTGTAGATGGACACCAAGAAATGTCTGTCTGGAATCCTGGTAAATGGCCTTATGCACTGAGGAAATCGTGGAAGAATTTTTCACCCAGGACAATGTGATTTCTCACTCCAGGATAGGGAAAAGGTTTTCAGTTGACCCTAAAACCCTGTGGGGAGAGTTCCAAGAGTCCTGGGAAACTCTTTAGGAACTGAATTTTCCTTTGTGAGATGAGAAATTGATTTTTTTTTCTTTTGAAGTTGGTCAATAATTAAACCTTCTGGAGATGTAGAAGATACTCCAGAATAGAGGGGTCTTTTAATAGGAATAGTGGCTGGTGAGGTACATTAGACACCCCTTGATTCCAGTGCTGGTTTCATTTTTGCACTTGGTACCCAACTGAGCTTACAGTAGGAAAGGACCCTCTTTGGGAGAAGGAGAGAAGGGTAAGAACTCCATCCCCAAACCAGTAGACCAGTGTCACCTTATAAGCACTGAGCCAGAATTTAGTGGTTTCTTACCAGAAAGGTCAGGGGCTAACTTCTAGGCAATTTAAGGTCCCTAATCCCTGTGGAGAAAGCCCCTTATGCTCAAACAGTTTTGTAAGGGACCAGGTTTTCACTGTGGAAAGGCAGTCTTGATTTTTTTTCTTTTCTTTCTTGTGTTGATGTCAGGGAAGGGCCTTTTTGCAGGCAACAAGATAGGTAGTAACCAATGAGAACTTTGTTAAAATTATGTTTGCTTATTAAATTGTACCGCCATGTATCTGGACGTATAAAAGAATGTGAACTACTGCATTTGATTATAAACTATGCCATGTAGATTTTTCCTAAAAACCCTTTAGTATAAGGCACAAAGAATGGTATTTAAAGGAAAATGCAGAGCCTCCCCAAATCACTAGAGGGCTAGCCATGATTTGACCTTTGCCAAACCAGTAAATTTGTTGAGAACAGCAAATATTAAAACTGAAGAGAGACTATAAATGTAGGGCCAAAACCACCTCACTTTAGCTTGATACTTTAACTAGATTAGAATATATCACAATCAATCAATCAACAGACCTTAGACTAAGTGAAAAGTCTTTAAAAGCCATTTGATGAAGTGAAATGATAAGAGGTCTACTCTACTTGATTATGGAATTTCATTAAGCTCTCTGGAGCCTCTATAAAACCATCAAGTTAGCCAGAATGGGAAGTTTTTCTAGACATTGGAGCTTGTATATTATTCTATAACGCTGAGAGAGAAAGTGGTGACAAGACTTAACTTAGGTCTTGGACTTGTCTTCCTCCCACTCCACCTCACTCCTCCTTTGACCAGAGGACAACCTTCTCACTTCAAAAGGCCAAGAAAAATGTTGGACTTCTCATCTTTCCAATAGGGCCTTAAACAGTATTCCTAATTCAGTCATTAAGAAAAGTCAACAAGCATTTACTCTGTGTCAAGCACCTTGTTAAACAAAGGGTGTGAATTACAAGGACAGTAACTGCCCTCAAAGAGATTGCATTCTAATGGGATAAGACAAAACATAAAAGGAAGATGAAAAGAGATAGGATGGAGGGAGGGAAGATATACACCAGAACATATTGGTGAAGTTTGTAAAATCAGAAGCAGAGTTGAGAGTAAAAATATTTGTTCTGGGCCCTCCCTTAAAACCAAGGCTCTGGAAGGAACTCACGAACTGGTGAAGGGTGCTACAAAGATAGATAAATATTCCAGGGTAAGAAGGCTATAGGTAATGAGGAAACTTCCAGCATGAGAAGACAGCTAAGGAATTATGAGAGTCTAAAGAATAAGAAACAGATGAGAGAGGAATGAAGAATAACTGGCTTGGCCTTTTCTCAAAATGGAGGATCCAGGAGGAACTCATCAGCGGGGTAAAGGAACCACAGGAGCAGAGGGACTTTTTCCAGATTGAGAAAGCCACAAGTGTTGAGGGAACTTCCAAGGGGAGAAAGCAACCAAGGCAAAGCCCAAAGGGTCAAATGAACACTGGGATGCTCAATCAGTCTCCAAACCTCTCTGAGTCCTATTTTTTCACCAAAGGTCCCACAGCTAGTAAGAATCAGAGCCTAGGTCCTCTGACAACAAATGGTCAGCAGCATATATATCAGAAGCCAAAGACAAATTAGATACATATTCACCATACCTAATGGTAACTACCTGAACACTCTAAAAATAACAGAAAATGACCTCTAGCAATGAGGAGCCCACTATTAGCCCTCCTCAACCGATTGCCATGTGTATTCTCTAAGCTTGAGCCCAGTTTCCCCTGGATTCCATATGGACTTGTAGAAGAGTGTTTCACAGAACTTTGAGAGGATGTTTTGTATCTACTAGTCTTATTGTCACACAGTAAGTACCCCTTTCTAGAAAAAAGCTACTTAATGTTTTTTGATGAAATCATTCTCAGCTAAAGAATGCTATTCACATCCAGAGAAAGAACTGTGGGAGTAGAAACACAGAAGAAAAACAACTGCTTGATCACATGGGTTGATGGGGACATGATTGGGAATGGATACTCTAAGCGGCCACCCTAATGTAAATATTAATAATATGGAAATAGGTCTTGATCAATGTAAACCCAGTGGAATTGCACATTGGCTACGGGAACAGGGTGGGAGGAGGGGAGGGAAAGAACATGAATCTTGCAACCATGGAAAAATATTCTAAATTAATCAATTAAATAAAATTTTTCAAGTGATAAAAAAAAAGAAATAATTCTCAGTTGATAACCTTGAGAGAAAGAATACCAGTTGGGGCTCAAGCCAATGAAACTAATGAATTACACCACACACACACATGCATACACACACACACACACACACACACACACACACACACACACACCAGCCCCCTCCCCTTAGGAATATTCCTATGGCTATGAGAGGGAGCTGTAGCCAAATGACTCATCAGTTTGATTGGTAATTTGGATAAGGAATCATAGAACTCACCTGAACTTCAGGTCCCCTGAAATGGCTTTCAAACCCCAACGTGTGAGGGGGCCAAATGAGTTGGGGAGACTCTGTTCTAAAAAGTTTGACTTTCTCTAATTACCTGATTTTGTCTATCTCCCCAAATGAGACTTAATGAGGTCTATGTTTTCCTTAGCTGATGGTGTCTAGTGCAGGAATCAAAAGAAACAATATTAAACTTGCCTCTACAGGAAGCTGCTCTCTGCAGATTTACTCCATCCAACCCACTTCAAAGTGCATTTAATCCTGAATCAATCCTGAGGTGTCTGGACCAACAAAAGGTGGTGACTGCTGCAATGAAAGGACTCCTTACCTTGGCCCTCATACACAGAGTGCTTCTGTTTGTCCAGCATCTATGCCAGGTCAGGCACTTCAAACAAACCCTTATATATATCCTGAGGAAAAGGGCAGAGCAGGCCCACATGGGAAAGAGGCCATGTCTAAACTTCCACAATCAATCACACCAGAGGGGAAACAAGGAAAATATTTGAATGGTTCCTTCACCAGAGCAACTAGGCTAGAAGGAAAACAGCAAAGGGGTGATGAGGGAAGGAGGTACTTCTACATTCAGATGTCTGGGAAATGTGTGCTCTATACCCCATCACCACCCCAGATCTGAAGTCAAGGCTTCTGGCTAGGAGGGATCTCTTCAGAGCAGTTCTACTAGTGACGTTGTGCCTTGTTATTTTTAAAAAGGATGAAGGCTGATATTATGAAGAAAACTAATATTTTATTTAAACCACATTGATAGAATAAAATTGACCACGCACCTGTAAAAAATTCAAATTGCCGCCTCAGCCATTTTGTTCCATACCTTCCCTACTCCTCTCCGTCCCCCGGGACTGCCCCCAGGTAGCAAAGACATGCTTTACCTTGAAGACGTCATCCAAAACAGGAAACCCATTGGACCACGGAAAATGTAGTTTTCCAAGTGTCCACAGGAAGTTTGTCATTAAAGCTCAAATGAGTCTCAAATAGCTCTCAATAGAGCACCAGAAATTCTAAATAACACAGCCTACTATTAAAACATACCAGAGTATAGAGCTAATATTGCCATCATAACAGAAGGAAAGGATGGAAAGTTGGGATAGAGAGGCAGATTTATTCATTCTTACAGTATACAAGATTGGCAGCGTGATGTGCTGTGACATACCCTGGCTTTGGAAGTCAAAAAAGATGAGTTTAAATCACACCACTGCTATTCACTATACATATAGGATCAACTAGAGTTGCTTTATTGATCATTTTTTAATTCATTGTTTTTCTTTGTTACAAGAATGAGTTTAATTGATGGTACGTGGGTAAGATACTGGGAAATAGTTAATGATGTAATAGCAAAGGATATCAGTAAATTTTTTAAAGGAAAAATTAAAGAAAAGAAAGTATCTTTTCTAAGTATTCAGAAGTTCACTGCAAACTGATGTATTTGATTATGTAGGCAATCTGAAAGTAAGAAGATTTGTGTTTCAGCCTTGACACTAAACAGATCAGAATGATCAGTTCCTTTGTAAAACAATCAATCAATCAATAAACATTTACTAAGTGCCTACTATGTGCCAGACACTATGCTAATATGATCCTCAACTCCTCTACATTTGTTTTATGGGAAGCTTGTGAAATTTCATGAAAAACAGGTGCTAAGTTCCTTTAGCATCGTGTATAGTACTATGCATATAATTTTGCTGGTTGCTGTTACCTAGATGGTGGCCATCACAAATGCTTAGACTGAAACAACTGAAGGAATTATCTGGAAGCAAATAACTTTCTTGATTTATTCTAAACACCAAAAGGTTAGTTATTGAACTAAAAAGACAGGGGGCTGCTAGGTGTCTCAGTAAATAGAGAGCCAGGCCTAGGGATAGGAGGTCCTTGGTTCAAACATGACCAATATTTAATATTGATTCTAAGACAGGAGGTAAGAGTTTAAAAAAAAAAAAAAACAGCAGGACAGCTAGGTAGTTTCATGGATAGAGTGCATTGCCTGGAGTTAGGAGGACCTAGGTTCAAATCTGACCTCAAACACTTCCTAGCTGTGTGACACTGGGCAAAGTCACTTAATCCCAATTGCCTAGTCCTTGCCACTCTTCTGTGCTAAGAGTTGATGCTAAGAGAGAAGATAAGGATTTTAGAAAGAAAGGGGGGAAAACAAAAAGAAATTAAAATGGAAAAAAGGAAAAAGGAAAGAAAACAATGGAAAGGAGACGAGAAGAAGAGGAGAGGAGAGGAGAGGAGAGGAGAGGAGAGGAGAGGAGAGGAGAGGAGAGGAGAGGAGAGGAGAGGACAAGATGGAGAAAAAGACCAAACCAATCCTGTTTCCCAGACATTAAGGATTTCTGTTATTTTCTATGTCAGGTCAGTCATTCTCTGGGTCGAAGACTATCAAGGTCTCTTGTCAAATTTTGTCACGAGGTTGGGGAGTGAAGAGGACATGCCCACATGAACTTTCTATCTTTCACCCTGGCCAGTCCCAAAGCACTTGCTGGACTTCACTGATTGATGACATAGGAATAGCCTTGTCTGGCCCTGAGGAGAGAGGCAGCAGCTGTTCAGCAGCCCTGGAAGTGACCCCATTCAGCATTTTTTAGACAGGCAGCACAGAAGGATATAGTGTCCGTTTACAGCAGCAAGTGAGGTAATACTGATAAAGGAAAAAGAACACCACTCTTGGAGTTGTGGTTTTGAATCTCTGCTCTGAAATTGTGTGTCCCTGGGCAAGTCACATACACTTTCTGGCCTTCAATTTCCTCATATCTAAAATGGAAATAATACTGCTTGTTCTATGTGCATGACAGACCTATTGTGGAGAAAGTCCATCAAAACCCTGAAAGTGCCATATGAATACTAGTAACAACAAAAGCAGAGAAAGGAAGAATTCCCTTACCTGATTCCCTGAGTGAAGCAATGGATACTGAGATTTCAATGTGAGCACCAATAAAAACATCTAGATGGTGTAGTGGATAGAGCATCAGTACTGGTGTCAGGAATACTCCCCTTCTTGAATTCAGATCTGGCCTCGAACACTTACTAGTTGTGTGACCCTGAGCAAGTCATTTAGCTATGCCTCAGTTTCTTCATCTGTAAAATGAGCTGGAGAAACAAATGGTAAACCACTCTGATATCTTTGCCAAAAAAACTCCAACTGGGATCATGAAGAATTGTACACAAAAGAAAAGTGACTGAACAACAACCATTAAATGCAAGGAAAAAAAAGGATTTGTGGCATCTGAAATGACCTTAAGTAAAGTGACCTTTATACCTTATCTTGTAGATGGCAGGAAGTTGTCATCAGTGTCTCAGTGTATGTTGGGCTCACAGTCAGAGAAGGACATGGCCATAAACAGCCATCAGATAGCAATATCCACTCCATTCTCCTGCCCCGACCCTAATTCCCCCACCTCTTTCCATTTCTAGAACACCTCTAACCATTTCTGTTGCTTCTACATCCTTATTAGGTATCTGACCCTTCCTAAGCCCATTTCCCCAGCTCCAACTTCCCTCACACCACAATCTGCCCATTTTTCTCCCACTCTAATGTTCATGGTTCTAAATCCTCAAAAGTAAAAAATAAAAAATACATTTTTAAAGGACAAAGCAAAATTGTAGAGGAAATTAATCTTGCTGACCTCCTTCAATTCTCTTCAGTCCCATCAGTCCCTAGAGTTGTCAGCATGCAAAATACTTAATGGTTTATTTGGACAGTATGACTAAGGCCTTCCTCCAGTGCCTATCATGGCACTGGGTTCTTCTTAAAGGATCAACCAGCAGAGCACAGAAGGGTCAGGTGTCCCCAAGCTGGAAAGGCTTCAAGTCTAGGGACCACAACAGATTACGTGACTGCTGGTTGAGAGTAAAATAAGATCAGAGAGGCTCTTCCCCAGGCTGAGCACAGGCAGAAGAATTTTCCAGCTATGTCATCTCTTAGAAACTCTAGAAGGGGGGCAGCTGGGTAGCTCAGTGGATTGAAAGTCAGGCCTAGAGATGGGAGGTCCTAGGTTCAAATCTGGCCTCAGACACTTCCCAGCTGTGTGACCCTGGGCAAGTCACTTAACCCCCATTGCCTAGCCTTTACCACTCTTCTACCTTGAAGCCAATACACAGTATTGACTCCGAGATGGAAGGTAAGGGTTTAAACAAACAAACAAACAAAAAAAGAAACTCATAGAATGATTGTAATCTCTATCAGTAGACAAAATCCAGTATCACGCAATGGAATAAACAAAGGATTTGAAGTCAGAGGTTCTGCATTCCAATCCTACCACTCCTACTTCTAACCTGTACAGTCCTAGCCAAATCACTTAACTTCCAGGTTTCTCATTTTCCACATCTGTAGAGTGAGCAGTTTAGATTGGATGGTCCCTAAGTTCCTTTCCACCTCTAAATCTATGATGCTACGAATACTCACAGCAACGATGACCTAGATATTTGGAATATTGGGGTACAAATGAAGTACTATCCAAAAAAACTTCGTTTCAGGAGCTCCAACACTGATTCTCATTCCAAAGCTCTTTGAAATGCCATAGTTTGATTCCTTGCATTTTGTGTATGGATTGATCCAGCTGTGTTGAGGTGAGATCTTATTCAGTTCCTAGACCTAAGAAAGAGTTCAGTGGTTTCTCAGGACAGACAGGGATGTGGACATTTGTTTTTCCCTTTGAGTGACTGCTCCAGAAGGCAAGGTGCAGACCTGACTCAAGCATACACCAAGAAATTTAAGGACTGCTTCCAAAAGAGGGGAAATCAAGCTGCCCAACTCCTCTGAATACCATCCATTTTGTAATTATTGTTTTCATAATGTGCCTCTTCCCCTGCCTCTCTCCTAATGATTCAGGAATGATGACCAGCCCCCTGGCTGGGTGGGAGCCAAGAGCCAGCGTTACAAAGGAACCCGAAATGAATGAGGCCTGTATTGCCCGGCTGGCCATTTCACACAGTAACTCTCATAAGGTCATGGCTTGGGGACGGCTGTTGCCCCATTGAGACAGGCAGACCAGCAGGCATTTGGCAGCTGTGTGTATAGCCAATGCCCATGGTATGAACAGCCCTGTACTAGGTACAATGACAAAGAAGTTCTGTGTCAGAAATAGGAGTTACACCCTCCCCTTATTTCTGGAAACCAGAACATTCAATATTAGAAAAACAGAGTTTGAGAACTGAGAGCCTTAGATCATTCTACCATTTTGATAAGGTAGAACACAGAAAGAACAGTGGAGACCAACCATGACTCCAAACATCTGATAAGGAAGCATGCTTCCCTCTGTCTTCCTGCCAGAGAGATGAGGACTAGAGGTACAGAATAAGATGTTCTTTTCAGAAATGGCCAATATGTTGTTTTTTGGTTATTTAGTTATTGTTATTGTTTTGCTATTACATTTATTTGTTGTGAGAGAGCTACTATTTGGGGAGAGAACAGGGCAAATTAATGGGTAGTAATAAAGATATCCCCCCAAAATCAATAAAGCATATTAAAGATATGCAGAAGAATTTTTTTTAAACCCTTGTACTTCGGTGTATTGTCTCATAGGTGAAAGATTGGTAAGGGTGGGCAATGGGGGTCAAGTGACTTGCCCAGGGTCACACAGCTGGGAAGTGACTGAGGCCGGGTTTGAACCTAGGACCTCCTGTCTCTAGGCCTGGCTCTCACTCCACTGAGCTACCCAGCTGCCCCCAAGAATTTTTTTTTTAAGTTTAGAAGGGAGGACAGCTAGGTGGTTCAGTGGATTGAAAACCAGGCCTGGAGAAGGGAGGTCCTGGGTTCCCATCTAGCCTCAGACACTTCCTAGACCCTGGGCAAGTCACTTAACACCCATTGCCTAGTCCTTACCATTCTTCTGCCTTGGAATCAATATACAGTATTGATTCTAAGATGGAAGGTAAGGGTTTAAATATATATATATATTTAGAAAGGGCCAATGTTGTTACTATCCTATGAAACTGAACATATACGTTTTTAAATGGCTTTAGATATAATCTACTTCATTCTTCTTTGCATATTGACATGATTGTGTTTGTTGGTGATTGATAAATCCATGATAAAAATTAAACTATGAAAAGAAAAAGAACTGTATACCCAGCAGAACTGGATTCTGGTCCCAGGTGTGGGACCTTCATTTTTCTCCAAACACCACTTTTCTCTTCTATACAATGGTGGGATATGATTAAAATGAACTCTAAGGAGGCAACTAGGTGGCTCAGTGAGTAGTGTTCAAGGCCTAGGGTCAGAAGACTTGAGTTCAAATCTCAGATACTTCCTAGATGTGACCCTGGGCAAGGCATCTAATCTCTGTTTGCCTCATTTGCATCAACTATAAAATAGAGATGATAGCATCTAACTTCCACAGTTTTGTGAGGATAAAATAAGATAATTGTAAAAGTTGCTACATAAATATTTATTCCCATCCCCTCCCTCCACCACACTATGAATCTGTATGTGTCAGAGAGAAAAAATCACTTTGTGTGATTTTGTTAAGTCTGAGTCACATCTGACTCTTCATGAACTCATTTGGGATTTTCTTGGCAAAGACACTGGAGTAATTTGCCATTTCTTTTTCTAGTTTACCTTCCAGGTGAGGAAACTGAGGCAAACAGGTTCAAGTGACTTGCCCAGGGTCGTATATCTATTATTTGATGTCAAATTTGAACTCAGGTCCTCCCAATTCCAAGGCCAGCACTCTATCCACTGTACTACCTAGCTGCCCTGCTATGTGATTTATATCTTCCATTTACTTCCCCTCTCCTATTTCTTATTCTCAAATTCCTTTATCTGGCACCTATGACCCTCCACTTTCTTTCTAGTGTACCTTTGCAGTCCTGAGTTGAAGCAAAATGTATATTAAGGAAGCTACAATCTGCACTCTAGCCAAACTGGAATATCATGAAAAGTTCCTGGATTGTGCATTTATTCCCTTGTACCATTCATTCCCAGTACCCAGAATATTCTCATCTCCCCCATTTCAACTTGTCAAAATCTTTCCAAGCCTCTGGCAGCTAGGCAACTCAGTGGATACATCTCTAGTCCTGGAGAGAGGAGGAACTTGGTTCAAATGTGGCCTCAAATAGTTCTTAGCTGTGTGATCCTGAACAAGTCATTTAACCCTATTTATGTAGCCCTGGCCCTTCTGTCTTAGAGTTGTTACTAACACAGAAATCTTAAAGAAAAATCCTACCAAACTTTTATTGTTCACCCCAAATAATGCCTTCTCCAAAAAATTTTCCCCTGATCTCTCTCTTCTGGGAACTATCTTATGTCCCCTATTAGAGTATAAGCCCACTGAAGACAGGACTCCGTCCTATTAAATCTCTGTTGCCTAAAACAGAAAATTGTACATAAAAGGTACTTAAATGTTAGTTAATGTTTGCTGATTTCCTTAGCAAGTCCATTCTCAGGCTGTCATCAAGTCCTGCCCTCCCCCTTTCTTTCTCATTGTTCTTAGGGTTCCCACTTCCCTTTTCCCAGACCCTATACAAAAGTTCCCATAAAAACAAAGTCATAGTCAAAGAGGGAAATAGCATGTAGCAGGATAAGAAAGCTAGTTTTCTTCCTTTCAAAAGAAAATACATTTTACTGATTTTTTTTTTTTGGTCTATATCACAGGAATTTTCCACTCACCTACTTACTACTCCCTTGGGACAAAGGAAAACAATTAAGTGAAATCAAAAACATCTCATAAAGATACCATATATGACAACATACACAATATTCTCCCCTAATAGTCCTGTACCCTTCTGCCTATGAGGGAGGAGGCATGTTTTGTTAAATGTCCTTTGAGACCTTCATTGGTTTTTTCAGTTACTCCAATTTCAATTTCCTTCTAGTGATCTTTTAAGGGCTGGTTTTCTAAAGGGTATATTGAAGTAAGCCTCGTCTTCTTTGGTGACAGAGGGACAGAGTTGAGGAAACAGATGGAGCAGTAGGCAGTAGGTCCTTTTGAAGGGATTATCTTCTTGGCATTATCAGGATAGCTGCAGCAGTAATTTGCACTTTAATTCAAGGGGATAAAGTCGAGAGGAGCAAGAACAGGTACTGGTGTTCCCTCTACTAAGGCCAAGAAAGGTAGAGTCGATAGAATTTTGGACTTGGAGTCAGCAAGTCTCAAGTTCAGACACAAGCTGTGTCACCCTCAGCACCTACCCTTGCCCAGGGTCATATTCCTAGTAAGTATGTCAGATCACTTTGTCTAGCCCTGGCAAAATATACCCGGCAAAAAGGCACTTGCTCTTTTCCAGTTTTAGTTTCCTTATCAATAAAATGGGTATAATGATCTCATCTACCTTGCAGGACTGTTGGGAGGATGAAATGAGGTAATATGTATAAAGTGCACACTCTATAAATATAAATTATTATTATTATTAACTAGACAATGAGGAAGAAAAGAACTGGCTCCACCCTTCAGTTTGACAACTCCCACAAAGCAAGCTGGGAAACTGCCGTGATGGGGAAAGCCCCACAAGGGGAAGTCAATCTGCTCCTTGACCATGTGTTAAGGCACACAAAAAGGGTACAGTTTGCTTCATAAGTATCTGAGGCAAAGGTCCGGTTATCTTCTGGGGTAATTCACCACCCTGCCATTGAAAATGCAAAGAGCGCCGGGAAGAAAAGAAGAGAAGGAAACAGAGGACAATATGCAGTGCTTTCTTTTTTTGGCCAGTGCCTGGATATAAAGGCTAGGCTTTCCACATAAGCCTTCAATGTTCACCTTCAATAATGCCTTGGATTTTCCAAAGGCCCTGGTTCCTCTTAGTGTCTTTCCTTACTCCTCCTCAATTTCATAACAAGATGGTAAGACTATGACCTCACTGGGAAAGTGACCTTTCATTCCAAGGACACTGGGGAAAAGTGTAAAACTATCCCTGCCTCACTCCCAGCCTGGAGGTTTTTAAAACAGTTTTGGCTCAGTTCTCTACCTCACCCTGAGCCAGCTCTAAGTTCATCAGGGTAATTTGGTCCCTGGAAGAGAGGGGTGGCAAACCTTGAAGGGGCACGCAGCAAACTTTATTGGTCATGACCCCTAGCGAGCTGAAGTACTTGAGAATCTGATTTCATGGGCCAGTAGGCAAGCCTGGTGGATATATTCTATGTTATTATCAGTCTTTCCCACCTGCTCTCTTCCCAGATGGTACATGAATAATACAATTTGGGTAGGTTTTTTGTTTGTTCGTTGGTTTTGTTTATTTGTTTTAATAATCATTCTCTAGTATTGCTCAAGCATTGCTTCTGCTTACCTGGATCCCTATCTTCGGCTAAACGTAAACATTTTAAAAATGCATCTCTAAAAATCATCAGTTACCCTGCAAGAAGTAGGAGAAAACCTAAGCAGACCCACAAGCTAACTTCTACTATTCTAGAAATCATTAGAACTACATCATCCGGCCACTGAAATCCAACACTACCCACTAATCCCTTCCCACACACTGTATTGAACAGGACAACTCCAGTTACCCCTCAGAGCCCCTCCTTCCAGTTCCATAGAAGACCCTGGCATTCTGGGAATTTTCCCTGTTTCCTGAATACATGCAGTCTAACTCTGAACTGAATGCACAGAGCATGAGGGAAAAGAGTAGGCAAATTAAGTTCTATTCACAGACACCCCTTGGGAGTCGGCACGGTCTACCTGTCCTCCTTGCCCTGGTTATGAGGAAAGCTTACCACATGGTTGGTCAGTTTTGTGGCCACAACCAAATGGTACAACCCCCCTCTATCAAAAGAGAAAGCTCACTTCAGACGACTACAAAGTGGTCACATTGTTTCTTGGGAGGTATTGTGTGTCAGTCACCACCGCTAACCGAGGAGAAGGGAATTTTACAGACACACAGTATCACTTACCTTCTCCAGCTGCTGCTACAATTAAGGCAAAGAACAGAAGTTCTGAAAGAGGGAGGGAGCACAATTCCTTTTCACAGGACACAAGCTACATTTGCTCCTGATATGGAACAGCTCTGGCCCTTCTAGCTCTAGTCTAATTGGCAGACAGTTTGGTTTTTTTGTTTGTTTTAATTTTTATTATTATTTTTTTGAAATTATTTTTTTATATTTTCTCTTAGTTACATATTTCATGTTCTTTCCCTCTCCCCCAAACCTCCCCCCCCCTTAGGCAACGCACAATTCCACTGGGTTTTACATGTATCATTGATCAAGACCAAATTCCATATTGTTGATAGTTGGACTAGAGTTATCATTTAGTGTCTACATCCCCAATAATATCTCCATCAGCCCATGTGTTCAAGCAGTTGTTTTTCTTCTGTTTTTCTCCTCCCACAGTTCTTCCTCTGAATGTGGCTAGTTTTCTTTCTTATAAGTCCCTCAGCCTTGCTCTGGATCCTTGCATTGCTGCTAGTATAAAAGTCCATTATGTTCGATTGTACCACAGTGTATCAGACTCCTTGTACAATGTTCTCCTGGATCTGCTCCTTTCACTCTGCATCAATTCCTAGAGATCATTCCAGTTCACATGGAATTCCTCCAGTTCTTTATTCCTTTGAGCACAAAAGTATTCCATCACCAACAGATACCACAATTTGTTCAGCCATTCCCCGATGGAAGGACATTCTATTATTTTTCAATTTTTTTTAATTGGCAGACAGTTTGTGAAAGATTATCAGAGTTTCGAGGTTGGAGAGCAGGCCACACCAAGGAAACTAGACCCATTGAGACCAAAAGAGTGTCCAAAGGCACTTCAGCAGGACTGAAGCTAGATGTTTAAGGTTCCCTCTAGTTCCAGCTTTAAAATCCTAAGAACCCCAACATTCTAAACCAATAAAACCAGGTGTTGTTCCCAGAGATCTCTGGTGAAAGAGAGAACCCAGGCCAGCAACTCACAGTCTTTCTTCTATTGTCCCAGCAATCTGTCCAGCCACAGTTTAACATAGTAGTCAATTGAAGTGAGGGCATACTTGAAAGAATCTAAGCTAGAGTTTCATGATCAATATGGTAGTGTTTCCCCTCCTCTCCTTTATATTTTAACTTCAGGACTATGAATTCATTTATGTCTGCTGAATAACACAAGATGTTAATGAAAAAGTGAAGAAGCCTAGATAGATTTTAAGGAGACCTTTAAGATTCTGTCAAAAGGTAGGGTGAAAGGGGGCATTTATCAGCCAAGTAAATAGGCACTGACCCAAAGGTCCAGGACCTGAAAGAAAGAGACATTCTTCCCATTCCCTTTAAGAGCATTTCTAAGCATCTCAAGGGAGGTAGAAGATTTTTTTTGTTTGTGAATTTGTGAGAAGCAAATATTTATGCCTTTAGATATTCATGCTGATATAGGAAATTAAAGAAAGGAAGGGATGTAGGTCAATATTGACTAATATGGGCAACATCAGTACAAATTTTGAAAGCTAAAGAGGCTACTTTTGAAACACTATTTGCAAAGGCAGTTAGATTGCTCAGTGGTTAGAACCCCAGGTCTGAAGATGGGAAGTCCTGGGTTCAAATTTGACCTCTGACACTTCTTAGCTAAGTGACCCTGGGCAAGTCACTTAACCCCAGTTGCCTAGCCCTTACTACTCTTCTGCCTTGGAACTTCTGCTTTAGTATTGAGTCTAAGACAAAAGGTAAGGGTTTTAGAAAAGTAAAGGAATATTATCTGCAATATTGGTGCTAATGCATGATTTCTGTGTTGTGCTTAGCAACACTGGCAACTTTTTACTTGGAATTAAACTGAAAAATTAACTGTAGGGGCAGCCAGGTGGCTCAGTGAATAGAGCTAGAGCCTGAGAAAGGATGTCCTGGGCTTGTATCTGGTCTCAGATGCTTCCTAACTGTGTAACTCCAGGAAAGTCATTTAATACCCATTGCCTCAGCCCTTACTGCTCTTCTGCCTTAAAATAGATACAGAAGGTAAGGGATTTTGGTTTTTTTTAATCATTTGTGTTCTTTGTGGTGGCAAAAAGTTGGAAAATGAGGGGGTGTCCCTCAATCAGGGAATGGCTGAACAAACTGTGGTATACTATGGAATACTATTGTGCTATGAGGAATGATAAACTGGAGGACTTCTATGTGAATTGGAAGAACCTCCAGGAACTGATGCAGAGTGAAATGAGCAGAACCAAGAGCACATGATACACAGAAAGGGAAACACTGTGAAACAATACAATGTAATGGACTTTGCTAATATAAGACAATCCCAAGGGACCTATAAGAAAGAATGCTATCCACATCAAGAGAAAAAACTTTGGAATTTAGAAACACAGAAGAAAAACAAATGACTTATCATTATATGGATGTATGATTTAGGGTTTGGGTTTTAAAAGATTGCTCTAATGCAAAAATGAATAATATGGAAATAGGTATAAATATTTCCATATTATTCATTTTTGCATTAGAGTATGATACCATTTCTATAACCCAATGGAAATGCTCATTGGATCTGGGAGGGGAAGGGAAAGGAAGAAAATGAAATATGTAAACATGGAAAAATATTTTAAAAATAAAAAAAATTTTTAAATCATTTGTGTAAAGTTCGCTGATAAAGGCTTCATTTCTCAAATGTACTGAATATAGCACATATAGAAAAAAGGAAAAATCTATATGAATAAAAATATATCAGTTCTTTTTTTGGTGACAACAAATTTGAAATTGAGGGTGTACTTGTCAATTGGGGAACAGCTGAACAAGTTGTGGCATCTGATTGTTTGTTTTGGCACCCATGCCATAGGTTTGTTTTGGTACCCACCCCATAGGTTTGCCATCACTGCTCTAGGAAATGATATGGGAGTGATTTCAGAAAAACATGGCAAAAATTTTTTTGAACTGATGCAAAGTAGTCAGAAAAACCAGCACATTGTTGCGCACAATAACAGCAGTATTATAATGATGATTGACTATGAAAAAATTGGCTATTGTGAGCAATACAATGATCCATGAACATTCCATAGGACTAATGCTGAAAAAAAGTCCTCCAGAGAAAGAACTGATGAACTCTGAGTGCAAATTAAAATATAATTTTTCCATTTTGTTTTCCTTGCTTCTTTCTTGAAATCTGGCTAATATGGAAATGCTTTACATGCTTAAAATGTATCATTGATATATTGTTTGCCTTCTCGGTGCGTGAGGGAAAGGGAGGGAAAGAATTTGAAACTCAAATTTTAAAAAGAAACCAATGCTAAAAAGGAATAAATAATAGAATTTCTTAAAAATCATTAGCGTGAGAATTTGTTTTGTTTGATAATGTATATTAGTTGCAAGGGTTTTGTATTTCTGGGTTGTTTTTTTTTTCACAATTAGGGGAATGGGATTCTTATTAATTAAAAAATGTACATCAAAAAGAAATATACCGGGGGCAGCTGGGTAGCTCAGTGGATTGAGAGCCAGGCCTAGAGATGGGAGGTCCTAGGTTCAAATCTGGCCTCAGACACTTCCCAGCTGTGTGACCCTGGGCAAGTCACTTGACCCCCATTGCCTATCCTTACCAGTCTTCTGCCAATACACAGTATTGGCTCCAAGACAGAAGGTAAGGGTTTAAAAAAAAAAAAAAGAAAGAAAGAAAGAAAGAAATATACCTTGTATATATTTCCATGAGCTTAATTGTATGGACAAATTCATAGGGAAGTTTAAAATGTTTTGTATGAAATATTAACTTAGTGAAGTAAAAAAGAGAGAGACAGATCATTGATAATTCCAGAGTTAGTAATGTCAATTAAGTGATGAGGTCCAAAGCCATATTATAAGGGATTTATAACGAAATGAGAGGAGAGCAAGCAACATAATTCTAAGACCTTTTCCACCATCTTTTAGGGTATCCTTCATATGTGTAAAGATCCTCCCACCCCTCACCAATCTTTTCTTATTCATGTTACATAGTCTCATCACCTCCTACTGCCTCATATTATAGATTCAAGAACCTTCCTCATCTCAATCGAGTTCCATTTTAATGAAAGTTACTCTTAAGGTATTGAGCCCAGTCCCAAACACCAGATGTAATTTTTTTTTTCCTTTTCTCAGATTTTTGAGTAAGATCTCTGTTAGAAAGAGCTTTATATCTTAGTTCTTATCTCAGTAAATATCCTTTTGAAAAAGTTAACTGATATTTATTGGTTAATTGATAGTGGAAATCTAGCAACTGATCAAAATTATATTAGGACAGCCATCACCAGTAGTTAAATGATTTTAGGGAAATATTGTAGTGACCTATTGAGTGATTTTATGGGGAATACACAGGATGGAGGCTTATGACCTCCCCACCTTCCTTTCAGTCCCAGCTGAAATCCCACCTTCTTCAAGAAGCCTTTCCCAACCCCTCTTAATTCCAGTGCTTTCTGTTGTTTAATCATTTCCTTTTTATCCTGTATGTAGCTTGCTTTGTATATATTTTGCATATTGTCTCCCCCATTAAATTGTAAGCTCCTTCAGGGCAGGAACTATCTTTTGCCTTTTTTTTTTTTGTACCCACAGTTTCTTTGTTAGAAGAAGAGTATTAGAGTTGGAAGAGTTACCAAGAGTAGCAAGAGATGGAAGAGATTGATTTCAGGAAATGACTATGACTAAAAGACAGAAGGCTTAAACTATGGGCCTGGCACATTGAGTAGGTATTTAATACATGTTTGTTGAATAGTCATGAGAGATAGGATTTAGATACAGTCAAGATTATCCTTAAAACTTGGAAGCAACATAGTAGTTGTTCTCTGAGAACTTGACCTGGCAAGGGGATGAATATTAGGACAGTAAACCCAGTCTATTTGTACTACATTATCTGTACAGGTTTTTTCTCTTGAAAAATATAAGTTCCATAGAATAGAGACCTTATTTTTGTCATTGAATCTGAAAGGCCTAGGACAGTGTGTAGCACATAGTAGAAACTTAATAAATGATTGTTACTTAATTGTTTGCTTGATTTCATGAAGGAGGTGGCATTTGAATTAAGTTTTAAAGAGTGGTTAGTGGAAACAAGGTGGTTGCCTATTGATTAGCAATAAATTAAATTTTGGCACATAAATGGAACAATGTCATTATACAGTAACAAATGACCCTGGTGGATTCAGATAGCCACGAGAAAGTTTGTACAACTTGAAGCAGAATAAAGTAAGCATAACAAGGAGAACAACTGACCATAATTACATAAGCCAAAACTATACCCAAGGAAGTAGAATAAAAATTAATTTCAATGACCAATCTTAGTCCTAGAGAACAATGATGATGTATACTCCTCTACTCTTGGTAAAGGATGTGGGGAATTTGGGGACCAGAATATTATACATGCTATCTGATGGGTCCTTTTGTTAATGGGTTTTTCATTAGTCTTTCTTTGTTACAAGAATATTAGAGTTAGAAGAGTTACAAAGAATAGTAAGAGATGGGAGAGACTGATTTCAGGAAATGACTGACTAAAAGACAGAAGGCTTTAAAGTATACATATTTTACAAAAAAAAAATCTTAACCTGACATGTACGAATTTAAATATATATGCAATATAGAAATAGATAACTAATTCAATGTAATTGATTTCCTTTGTAACCCTATGTATTTTATTTTATGCATTCAAAAATATTATTCTGAGAAGGGTACTATAGATTTCACCAGACTGGCAAAAGTATCTACTTCACAAAAAATTAAGAACCTCTGATTTAGAAGGAGGAAAAGGAAGGTATGTGTATGTATATGCCTGCACAGGTTTGTGTGTGTGTGTGTGTGTGTGTGTGTGTGTGTGTGTGTGTGTGTGTGTGTGTGAGAGAGAGAGAGAGAGAGAGAGAGAGAGAGAGAGAGAGAGAGAGAGAGAGAAGGAGGAGAGGGGAAAGGGAAAGAGAGGGAAAAGAAGCAGAAGAGGAAGAGAAGAGGTAGGAGAAAGGATTTATGTGCTTAATATGTTGCAGTTACTAAACCCTATTTAGGAATTAAATTAGTGAAGAGGAGGAGGAAGGGCATAGGAAAGGAGTAGTGAATAGTATAAGCAGAGGCACCAAGAGGGACCTTCACAATAAATGTTTGTTCAATTAAATCGAACCAGTGAGATAAATAGTGTGTCTTTTATTATTTTATGGAAGAGGAAGCTGAACTGAAGTTCCAAGATAACTAACTTGCCCAAGGTTGCTCACAGCTAGTAACATTGGAGCCAGGACTCCAACACAAGGATTCTGAATCTATAAATTAGTATATGTCCCCTGTGACTCATTTTTATCCACCTTATTGGTAGATATTGGCTTCAGCTCAACTAAGAGTGGCAGAGACATAGAGAGCCAGCAATAGAGAGAAGGAGGTAGAGACAAAATAGAGAGAGTCAGACAGACAGACGGAGAAACAAAGACAGAGAGGGGCAGAGACAGAGACAGAGAGACAAACCAACAGAGGCAGAAAAGGATAGAGACATAGAAAGAGATGGGAAAAGATTCAGATAGAGACAAAGACAGAGACTCAGACCCAGCTCAAGAGGAAATGAAATCTCTAGTGTAGTAAGCTGGGGATAGGGACTTGATCAAGGTGCTGTCTCCTTTGTTTGTCAGCTTCTTCCTAGAGTCTCTGTCTCTGTCTCTCTCTCTCTCTCTGTCTCTCTCTCTGTGTGTCTCTCTCTCTCTGTGTCTCTCTCTCTCTCTGTCTCTCTCTCTGTCTCTCTCTCTTCCCCCCCACCCCCACCCCCAAGGCCCTGAAGAGAGTTTAGAACCCCATGTAGTCTCTCTCAAATCTGGAATTCAGAAGACTAAGATCTCCCTTCTCCTGGGATTTCACCCTTCATACAGGCCTAATTCTACCAATAAGGAGAGAGTCCCTTGTAAATATGCTTTCAACCTGGAGTTACTAGCACTTAGTCCATTATCACTATATGACTCCTAAATCTGAAGATGCTGTATAGCTATTGCTCTCTCCTCTGCATCATGCCATTTCTATGAAGAACATTAGAAAAGTAGGCAGGTATGTGGCTCAGTGGATTAAGACTAGACCTAGAGATGGGAGGTCCTGAGTTCACATTTAGCCTCAGATACTTCCTAGGTAGGTGATCCTAGGCAAGTCACATAACCCCCATTGTCCTGTCCTTACTCTTTTTCTGCCTTGGAACCAATACACAGTATTGATTTTAAGATGGAAGTTGAGGTTTAAAAAAAATTAGAAAAATAGACTAAATCTGACATTAGGGAAAATATAGAAAAGAAGCAAAATTCAAAGGCAAAAGAGACTAGAGGAATCATAATATCACAGGTCTAGAACTGGAATGGACTTGAGAATCCATTTAGCCCAAATCCTTCATTTTACAGACAGGAAATTGAGATCTACAGAATAAGTTTAAGTGGCACACTGGATTTGAATTCGACATCTTCTAATTCCAACTTCAGAGTGCTTTCCACTGCACCAAACGACACAAATAGAGTTTTTAAAGTAGTCTTTTAGTCCAATACTTTTCCTTACTTTTCCTCTGAGAGCCTCAGTTTCCTGATTTGTAAAATGAGAGAGCTAGGGGAAATGACCTCTAAGGTGATTGCCAGTACTAAATCCTCCAATCCTATAATCTCCCAGGCTGTATGGTACTTAACTGTCCTTAGAGAGATGGGAATTTCCCCAATTTTTCTTAAACATCCACAAAGAAGGTAATTTGGCAGCCAGCATCCCGCAGTGACCCATTACAATGTTTAACAATCTTTTTACTTTTTGAAAATCATGCAATATTTCATAAAATGCATTCTGGAGAATTAGTAATAAATGTCACCATTTTAATCCACTTTTCAAATGTATTCTAAGGTCCCTTCAAATTCTAAAATCCTATGATTTCAAGAAGCACCGCAGGGGGTAGGTGGGAGGGGGGCAGTTAGTTCTTCAGGTTTAAAAACCAGCTTCATACCCCAAATAAAATGGGCTCTATGTTTCAGAACAGCTGAAGGCAGGTGTAAGAAAGAAGTTTTAAACTGGCAGGCAGTGGAGGCACTGACAGAACAAAACCACACAGAGAGAGCGCCCCCAACCCCCCTCGACCTCCCACCTCGAGGCAGGGCAGGAGACCAATCGCTGGGCACTGCCAACAGCGAGACCAAAGGCAAACTGAAAATACTCAGATGACAAGCCAGAGCCATCTGAGGGGCCCCCAAACATAAGCAACATTTCCAACTGCCCACTCTGCACTTCAAAACCTCACTATTCACTAATGTACAGTAGTGGGTGAATGTAAAGAGTACCAAGTCTCTGTGCCACATTAAGGTTCCAGGCCAGCACTCCCAGGCTGAGCAATTGACAATAGCACCAGGCTCCAGAGGCAAGATCTCTGTTTGTCTCTGAGATGCCCAGGAGTTCATGAAAAACTTTAGAGACCCCAAAAATATCCCATTGAAGGAAAACCTGCTTAGAAAGGTGAGGACCTTAAAAGGTTTTTTGAACACCTTACAGAAATGTGCAAAGTCAGCCTTACAGTATGGAGAAGAGGGAGGAGACAGAGACACAGAAAGGTACAGAAACTAGAAAGACAAGAGATACAGACACAGAAAGAGAGAGACAGAGAGACACAGAGAGAGAGGGAGGGAGGAAGAGAAGGAGGGAGACAGAGACACACACAGAGAGAAAGAGAAAGGGAGGGAGGAAGAGAGAAACAGACAGAAAGTAAGAGAAAAAAGAGAGAAAGACAGAGAGAGAAAGACAGAGAGTCAGATATGAAAAAGACAAGAAAGAATCGGAGGAAGACAGGTAGAGAGAGAGAGTGAAAGAAAGAAATACTAGAAAATCATGAGAGACAGAAAGGAGAAGGGAGAAGGAGAGAGAGAGGGAGAGAGAGAGAGAGACAGACAGACAGACAGACAGACAGACAGACAGACAAAGAGAGAGAGAAAATGGTACAATGGGTTTTAAAGATCATCTAGTCCAATTCCCTCATTTTTCAAATGAAGAAACTGAAGCTGAGAGAAATTCAAGGACTTACCCATCAAGTCTTTTTTGATTTCCACCTTCCCCCAATTGCAAGTAGTGACTTCTCTCCCAAACTGTCTTGTATTCATTTTGTGTATACTTTTGTTCATATTATCTCTTCTTTAAGAATGTAAGCTGTTTGGAAGGAAAGATTTATGTTTAGCACATAGTGCCCCTGGGAAGGATATGCAACAGCCAACACAGAACACAGAGTCAATATGATATGACCCCTAAGTTAGACACACACACACACACACACACACACACACACACACACACACACACACACACACACACTCTGTAGCCAGAAGAATGTCCCAAATCAATCCCCCCAGAATGAGTATCATCCAAGCTCAATTGAGTAAGAGGAGAGAGAGGCCTATTTCCTGGGGAATGTGGCACAAGGCAATTTTTGCTAAATGAGAATGGGGGTGGAGTGGTAGGAAAGAATCCAGTGAACGGCTCAGGTCTAAAGGGATATAACTTTGGGATCCCATTCTCACCCTGAGAAGCGGCCCCATCTATTCAAGTGTGCCGCATGCATGACTGGGCAGCAGAGCCTGCCACTGCCCATGGATAAACAGAGAATTTCCATCTCCCTGTTTGTCTGTCCAATACCTTTGCAGGAATGACATTAATAGACTTGTTTTAAAAAAGGAAAAAGGTGGAGGGGGGGCAGTGAAAAGTAGTCACATGCATCCCCTCCTTTCCCAAATAAATTTAAAAGTGGGAAGTATTTTTGGCAAGAGCTTGTTTTAGTGGTGAGCTGTCTTTTTTCCCTTTATCCCCCCATGGCTTGAGGCTACTTTAGCAGCCAGGGTCAAACAAAGAAAGCTTAGAGTCCCATAGAATAATAAGTCAAAACAGGCTGGGGGAAGCAGCTAGGAAATAGCCCTTTCCAAATGAAGCAAACTTGCCATCCCACCTCAATTGTGCTCCCAGCCTGCCTTGTCCCATATTGAGCCTTAATCAAGTCTGGGAGCAAGGTACCTTCATTGCCTCTTTTTATTATGTTTCCCATCAACACTGCAATTTGTCAAGCTGAAGAATCCATTTGTAACTTCAAGTCCCTTTTTCCCCCCCTACTCCTTTTAAAAATTATTAACATTCACTAAAAGAAAGGGGGAGAAATGCCACGCTTGCCCTCTTTTCAAACTGCTTGTGAAGGAAACCCTGCTTATTACAACAGGTGCACCAGGCCCTGGCATGCACGCATGCACACACACACACACACACACACACACACACACACACACCCCAGTCCAGAACTGAAAGGCAATGAAATTACTTGTTCTCTTTGTCAGCTGCTTATAGAGAAAGCGTAAAGCCTGCTTTGGAAAGAGATATTGTGTCCCTGTTAAAAACAGAAGGCAAGATAAACGTTTACAGTTGCCAAAAGGAAGGGTGGGTATGGAGAAGTGTTCAAAGGAGGGAGAATGAGAGGGAGCTTTTGGTTGGATTGACTTAGCTTTGCTAAGTGGGAAAGTCAGTGAGGCCCAATGGAAGACCATCAAGGAAAGAGTAAAGGGGCAGTCCCAAGTTTCCCATAAGACTTCAACCACTTGAAGGTTGTCCTCTTGAGAAAAACAGGTTGTTGGGAGACCCATCTCAACCATCTGATTATGGAAGGGGACAGTGAGTAAAAACAAATATTAGTGTGGTCTAGACCCAGGGTGTCTAGTCTTTCCTCGTCATAAGGAATATGCCTGAGTGAATTCTAATACTAATCTTAGGACCTGCCTAGAAAGGAGGGAGAAATTTACCTATATGTCATTGTAAAAAGAGCATTGGGGTAGAAGAGCACCAGCCTAGGAATCAGGAGATCTTAGATTCAAATCTAGCCTCAGATGTTTCCTAGCTATGTGGACCTGATCAAGTCACTTAACCCTAATTGCTTAGCCTTTACTCCTCTTCTGCCTTAGAATTAATACTTAGTATTGATTCTGATAGATAGTAAGGGGAAGGAAGAAAGGGAGGGAAGAAGGAAGGAAGGAAGGAAGGAAGAAAGGGAGGGAAGAAGGAAGGAAGGAAGGAAGGAAGGGAGGAAGGAAGGAAGGNGCACTGGAAGAATTGAGTTAAAATGTCACCTTTGTTACTTATAAGTTGTGTGGCTTTGCCATTATCTCTCTTCACCTCAGTTTCCTCACCTGAAAAACAAGACAGTTAGATTAGATTAGATGATCTCTAAGATTTGTTCCAACTCTGAGAATATTATAATAAGATCCTCAAACTTACTTCTCTCCAGGTGTTTTAACCCACCCCACCTTGGCAATGGGACTTGACTCTAACATGCTGACCCACCTAAATTTACTTGTTCTTCAGCTAAGTAGTTCATTCTCACATTATAAGATTCCTTGTAGATTAAAAACAAAGTAGTTAGTCCATTACTTCTCTATCTACAACTCATTTTACTTCAGAAAAATAGCCATTAAGTTCATGTTATATGTTAAGCTGGGAGCAGGGTTATAAAAGATAAAAGAAAAAAAATCCACATCCCTTGTCTTCAAAAAATTTATAATCTAATTGGAGAATGAGATATACATAGAGATGCACAGCAATAATTATAACAATATTAATTAGAGAACTTTAAGGTTTGCAAAATCCTTTACAAAAATTATCTCAGGTGATCTTCACAATCACCCTGAGAAGAAAGTGGTATTATTATACCCATTTTGCAGATGAGAAGACTAAAGCAAAGAGGTTAAGTGACTTGCTCTGGATCACATAGTAAGTGCCCAAGACAGGATTCAAACTCAGGTCTTCTTTACTCCAGGTCTAGTACTCTATCCACCACAACACATAGCAGTTATATATAATATTTATGATCTCACCAGTTACAATGTGAAAAGTACTTAGGAAAGGTCAGTAAAAGATTAAAAATACAAAAAGGAGGGAGGGATTATTGGGAGTCCAGATGGTAAAGACAGGGAAGAGAAAAAGGGTAACAGGAAAACATCAGGAAAAATGTCATGGAGGGAATGACAACAGAATGGGTCTTGAAGGATTTCAATAGCCAGAGACAGAGGGAGCTCATTATAGGCATACAGAGTTTTGCAACAATGAGAGAGAAGAGAAGAGAAGAGAAGAGAAGAGAAGAGAAGAGAAGAGAAGAGAAGAGAAGAGAAGAGAAGAGAAGAGAAGAGAAGAGAAGAGAAGAGAGAAGAGAAGAGAGGAGAAGAGAGGAGAAGAGAAGAGAAGAGACAAGTGAAGTGAAGTGAAGTGAAGTGAAGTGAAGTGAAGTGAAGTGAAGTGAAAAGAAAAATATAAATAGGTGGGAGAAGACAAAACAAGGAAGAATAACAAAGAACTCCAATTTGACTCAAGCATACAAAAAGCAATAGTGAAATATGTCATGAAAATTAATTTGGATGAATTATAGAGGATTATGAACACAAAGCCAAGGAATTTTTGTTTTATTCATTAGGCAATAGGAAGTCACTGACAATTTTGAGCAGCATAGAGTGACACAATACAATCTATGCAGAATGATTACTTAACAAGCAATGTGATTATTGGATGATGGAAGAGAATAGATGCAGTTTTTTCTATCAGTTAGGAAAATAGTTCGGGTATAAAGTAATTAGAGCCTATCTATGCTATTATACAAAAGAACCTTGAAGTAGGATCAAAAGATTCAACCAGTTTCAAATTAAGAAGTTCCTTAGGACATCCCCTCCAGTGACCCATTCCATGCAAAGGATATTCCTGAGCATTGAATAGTCTGTACAAGGGACTACCAAGAATCCTGCTAGAAACTCTGCCTTAACAGTTAACTGGTTTTAAGCCATAGAAAGCCCTTCAAAACCCTACCAGACTGAAAGTTTCACTAGGAAAATTGTCTTGGCTTATCCAAACTTTTCATTTTTCCCGGTGCCTAGCAGATTGCCATTAAAACAGTGAGCATTTAATAAATGTCTGTTAAGATTGGCTAATATGTCAGAAAAGGTAAAAGATAAATGTTGGAGGAGATGCAGTTAATTGGGACACTAATACACTGTTGGTGGAGTTGTGATCTGATCCAACCATTCTGGAAAGCAATTTGGAACTATGTTCAAAGGACTTTAAAAGTGTGCACAACCTTTGATCCAAAAAAAAAAAAAAAAGAGGAAAGGATCTATTTGTACAGAAATCTTTATGGCAGCTCTTTTTTGTGGTGTTGAAAAACTGGATATTGAGGTATTGTCCATAATTTGAATATGACTGAACAAGTCGTGACATTTGAACAAGTTGTAGAATACTATTGTGCTATAAAAAATGACAAGAAGGATGAATTCAGAAAAATTTGTAAAGGTTTATATGACCCGATACAAAGTGAAGTAAGCAAAACCAAAAGAGCATTGTACACAATGATAGCAATATTTCTTGATGAACAACTATGAAAGACCCAGTTATTCTCAACAATATAGTGATCCAAGACAATCCGAGAAACTCATAATGAAAAATGCCATCTGAACTTCAAGAAAGAACTAGAGTCTGATAAGACTGGAACATATTAAATTTCATTTTCTTTCTTCTTTTTTCCATTTGAGAACTCTTCCAGAAAACACCTAATATGGAAAAACATTTTACATGATTATACATGCAAAATCTATATCAGATTGCTTACCATCTTGGGGAGGAGGAGGGAGGGGAAGGAGGGGGGATGCATCAGAAGAAGGGAGAGAATTTGGAAGTTGAAACTTTTTTAACTTTTTTAAATTTTGTTTTTATATGTAATAAGAGGAAAATAAAAGTTCAAAAAAATAAATAAATCTTAAAATGAGTTGGAACTTTATATCATTATCTAATCCCCTTTTATAGCTACTAATATTCTCAACACTTGATTGGAAGAAACAGGACAGAAAGTCCATAGAGGGTCGTTTCACTTAGAATCAATGTATATTAAGCTATGTTCCTTCCCTCTACTCCCACAGAGGCCTTTGATGTTAGAGGACTTGGATTCAAATCTGGCATCTACCACTTACTACCTATATGACCTTGGACAAATCACTTACTGCCTCTGTAGGTCTCAGTTACTTCATCTGTAAAGTGACTTGGTGATCTCTAACTTCCCTTCCATTCCTTTCTATGATCCTATGACTATGCACTTGAGAACTTAACCCTGTCCAGATTGGCGAGTGTCTTCAGCTTCTAGGCCAACTCCTTCCATGCTTCAATTTACTCCCTGGCCATCTTCTCCCTTACCACTGAACATATACTCTCTGCCCACTCCACGTCCATCCAGCTTTCCAGTTCTGGACTGATAATCAAATCAATTCGTTAATACTGAAAATGGTAGGTCAGGCTATTCTCCTAAGGTTCTACTCAATGCTTCCATAATTTTCCAAACCAATTAACCTTCAATGGCCCCCTCTCCCTTTTATGTGTTGCCTCCTCTTAACATGAAAGCTCTGTAAGGGCAAAAATGGTCTTTGTTTTTGTATTTATTTGTATCCCAACCACTTAGCACAGTGCTTAATACATAGTAAATACTTATATATACAAAGCATTTTGCAGCCTTAAAGCATTACATAACTGTTAACAATTATTAGTAGTAATAATAAATTTTTCCCATTAATTCATTCATCTCTTGTGGGAACTCTTTCAAGTCATCTATTACTTAGAAGGTAAATCCTAGGAAGCTGCCTGAAGCACAGAGTTGAAGTGTCTTGCCCAGGAACACCCAGACAGAAAGAGTATGAGGCAGGATTGAATGCCAGGTCTTATTGAATCCCAGCCCAGAACTCTACCCACCACATCATGGTGCCTCTTTTGCTTAGAAAATAAGAATGAAGAAACAGATCTTAAAAGGATTCAATTCTTAGGAACTCAACCCTTTCCCATTTTAAGACATGTCACAAATGGAGCCCTCTGGGAAGTAGACAGAGGGCCATAGGTCCAGAAAATGGACCCCAGAAGTCTAGGGACAAGGTCAGGAAAAGTTGGCATAGATGACAGAGCACTGAATTTGGAGTTAAGAAGACAGAAGTTCAAATTCAAGCCCTGCTGCTTATTATATATTCCATTAGGATATTAGTTGTATATAGGAAAGCTTCCTAATAATGATCATTTTGATAACCTTTATGATAAGATTAAAGTTATCCAAAAGTAGTCTGTCTCCAAAGCAATCCATGACAAATCATCTTTAAACTTGGAATTGTTATAAAAAATCAGTTCCAAAGAAGAAGGGCGATATAATAAGGAATGCAGACAAGAGGTCCATATGGAGCATAGAAAAAGAAGATATGTGGGAATGGATCTGTCAGTTTGTCTGGCACTGTTCAAGAGAGAACAAAACAGTATCTGGCAGGCGTAAGGGTGAAACAGGGAGAGTTCATCAAATTTTACTGTGGTCTCGATGAAATATCCATCAGAACATCCACCTTCCAAGACTTTAAACTCTTACTCATCACATCAACTAGTTTCTGAACTAACATAAGAACTGGGAAGAGGGAAAGTAGACATGATTCCTACACAATTGCCAAAGATGATAGAGGACAGGAACTAGACGTGTGATTTCATTGGTGTAGAGAATTCCCAGGTGAGAATACATCCTCTATCAATGCAAGTCACCTTGTTCTTCAGTAATTTCAGCCATGTCCAACCATCTGTGATCCCATTGAGGTTTTCTTGGCAGAGATACTAAAGTGATTTGCTATGTCCTTCTCTAGTTCACTTAACAGATGAGGAAACCGAGGCAAACAGAGAAAAGTGACTTGTCCAGGGTCACACAGCTAATAAATATCTAAGGTTGAATAAAAATCTGAATAAATCCACCCAGTCATCATTAAAAGGAACTTTGGGACTAAAGAGACATTTGGGGTGAGGAGAGTAAGTGAAATATTTGATCAAATTCTACATGAAAAGTGTTAATATGGGAGGAAAAAACAAGTTTGGGGAGTTGGAAGAAAAGGGACATAAAAAAATATGAGTTCACTCTGATCCCATCCATTGTAAATGATGGAGATCAGCAGCAGGAACTATTAATGCAAGAGAAAAAGTAACTTGCTAGGGCCCGGAGTTTGAACTGTAATGCTGCTATAATGGAAAACTCTGAAATGTCCCTCTCTTCTATAATCCCTGGGTATTTTGGCCAATAAGTACTTTCCTAGGAACAGAAAAGGCAATACCCACCGAGAAGTTCTGTAGCAAGATAACAGAGAGACATCCAATACTAGAGGTAGGAAGTTTTGGGGAGAGAGAATGATGGGTACCAACTACTAGAAGCTAAGAAGAGGTAGCCAGTGGCCCAGTGGACAAAATGCTAGGGATAGAGTAAGGGAGATCTGGTTCAAAACCAGCCTCAGACACTTATTTAGCCATGGAACTCTGAGCAAGTCACAACCCCTGTCTACTTTAGTTTTCTCCACTAAAAAAATGAGGATAATAGCACCCACTTCCCAGGGTTGTTATAAGGATCAAAAGAGATAATATTTCTAAAGCATTTAGCACATACCTGACACATAGTAGGCACTTAATAAGCTGCTAGATTCCTTCCTTCCTGTGGAAAGTTATAATGGGCACACTTAAGAACCATTAGAGGAGGGGTAGCTAAGTGGATTGAGAACCAGACCCAGAAATGGGAGATCCTGGGTTCAAATCTGGCCTCAGACACTTCCTAGCTGTGTGACCCTGAGCAAGTCACTTAACCCCATTGCCTAACCTTTACCATTCTTCTGCCTTGGAATCTATATACAGTAATGATTCTAAGGTGGAAAGTAAAGGTTTAAAAAAAAGAACCATTACAGGCAACACCTACTGAGAGCTCTACCCAATTTCTGAAACTATAAAAATCTCTGGCATTGCTCTTTGACACATTGCTATCTTTAAAAAAAAAATCTCTGATAAATCATTTATTTGTCTTCTTTAACCTATACACAAACCTTGACTTCTTTGGGATTTGAGAACCATGTGCTTACAAGGAGATTTAAGTTCTCGGATTTTCTAGGTGAAAGCAATAGTCGAAAGATGTGAAAACTCTCTTGGGATCTTCATGTCATGTGAAAGCCTCCAAACCAAGATTTTCACATGTAAGGAGCTTTATAACTTGGTAAGGCAATATATGCATGAAAGTTATTTTTTTGTTTGTTATTGATATTGTTGTTGTTGCTGTATCCTCCCCATACCTAAGGAGAAACAAAACTTTATCTAGAGGTCCCTATGGTGACATATGTGGCAATAATACATAGGTAATAATTTTGTTGCTTTGTCCCCATGACCCAATTCAGAAATCTACCAAGTGCCTATTCATTGCCATCCTTCCTTTTTAAAAATACATAGATACCTGGAAGAAATGGGATGAAATGGAAAATACTTATTTTCCACAATGCTAATAAAAAAAAGAGACTAATAATAACAATAGCTCTTTAAGGTCTGCAAAGCATATTTACATATATTTTTTGGTTTTGTTGTGCAGTTGTGTAGAACTCTTCATAACCCTATTTGGGGTTTTCTCGGCAAAGATCCTGGAGTGGTTCGTCATTTGCTTCTCCAGCTCCTTTGGCATAGGGGGAAACTGACACAAAGAGGGTTATGTGACTTGCGGAGGGTCACAAAGCAAGTATCTGAGGCTAGATTTGAATTCAGAAAGTTGAGTCTTCCTGATTCCAGGCCTAGCCCTCTATTCACCTTGCCACCTGGGTGCCCTATTTATATACAGGTATCCCTTCCACATTGCAACTTTTGCAACATTTTGTGGGTCGGCATAGGAAATTAAATGGGGGAGTTTTAAGGAAACCGGCATGAAAAGAGATGTCAGCCACATCTTATGAGAGAAATATTCTAGCCACTCCTAAATCTAGCCCAGAAGCTGGTATCAAACAACTATGCCCAGTAGCCACAGCCCCTAAAAATTCATTTGAGAGCAGCAGAGCTGTACCTCACTGAGAGAGCACCTCCATCGTAGAGTTATCTAGTGAGAACAACTCCAGGGACATCGCCAAAATACACTGGTGTTCCTGCAGCATTGGAGATGTGAGTTGCCCCCTCCAACCATGTACCCTGGATCAAATATATGTATTCCCTATATATGTGCTCCTTTTACAAAATCTCTATTGTACCCACCCTCCCTACTAAGAGAATATGAATTCGTGAGCTACCCCAGCTTTAAAAAGGGACTATTCTGTGGTAACTTTTCTTACTCTTATTTCATCAAAGGACTTTTCCTGAACTAACTGCATGTTTGGGTTGACTAGAGAAAGGCTCTGAGTGGATACAAATCTCATAGAGCACATGGAACCTGGGCAGAGGGAGGTTAGCTATTCTTGCCTTATATATTATCTCTTGATCCTTACAATAGCCCATGACATAGGGGTGCTATTATTATACCCATATTTCATATAAGAAAACTGAGATTCAGTAGAGTGACTTGCCCAGGATCATACAGCTAGTAAATGTCTGAGGTAGGATTCAAACTCAACGTCTTCCTAGCTCTTAAATGCAGCACTGGACCCAGCACTCTTACCCAATGATGTTAAGTAGTCAATTTTTTGAGATCTACCCACTCACAAACATTTTCTTTCCCACCCAAATCATTTCAAGGATTAAACAAAATCCATACAAAGGAGTTAGAGAGGAGCGTTGAAACCAGCAAGAAACCTTAAATGAGCATCTGGCTTTCAGCAGTCTTTTTGTAAGCAAAGACCACACCAGGCCAGGCCAGCAGCAGCTGCAAGGGGAGAAGTGGGCTGCCCAAAAAATAAAACAGGAAAAGGAAGAAAGGAACATAAATCACAAAATTGCTGGTAAGGATCAGATACTACCTCCCCCTCCCCCAGCCCCAGCCCCAGCCCCAACCCCCTTCCCTTCTATCTCCCCCAACCCCCAACCGAAGTCCTGAGAGCCAGTCTTAAATACAAGCCATAATAATGTAAACCAGGTGTCTCAACTTCCTACCATAATGGCTAGTGAGACCGTCTAAATAGAATAATAATAACAACAACAACATCTGAAGTACATCTGTGTTTAAACACATAAAGAACATATTTTTCTTTCTTCTCCAAGTAGGTGTCTGCTCTACATTTGTATTCTGATAGCATCAAGGAGCCTGGGGACAGCGATCATCTACGGTAACAGATATTTGAGCCTGAAGAGTAACTCACATGTTTTCTTTTGTTGTGTGCAATTTTTGAAAGAACGAAGAGGGGAAGGAGGAGAAGCCATTCATGACAAGAGGTCCTACTTCAGGGAGACCATTGAGAGAGTTTAGGAATGGACACTGGTTTCTACTATCCCATCAGTCCTCTCTCCTCAGAAAACAAGGTTGAGAACCTTTTCAGTGGTTTCTGCTAGAAACACAGACAGACAGTGGTTTTTTTTTAAGTGGAAGACCTCCAAAGTGGATAAATCCATTCCCCTTTCTGAAGAGAAAACTAAAACTCTCACTTCCAAGGCAAGAGGAGGAGGAGAATGGAAAGGACGAGTCTGGAACTAGGGAAAACCTGAATTTCAAACTTGAGGTATATAGAAAAACTTCAGCTAAGGGAAGAGTGACTGGATATTTTAATGCAGAGGACAGAAAGATAGAATGAGCTTAATGCAAAGCAAGGGGAATTTAGGTTTTGATATCAAGGGAAACCTTCTTAGTGATTCTACTGACAGAAACCATTGGCAAAAAGAAGGTAGCAGAATCTTGAAGTGACACTGCAGAAAGTCAACATGGCACAGTGCAGAGCCAGTGGGATTTGGACCTAGGAATATCTGAATTCAAATCCTACCTATGAAACTTAGCTCTGTGACCATGGGCAAGTCACTTAATTTCCTCTATTTCTTTGTCTGCAAAATGGCTCCAATAATACCTTTAATGCCTACCCCAAGGGGCTCTTCTAAGGCAAAAAGGGTTTTGCAGACTTTAAATTACTATAAAAATATTAGGTTCACTTCCCATGAGCTACTCCTCCACCCTACCTCAGCAACACACAAAAATGGTCATACCCTTGATCTTGCTATCACCCACAAATGTGCCACCTCTGTGTTCAAGAATTCTAAAATCTCCTTATCCAACCATAATCTACTGGTTGGATTTTATCTCTCCTTCTACCATCTTTACAAAACCCTTCTCTTTGTCCATGCCCTGACCTCTAATCTCTTGACCCTTCCATTCTGTCCTAGACCATTCCCCTTTACTAACCACTCTCTCCTCTTTTCCTCATATTTACCTTTAGTGCACTCATTTGAACTCTATACTGATCCTCTCTTGAATCCCTAGTCCTTTTATCACATCACCAATTACACCCAGCCAGGCCTCTAAGCCTAAGCCTTGGATCTCTCCCAACATTAGCCACCTTCACTACTACACATGTGCTGCTGAATGAAGATGGAGAAAAACACAAAACTGTTTTGACTGAGTCAACAAATTTATGTTACACAACCTCAAATGAGCTCTCACAGGTACTAGACAATCCCTACTATACCTCTCTTATTAACTCATTATCCCACCATCCTCAGTGGTTGTCCCAAGTCTTTTCATCCCTTCTCAAATCTCCTAAGATTCTTCCTCCCCAACTCTCTCAGCTAAGAACCTTGCCTCATATTTTATTTAAAAAAAATGAGGGCATATGCCAAAACCTCCCTCTTCATCTCCTATCATTCAAACACTTTTCTGTCACTTTCACTTCCTCCACTCTTAGCTTCTGGCTCATTCCCTCCTGCCAACAAACATGCCCTTGTTTCCCCCATCCTGGAAAAAAAAAGTAACCTTAATCCATCCTTCCAACACCACTATCATCCTACATCTCTTCTGCTTTTTGTAGCTAACTTCCTCAAAAAGGCTGTCTACAATAGGTGCTTCCACTTTCTCTCTTCTCACTCCCTTCTTAACCCTTTAGAGTCTGGCTCATAACCTTATCATTCCTCCAAAACCACACTCAGATCCACTGGTCTTTTCTTTTTCTCAGTCTTCATTTTCTTTGATCTCTCTGTATCCTTTGAAAACTGTTGATCATTCTCTCCTCCTTGATATTCTCTTCTCTCTAAGTTATGAAACACCAATCTCTTGCTTCTTCGACATAATCTGACCACTCATCAATCTCTTTCACTGGATTTTCTTCCTCTAAATACCAGCCTTTCTCAGGATTCTATCATAGGCCTTTTTCTCTTATTCCTCTCTACTACTTTATTTCTGGATCTCATCAGCTTTGATGGATTTAATTACTATCTCTACACTGATGATTCTCAGATCTAACTATCCTGCCCCAAACTTTCTGTTGATATCCAACTGCTTTCCAGACATCTCCAACTAGATCCAGCAGATAGATAGATAGATAGATAGATAGATAGATAGATAGATAGATAGATAGATAGATAGATGATAGATATTTTTAACCCTTACCTTCTGTCTAAGAATTAATTCTGTGTATTGGTTCCAAGACAGAAGAGTGAGAAGAGCTAAGCAATGGGGGTTAAGTGACTTGCCCAGGGTCACCCTGCTAGGAAGTATTTGAGCTGACCTCTAGGCCCAGCTTTCAATCCACTAAACCAGTGATGGACAAACTTTTTAAAGAGGGGGCCAAAGGAAAGGAAATGCTCATCTGTCAGTCTGTTTCTAAGCCAACTCTTTTGAAGTTTCATTGTATTGTATCCTACTTATTGTATTCATCAGATTAGGAATAATGTTGTGCAGCTCAATAGAACATTTCCTGTAGTTTGCCCATTACTGCACTAAACCAACTAGCTGCTGCCCCAGCAGACGCCTTGAACTGAATATCCAGAAGACATCTTAATCTCACTACATCCAAAACAGAACTCATTATCTTTCACTCTAAACCCTCCCTAACTCTTCCTATCTCCCCTATTACTATAGAGGGCAATACTATCCTCTTAGCCCATTAGGCTCACAACCTAGGAGTCATCCTAGATTCCTCATTCTCTCATACTTCATTTCCAAGCTATTTCCAAAACCTGGTGATCTCACCTCTACAATATCTCTCATCTCTTCCCCCTTCTCTCTCTCCTGACATTGCCACCACTCTGGTGCAAGTCCTCATCACCTCACATCTGGACTATTTTAATAGTTTGCTGATTGGTCTACCTACCTCAAGTCTCTTCCCATACTCATCTATTCTCCACTCAGCCAATAATGGCTAAAGTACAGATCCAACCATGTCACCCTGACCCTGTACTCAAAAAATTCCATGGCTTCCTATTGCCTCCAGAACCAAATGTTTGGAATCCAAGACTGGTTAAAATCTAGCCCCTTCTACCTTTTTACATCTTACTCTCTGACTTGAATTCTTCAGTCCAGTGGATATTGGTCTTTTGGCTGTTCTATGAATAGTTCTGGCCATTTTCTTTGTCTGTCCTTCATGCCTAGAATGTTCTCCCTCCTCTGGTCTGCCTACTCATCTCCCTGGCTTCCACTAAGTCCCAATGAAAATCCCTTCTATTACTAGAAATGTTTCCTTATCACCTCAATTGTAAGGACTACCTCTGTCAATTATATTCTATTTATTCTACATGTAGCTTGCTTTGTATGTGTTTGTTTGCATGTTGTGTCCCCTATTAGATTGTAAATTCCTTGAGCACATGGACCATCTTTTACTTCTTTTTGTATCCCCAGAGTTTAGCACAATTCATAACATATGTTGTTGTTGTTGTTCAGTCATGTCCCACTCTTCATGATTCCATTTGGGGTTTTCTTGGCAAAGATACTAGAGTGGTTTGCCATTTCCTTCTCTAAATCATTTGACAGATGAAGAAGCTGAGGCAAACAGGGCTAAGTGACTTGCCCCCAGGATCACATAGCAAGGCAGTGTCTGAGACTAAATTTGAACCCAGGATGATGAATCTTCTGACTTCAGGCCCAGCATTCTAACCACCATGCTGCCTAGATGCCCCCTACCACACAGAAGGCATTTAATAAATGTTCGATTAATTGATTGACATAAGGCAATTGTTATTTTTTCTCCAGATCTGGTGTTTCATTAGTCAGAGGAACTTCAAGTATGGATGTAGATCAGCAATTCATCTGTAGTTTATAGCCTTATAGACTTAAGAATTTTGCCGACAGTCATAAAACTATTCTTTGCCATAGACAGGAACCAAACGCACACCTTCCTGGTTCGGAAGTTGGTCTCATTATTCACACACACACACACACACACACACATGAAAGTTATATGTGAGCATAATGACACACTCATTCAGTGATAAAATGTAGTTATGGCCAGATCCCATAGAGAGAAATGAAAGAAATGACCTCTATTCTGGGATTTTACCTAGAGAACCAACAGAGAACAAAAGGGATATAGGATTAATGCCTCCACCAGCTAAAAGACATGTTCTGATATCAGTACTGACAGAAGTAATTACACATGCTAATGAGCCATTGTCACATGTTAATAGTAGTTGTGTCCATTTTAAAATAATTAACATGAATACATGGTAAATACACCATTATAGCATGTAAATACATTGCTTATCCGTGTAATTAGGCATGTAATGATGCCGGGTTATTTCTTATAACATGTGAACCTAATGTACAGCACCTCTTCCATGCAACGCTCTCCAAACCTCCCTCAGTTGGATGGTTCTAAGCACATTCTCTATTCCCCTGGACCAGCCCAGTCAGCAGCCTTCCAGTCTTCACCAGGACTCCAGGCAGCTGGATTGGCAGCAGACACAAAGCAGAAAATAGTGGTGGAGTTGCCAAATGCTTTACCTTCTACTCAGCCCAAGGCCTCCTGGCCCTATTACCACCCTGAAGCTTCTGCACAAGTCACGATGGGAGTTTTAATTAATCTAGCATATTTACAAACACATTTCCCCCCATTTTTTACCCTAGGCTCTATGGGTTACTTGAGGAGAATCCTTCACTCAAGCCTCAACTTTATCTCCTTTTTTTTATACTCCTTTATACTTTAGAACCTTACAAAGAAGATTGAACAGCAGAATGGCATAGCAAGAGATACAAAGCACTGTAAGATGTATGATGGATAATTCTGAACACATTAAATTTAAAAGGTTGGTAAACAAAAAATGAATGTAGCCAAGATTAGAAGGAAAGCAGTTAAGTTGGGGGAGAGGGCGGGGAATTATGGACAATTTCTCAGATAGAGGTCTCATATTTAAAATCTATAAGAGAATTTTGTCAAATTTATAAGATCATGAGCCATTCTCCATTTAATAAATGGTTAAAAGGCATGAAAAGATAGTTTTTGGATGAAGGAATCAAAGCCAAATAGAACTACACAAAAAATGCTCTATATCATTATTCATCAGAGAAATGCAAATAAAACAACTCTGAGATATCATCTCACACTTACCAATTGACTAAAATGATAAAAGGGCAAACTGACAAATGTTGGAGGGGATGTGGGGAATGGAGTCATTAATACGCTGTTGATGGAACTGTGAACTGATCCAACCTTTTTGGAGAACAATCTGGAATTATGCCCAAAGAGATAAAAAACTGCCCATTCATTTTGATCCAGCAATACCACTAGTAGGGTTCTTTTCTAAGGTAATCAGGCGAAAAAAGAAAAGAACCTATATGTTCTAAAATAGCAGCTTTTTTGTGGTGGCAAAGAACTGGAAACCGAAGGGATGCCCATCAATTGGGGAATGACTGAATAAGTTGTGGTATATTATTTTGTGATGGAATACATAAGAGATGAGAGGCAGGTTATTGTTTTTAAAACATGAAAAGACCTACATGAAGTTATAAAAAGTAAAACAAGCAGAAACAAGGGGTCATTACATTGAGCAATAGAAATATTGTTTGAAGAATAACTTGGGTATGTCCACCTCCAGAGGAGGAACTGATAAATTTTAAAAAGCAAGAAAGACAGTTTTATATATGCATATATGTCTTTTTGTCAAATGGTACCTTCTTTAATGGGGGAGGGGACGGAGGAATGGATTATCTGGGTATTTTAATGGTAACAAATTAATATATGAATTTAAATTTAAATAAAAGGAAACTTGGAAATTTTTTTAAGACTTACAGATTAAACAGCTCTAAATCTACCTCCGTTAGCTATTGTGTAATCTTGGGGAAAGTCATCTAATTCCTCTGAGTATCAGCTTCTTCACTTACCAGATTCTATTTGAAATCCCTTTGAAAACTACAAAGTATTCTTTGAAAGTAAGGCAGTTGCTTTTACTATCAGACTCATATTTCCTGAATTCAAATCTAGCCTCAGACACTTATTAGCTATGTGACCCGAGCAAGTCACTGTTTGCCTCAGTTTCCTTATCTATAAAATGAACTGGAGAAACAAATGGCATACCATTCTAGTATCTTTGCCAAGAAAATCCCAAGTGGGCTCATGAAGAGTCAGACATGACTGAAGCAACTGAACAACAAGAATCACCAGCAAGAAATCTGGACTCATCTGCATCAATATGTGGTGGGGGCAGGGTGAGAAGGGCAGGCAATATTTTCATATTTGTATCTTCAAATCCAGGATATAATTCCATAGAGAGCAAAGAGAGATCCAGAGTCCTTTATAACTTCAAGAAATATGTAAATGGGAGTTATTACGATTTTTATGTATACATATCAACTTACAGCCAGGAAAGACAGCCAGAAGCATTCAAGGTGACAGAGAAAACCAGTCAGGGCATACAAATTTTGCCAAATATAGTATATTAAATGAGTAATCCACATGCTGAAGTTTTCTATCCCCTCTCACCTCCTTGGGACCTAACTTCATCAAATACCCTCTTCCTTTGTAGCATGCCAGGAATTCCAAGAGATTGGGGAGTACAGAGCAACTGGCTTTATAAATCTGAGTTAAGGAAATTGAGAAATGGCCATTTTAGATCAGGCTTTTGAGGGGGCCATGCTACTGGAAGAATAACAGAGTTGAATATTATGCATATATATTTACATGGAGTGTTTAAATATATAAATATATATAATGTTTAGATAGATGCCTTTGTTTCAGGAAGACCCTTGAGGTCATTAAATCATACAATTTCTCAAAGGAAATCCAGCTTTGGGTTACATTGTGTGACTATGAGACATGAAGCACTAATCTCAAAAAAAGACAATGAAAAGGCAATCGAAGCAATGGGTACAGGCTACAACTCCTTCCAAAAAAGGAGACAGAGGGGTTTACACAGGAGAAATAAAGTAAAGTAAATATAAAAAAAAAATAAAATAAAGAATATAAATGAAAAAGAAATGTATGACTAACATGGGGGAGAGGGGGAAAAGGTAGGCAATTCACAGCTTAAGAGCAAGTGATAACTGATATATATATATAGGCTATATAACCTATTGGTATTCATGCAATATCAAGAAGACTCAGTGAAGGCCCCTAGAATCTTGGATGGAGCCCTAATAGTAAACAAATGGGAGGATCGGGGTGAGAGTTGCCCAGGATTGGCAGGTCCGGCTAGGCTCCAATCACCATTTTTAAACTGAACATGATTATCAAGGAGATCAGAGATCCATTGAGTATTGGAGGGCACAGGCTTTACTAGATATATCCACCATTCTCTTTGAGGTATAGATGCGATTGTTATGTTTCAGAACTAAGGAATTTTCTCAAGCATAATGCTTCTGGGAAAACATAGGCAGATGATTTTAGATTTAAGACAAGTTACATAGTAGCAAGTAGAGAGAAAATGAAGGCAAATCATTTATCACTTTGTGTCTCCACTTCTCCACACCATAGAGAAAGAATAAAAAATACACTGAAGGTTCACTATAAAGCAATGTACTAGGATTTGGAATAAATGAATGCATCGAAAAAATATTTCTTTGGGGCAGCTGGGTAGCTCAGTGGATTAAGAGCCAGAGATAGGAGGTCTTTGGTTCAAATCTGGCCTCATACACTTCCTAACTGTGTGACCCTGGGTAAGTCACTTAACCCTCATTGCCCAATCCTTACTGCTCTTCTGCCTTGGAACAAATATTTAGTATTGATTCTAAGATAGAAGATAAAGGTTTTAAAAAAAGGGTGTTGTCCTCAATGTAGTATTGCAATAAATGAGTCTATATTGGTGCAGATGAGTCCAGATTTCTTTTTTAATTATTATCTTTTATTTTTTTCATCATCTTCCTTTGCTGCCATACCCACTACACCACCCTGAGTCATTCCTATAACAAGGTATTAAAAAAAAAAAGCTATTTGGCCCTAAGCAAGTCACTTAACTCTAATTGCCTAGTTCTTGTCACTCTTCTGCTTTGGAACCATTCAGTATTGGTTGTAAGAAAGAAGGTAAGGATTAAAAAAAAATAGAAAACATCATTTGAATCTAAATGAATATGTTGTGTTCCACACCCATAGTCCACCAAAACATAGTCTTCTTTGTTTTTACATATAACTGGAGAAAAAATAAAAAATGTTTCAAGTATATTGTTTTCCCAATTCTGCTTACCTCATTTTGCTTCGTTAGTTCCTATATCTCCTCCTGCTTCTTTATATTCTTTGAATTCGTTATTTTTTATAGTATAATAATATTCTGTCATATTCATACACCACAGTCAGTGGCAGATGGGCAATAAGCATTTATAAAGGGCTGCCTATGTAGCAGGTACTGTACCAAGTAATAATAATAGTGAGCATTTACATGGGACCTACTATGTACCAGGCACTGTGCTAAGCACTTTACAAATATTATCTTATTTGATCCTCACAGCAATATTGGGAGGTAAGTGCAATTATTATCTCCATTTTAAAGTTGAAGAAACTGAGACAAACAGGAGTTGTTACTTGTCAAAGATCACACAGCTAAAAAGTATCTAAGATGGGATTAGAACTCAGGTCTACCTGACTCTAAGCCCAATGCTCTATATGCTATGCCACCTAACTGTCTGTAAAGGGCTGGGTATACAGACACAAGCAAGAAGAAAGGCAGTCTTTGCTACATTCTAATGGGGGGAAAACAAATATAAAAGGAAATCGGGAGTGGATGGGAAGAGAAGGGTGCCAATGTAGGAGCATGATAACAAAGCCCAGAAAATGAAAAGCACAGCTAGGAGAGGAATGAAAGATAGCCAGCATGGGCTCATCCCCAAAATGGAGTTCTCCACAAGGAACTTAGTAATGGGAGAAGAGAGACCAGCATGGCAGGGAGCTGATCCAAGATGGGAAGGGACCTAACTCATAATGGCAAAAAGATAGAAACATTTCAGAGAGGGGACATGGACACCTACTTGGTTTGCAACTCTTGTGGCTACCACAAAAAAGTACAGCTACAGACATTTTTGCTACATAAGGACCTTTCTTTCTTTGATATCCTTGGGACATCTCTAGCAGTTCAATCTCTGGGTCAAAGGATTTGGAAATTTTAGTCACTATCCAAATTGTTTCTCAGAATGGTTGAAACTCCTGGCTCCACCAACATTATACTAGTGTGCCTGTCTTTCCACAACCTCTCCAGCATTGACTCTTTTCATCTTTTGTCATCTTCATCAATTCACTGGATGTGTGATGAAATCTCAGAGTTATTTAATTTGAATTTCTCTTCTGATGAGTGACTTGGAGCAATCTTTCATGGAGATGTTAATAACTTGCAGTTCCTTTGAGAACTGTTTGTTTGTGTCCTTATTCATTGGAGACAGTCTATATTTCTCTATGAAGGAAAGAGCTCCATGAATCACTATTTCTATGGAATGCATCACTGGTTTTTTATAAGCAGAAAAAGCAAATGTTTCACTATCAATGCCTTCATATGGCTACAGGCAATGTTCTGCTTATTTTTTATATCTAAACAACTCTTGCTGAATTGCTACACTTGAAGTTTAGGGACCCTCTCATTGTTTATACCCTATACAAAGCCAAGTGAATTGATAATGCTCTGTAACTAGTCACTCCACTGACCTAGGTCAGTGCTTCCTCAAATAGGGTTCCGATTTGTTCCCATAGCAGTAGAGGGACCTTGGACAAGTGGTCAAAAATCTTAAATCTGAATCAATAGCTGAAAATCTTAGCCCTGGCATCTGGGGTGGATGGATACTAGAGGCAGCCTGGATTCTGTTCTCAGGATTCAGAGTCCAGAGATCAGAGACTCCCAGTTACTATAAGGACCTCATCAATGCGTGGCCTGCCAATTCTCATTCCACTCCCACACTTTGGGGAGCCTTCAGGGGCCCTCAGGTCAGAGGACAAGGATTCTCACTCAACTCTAACAATAGATCACTTTTATATAGTAGTTTAAGCTTACAAAGCACTTTCCTCACAAGCCTTTTTATGGATGAGGAAACTAGAATACAGAGGGGTTAAGTGACTTGACCAGAATCAGAGAAATACTAAGTAATAGAATTGGGGATTGAAATCAGTACTCTGGACCCATACTCCTCCTCAAGCCACCCCAACTCCCTATAGAGCAAACCAGATTACAAAAACCTTATAGCTCTGGGGAATCATTTTCCCCTAAGCTGTCTGGCCCACCAGCCCAATCCATCTCCTCATGCTTACAGCCCTGTCCCTGAAATGTCCTCCCTCTTCCCTCATGGGGTGGTCCTACTGTCTTCTTTCCCACTCCTCTCCCATCAGGGATGAGGAAAGCTTGAGAAGTCGGGGGTTGGGGGGAGAGAACAAAACTTAAGGGGAAAACAAAGTCCATAGGATCAATGAAGCAGAGAGCCACAGGAAGGTAATTCAAGAGCCACGGCAAGAGCAGCCCTTCCCAGACCACTATTGGTCACCAGACTACCTCTTCTCCCCTGGGAGTCAAAAGTATTTTGAAGTGGCTCCTATGCTTATTCTCACTCCTCACTCATAGGATGGACCAGAACTTGATTCAAAGGAGCCTTGGTCTCTTTCTAACATGCCCCTTGAGACAATAAAGCTGTTCTCCACCTTTCACCCATCCCACCTTCCCACTTCTGAGTTCTATTAGTGCCTCCTTCTTTTAGAGGAACATAATAGCTTATAAGAAGGCCTTTTTCTTCAATAAATTTCCTATCCTTGGGCAATTGTCCTCCTTTGGAGAGTAGTACCTTACCACCTCCCCTAGTTATGCTGTGGCCTGACATCAAGTCCTGTAGTCTTTGCATTATATGACACGAACTCTACTCTGATTTGTAACTCTCACAGTAGCATTGATCATAGAAATTACTTAGCTGGAAGGGGTTTCAGAGAATATCTAATCCAAGAGTTCATCCCCTTTTTTTTCTTAATTCCTTGGACCTCTTTAGCAATCTGGTAGAACCCAACGACACCTTTCTTTGAATAATATGTTTAAGTACAAAAAAAAAAATTAGAAAGACAAATGATTACATAAAAATACATTTAATTAAAATGTTTTTAAAATAAATTCATGAATTCCAGGTTAAAAACCTCTGATCTACTAACTCAGCCTTTCTTCTTGTTGTTCATCCTTCATTTTTCAAATAGGACCAAAGACATATTGGGAATGAATTGGATTTACATGAAGCATTGTTGCACGAAGTCATCAGCCTCATCTTCTCTTCCAGAATCATTCAAGTCCAGTAGCAGGACAAAAGGCAGGACAACTAGTGATGGTCTGGGATGCAGTGGATGACCTTGGCATCCTTGATACCTGACCAAGCTCTAAGTGCTCCACAGTGCCTGCTTCAGCCACCTTCATAGCCCATTGAAATAAATGGCTTATTAACCCATTCCACTAGAGGAAGTCTTTTTGTATGGGACTGATATCCCCTTTACTTGTCAATGGGTTTGAGACCTGTCAGTAACCCTTGACCCAGTTTAGCCCATTTGCCTAGAGGTTTTACCAGAATGCAGTTGCTGTGCATGTTACAGTTTCTTGGAGCCACAGATAAGAGTTGAGGTAAAGATAGATACCAAAGGTGGGGATGTAGCTCTGAAAGGGGCTCAGCAAGCCCTCACATTGCTCTTAAAGATAAGGAAATAGAAGAATTTGGATCCAGGTGGGATAGACTATATCAAAGAGATTCCCACAAGAAAGGCCAAATCCCTTATCACTGGCCTCTGACATTCAGTTCAATTCAATAAATGTTTAACAGCCTTATTATGTGCCAGATTGGGTAGCTAAGCAGAAAAGTAGTTAGAGGGCCAAGCCTAGTCAGGAAAACTCTTTCTTCCTGAATTCAAATCTGGCCTCAGACACTTCATATCTGTGTGATCCTGGGCAAATCAATTAACCTAGTTTGCCTCAGTTTCTTCATCTATAAAATGAGCTGAAGAAGGAAACAGCAAAATATTCCATTAATATTTTTAAGAGAAGTTTTTGGGAGGTGTTGAATACTCCACCTCAGTATCCCTTAAAAAAGGAAAGGCAATTGAGGATAATTGAGAAGGTTTTGAATATCAAAGCCTGAGTCTATCTAAGGGATAATGAGATTTCAAGTGACCAGCTTTGGAGAGGGAGGGGGAAAACATGATGGCCTTTCCCAGAAGTAGAAAAAAAGCAGAGTTGCTGATGGAAAATAAAAGTTTTCTATTAACAACCCTTTTGTCAAAGCTGATTACTGTGATTGTCATTTTTTTTTCAGTCATGTCCAACTCTTTGTGAGTGACCCCACTTAGGGTTTTGTTGGCAGAGATACTGGAGTGGTTGTCATTTGCTTCTCAAGCTCATTTTACAGATGAGGAAACTGAGGCAGAGTTAAATTACTTGCCCAGGGTCACACAGCTAGTAAGTGTCCGAGGCTAGATTTGAACTCAGGAAGTTGGGCCCTCTTGACTTCAGACCCAGCACTCTGTCCACTGTGCCACCTAACTGTCCTTTGCCAGTGCCCAGTGGATATTAAATGAAAGCATATTATGGACACCTAGCAGAGACTAGCTACATAGACCACTAACCAGGCCACTTTTCTTTCATGCAGATCTTTGAAAGGGTTAATGCTGGATCCTTTGAAATATAGCCTAGCAGCTGCAGATGACATCAGATTTTCTGCTGCATTGGTTTAAATCAACACAATGAATCTATCAAGGGGAAGGCCAAGGCACCATTTGGGGCTCAAACAGAAAGATCAGGCAGAGATATTCAAATAAATGAGGCAGAGAGAGTGTGTCCCCCTGGTCTAAAGGTGTCTCCAGAATGGGAATATTTCCAATATTTTTCTCAAAGGGACACAGCCCTTGCACAGAAGAAAGGAATCCAGGAAGGTTTTCCACAGCCACCTTCTCCCTGCTCATGTTCACGCTCACTCTCTAGTTCAGATCCAGCACATGGCAGGACGTTAGTTGAAACAACAAATGTGCATGGACTTCACAGGGGCCTTGCCTGGACTTGGTCTTTTCATCAGGTGAAAGAATGGCAGTGTCCACACATGTTTGCAATCACTAACTACATTCCTGAAGAAACACACACACAGTTTGGAACACTAGCCAAACCATTTATTTTCTCAGTATACCATAGGCTAAGACCTCGACTCTCCAAACTCTATCCTAACAAGTGGGTTTTAATCTTGTCTTTTAACTGATTGCTTTTGTTATTATATCACCTTTATTTCCAAAGGCATCCCTTCTTTCTCCTCTCTCCAACAAGCCATCTTTTGTAAAAATATTTAAAAATGAAAAAGAAGAGAAAAAACCAGTTCAGCAATACCAATCCATAATTCAATTGTGTCTGAGAGTACATGAAATATTCTACATCCGTTGTCCAGCAACTCTGTACAGAAGAGGGGGAAATACATAAATCTACACTCTTCTTCAAGGCTGGGTTTGGTCCCAATAGATGACTTTCAGTTTTGTTTTAATAGGGTTTTTTTTTTTAATTTCCATTTACAGTACTGTCGTCCTTGTATATATTATTGTTTTACTTCTGCCTCTCACTTTGTGTTTCTCAGAAATCTTTTCATACTTCTCTAAATTCTACATATTCATTAATTTTTTACAGAATAATAATATTACATTAAATTCATGTATCATAATTTCTTTGGCCTTTAAACAATAGATATACATCTACTTTGTCTCAAGTTGACACCAATGGGGCACCTAGGCAGCACAGTGAATAGAGTGGCAGGACTGTAGTCTAGGAACTGGGTTCAACTCTGGCCTCAAACACTTCCTAGCAGGGTGACTCTGGGCAAGTAACTTAACCCCAATTGCCTAGACCTTACCATTCTCCTGTCTTGGAACTGATACTTAGTATCTTTCCTGAGGCTAGAGATAAGGGTTTTTTTGTGTTTTGTTTCGTTTCTTAAAAAAAAGTTAAGCCATAAACAATGTTATAGATATTTTGGTATATGAAAATCTTTCTATTTTTGCCCTCTTTGGGATATGTGCCTAGCAGTAGGATCTCTGGGGCAAAAGGTATAGGCATTTCTTTTAGTCATTGCTTTACTATACAGTTATCCCTTCCACAATGTGGGAGGTAGGAGCACAAAGACACCCAGACAATCTGGAAAATCCATGTAAAATTTTTTGGCCCTTCCTTTTTACCAAAGAAGTCAGAATTTTTCCTTTTTCTTTTATGTGGTGTTTAAAATGTCTTATTATAAATTTGGGATTAAGTATGCATTTCTACGTTTTTCTGTGTCCTCTGCTGGCCTTTGCATGAGTCTTGTGGCTTCTGCAAAACTTCCCCAAATTTCCCATTTAATTTCTTATGCCAACTGGCAATAAATCAAAACCCCAATGGGGATTGTCACAATGTTGAAACCATACCTGTAATTCCAATCAGCCCTCCAAAGTGATCCAACCAATTCATAACTCCACCAACAATGTGGGTCTTCCTGTAGCCTTTCTGAGTATTAACTCTTTCTGTCTTTTGCTATTTTGTCAATACACAAGGTATAATATTGAAAACCTCACAGTTGTTTTGATTTACTTTTCTTTGATTAATAGTGATTTGGAGCAATATTTCATAAGAGTGTTGACATTACACAATTCTTCTTTTGAGAACTCATAGCCTTTGACCCTCCATTGGGGATTGGTTCTAAATCTTTTATATATATTTTATCAATTCCCCATGTACCTTGAGTATCTGAGCCCTGTGAAAGGTACTAACAAATAAATTTTTTAATTCAATAGAGTCTGCAGGGTGCTGATCTCATTCATGCACAGTTTATAGTTTATGTATCGCAGCACATCACAGAGATGGAAGCCTACTGATGAAACAACTTCCAGGCTCAAGGGAAAGAATGGCAAAGTAGAAAAAGCAAGCTTTAGAGCCTCTGTTCAGGAAACTTGGGGGAGAATTTTTTTAAGTAAACTTGGTTACTTAAGTAAGTAATGGTTACACCATTAATTCCCCATAGCCTATCATGGCACTTGCACTAATAATTCTGAAGAGACCAAAAACTGATGCAACTCAGCCACCTTTGCTGCTAACCACATGTAAAGCTCTCTCTTGCTAGTCAGCCAAAATCTTCCAGGCTCTGGAGAGTAGGAAGAGTCTCCCAATGGCAGACCCTTAGAGGCAGGGGAGGGGGCAAAAAAAAGCAAATTTCTGGAATGAAGCCAGGGCCCATTTACTCTCCTCCTAGTAAGCACACCTACCCAGTCCTTGTTTTAAATCCACCCTGGAATTTAAAGTTATTTGATACCTCATTGGCCAAACAAACCAGAAGTGCCCATCTGTAATCAGCAAGGACTTTATATCCTGGGTTCCTCATGTTTAAAGGAAGCCCAAACTAGCTCAGCCCTTAACCTCATTTAAGACAGAACTATAAAGCCATGAAAAAGATATAACTACTACTGAATAATATTTGGGTCACCCTTCATAACTGAGGTGCTAGGCTGTTTAGCCCCCTTCTTCTAATCCTGGAATAGGAGTAGAATCATCCTTTTCATTTTTCATATGAGGGAAATGAGGCATAGAGGTCACCCAAGGTCACATAGGTGACAAGTTCTAGAGTCAAGATTTAAAATTATATCCTCTGAATCCAGACTCAGTATGCTTTCCTTTTTGTTTGTTTTCATTTTGTTTTTTATTCTGATCTCAAAGAACCCTCCCCCCCCTAAAAAAGACATTTCTACACATAGCAGACCATAAAAAGAAGATTCTATGGGGGCAACTAGATTGGCTCAGTGAATAGAGACTTAGGATTGGAGTCAGGCACCACTTGGGGTCAAATCGGGCTTGAGACAGTTTCTAGGTATGTGACACTGAGCAAATCACTTGATCTCTTTGCCTAGCTCTTGTATTTATGTCCTAGAGTTATTACTAGAACAGAAAGGTGTGTGTGTGTGTGTGTGTGTGTGTGTGTGTGTGTGTGTGTGTGTGTGCCTGCCTGTCTGTCTGTCTGTCTGTCTGTCTTAGAAATCAATTCCAAGGCCAAAGTGTGGCAAGGTAGGCAACTGAGTGAGATTAAGTGATTTGCCCAGCACCACACAGTTAAGACATACCTAGGTCAGATTTGAACCCAAATGACTCCAGGCTTGGCTCTCTATTCACTAAGCCACCTAGCTGCCTTGGTTTTTTGTTGTGTTTTTGTTTGTTTTTTTTTTTTTAAGAAGAAGAAAATTCAATATGAAACCATAAATATCCATTTCATACCATGAAGTTTACAATTATAGTTATATATGTATATTTGTTATTTATATATATTAATATGATGTATGATATATTTATTTCATAGAACATTTACATAAGTTTTACACATTACTTTCAAAACTATCCTTCTTGTCTGTGCTTTCTTCTGAGCTTCCTCCTCTTCTCCTCTGTGCATTTTTTTTTTATGTAGTGTTATCACTATTACTAGCCTCCGTCCCTTCAAGCCTCTCCACCTTCCCAAGCGAGGTTTTCTCAACTACTGTAAGACCTCCACTAAGATGGCAGCAGATGATCATGGAGAGAGAAATAACAGTCATTGTAAAAGTTAGCATAGTTGGAGAGAAATTGTCCCAAAAGGCCTCAAAACATCCAGTGGAAGCATTTTTTTTTTTTTGCCTTAACAAAGACTCCTTTTAAAAATGAAAATACCTCAAGGGAGAGGATTAAGTCTTAATGTAAATTACTTCAGGCATATATTCAAGTTGTCATCTTAAATTTATGCCCATTGAGGGAAATGAAATTTTAGGAGTGGGGAATGGGGTTTGGAGGAATGAAAGGACTGAGATCAATTTTGAAGTATGGGATACTCTAAAGGAAAGCAGGCAAGATATAGTTGGGGCTTTAGAACTGGGGTAGGGAGCAGAATGAACACAATTGGTGCAGGGAACAAAGGACACCAGGAGATGAGAAAAGAGGCCTTGGAAGGAGTCAAAAATAACTTTCTTTGAAATTCTGCACAGGAATCCAGTGGGGTCCACCATCACTGATCAGTCCTAAAAACCCTTGGGGTTGAGCTATAGGTTGGCTATGATTGTAAAGCAAAAATTTGGAAAATTCTGAGTGCCTGGAAATAATTAAAATTACAAATCCCTCAATTCTCCAAAGTATATAAAGGCTTTTAGTAACCTAGGCCTTGTTGATTTCAGTGATCACTCCATTTTTACAATCATATTCTATATTGAATTTTTTTAATGGCCCTCAACATTGAGTTCAATGTATTTTATACCCTGTCCTTTGGGAGAAGGGCCAACTGGGCCAACACTCTAGCCATTTGAAAAAGTGTGAGTAAGGGGGCAGTTGGGTAGTTCAGTGGATTGAGAGCCAGGCCTAGAGATGGGAGGTCCTAGGTTCAAATCTGACCTCAGACACTTCCCAGCTGTGTGACCCTAGACAAGTCACTGGACCCCCATTGCCTACCCTTACCACTCTTCTGCCTTGAAGCCAATACACAGCATTGATTCTAAGACAGAAGGTAAGGGTTTAAAAAGAAAAAAGAAAAAGAAAAAGTGTGAGTAAAAAGTAGATTTTGATGTCTAATTTTTAAAAAATTAAAAATTCTTATTAGAGCAATAGTTATAGTAACTTTAATTATTTCCTTTCCTAAATAAATAAATAAATAAATAAATAGACTTTTCTTATAATGAAGGAAGATAACTGGAAATCTCCAATAGCTCAAGATTGAAATCTTAAGATTCTTTCCAGACCACAAAGGACAATGTCCTTGTCCATCCTTACCTCCTTCTTTCATTCTTTCCTGGAACATCCTAGATTTGTTTTATCTGATTGTCCTGGTGCAAATTTTCAAATTAAATCCTAAACTTAATTCAAGTAGTCTGCTTGTGTTGTTGTTGTTCTTATTGTTTTTAAATGTTTTATTAACGATTTTTTCACTTTTTAAAACACTATTGTTATTATTCAATTATTCTAATCTTCTTGAAGGGGAAGGTTAGGATTATGTCTTTTTTTTCTCCTTATTGAAATCCTGATTGATCCTAATAATTTTGTTATATTCACTTTTGATTTTTTTCCCCCCAGGCCTTTCCATTTATATTGCTGTAGTCATATATATTGTTTTCATGGCTTTGCTTACTTCACTTTGAAACAGTTCACATAATTCATTCTCTGATTCCCTTTATTTTTCACACATACATATCATTTCTTACAGTAATATTCCATTATATTCATTAGCTATAATTTGTTTAGCAATTCTCCAATTGATGAGAATATCTTTTTTTTTCCAATTCTTCACTATTACAAAAAATGCTGCTAATATTTTGGCATGGAGAGTGTCTTTCTTCTAATCAGGATTTTCTTGGGGTTTAGGTCTAGGACTGAAGTCTCTGAGGTAAAGAATATGCACATTTTAGTTACCTTATTTGCTTAATCACAAATTACTTTCTAAAAGAATTTTACCATTTCACAGATCCACCAAATGTATCTCTGTGCCTGTCTTTCCACAACCCTTCCAACATTGACTCTTGCTATTTTTTGTTATGTTTGCCAATTTACAGGGTGTAAGGTTGAGACCTCAGAGTTGTTTTGATTTTTATTTCATTTGTTATTTGTGATTTGGCACATTCTTTCATGAGGTCATGAATATTTTGCAATTCTTCCTTTGAGAACTTTGTTTATGTCCTTTAATCATTTATCTCTTGGGTGGGGGGATGTCTATTAGTCTTATATCTATTTGTTAATTATTTCTATATCTTGGATATCAAGCCCTCATCAAAGAAAATTGATACAAAGATTTTTACCCTTTCAATCACTTCCCTTCTTATCCTAGACACATTAATGTTGTCTGCCAGAATCTGTCAGTTTCAAGTAATCAAAGCTATCTGATTTATCTTTTGTAGTTACCCCTATCTCTCATTTAGTTAAGAATACACCTAAAAATGTTTTACATGACTACACATGTAAAATCTTTATCCAATTGCTTACCATCACAAGGGGGAAGGAGGGATGGGAAGAAGGTAGAGAATCTGGAACTGTGGATTTAAAAATTAATATCCAATAACTATTATATTTTATAAATTTTTATTAATAATAAGCTAACATAAAAACTAGAGTAAAAAAGGTACTAAACTAACTTCAACTGCACTCATAAAGGAGAGAGAAAAAGGGAGGAGCTACAGAACTTATATACAAACTTTACTACACAATGGTGAGCAAAGGGAAAAGCATTCTGGGTAATACAGAAAGGAAGTTTGGGTAATATAGTTTTGGGGACTCAAGATTTTCCAACTATACAGAACTAAAATAATTTTTTAATGAATATGAGGCAGCTCTGGCGGGGGGGAGGGGGAGAAAGGTGGGAAAAATCATGAATCATGTAACATAGAAAAATATTCTAAATAAATTAAAAAAATTATTTTTTTTCATGAATATGGGACAGCCAGCTGTCTGAGTGGTTAGAGAACCAGCCCTGGAGCTGAAAGGTCCTGGATTCATTCATATCTCACCACAGACCCTGCACAAGTCACTCTGCCCCAATTGCCTAGACCTTACTACTCTTTGGCCTTGGAATAGATTCTAAGACAAAAGGTAAAAGTTTTTATGCACATGCGTGCCCCCCTCCACCCCAAACACACACATACACACACGCACACACAAAACACCTTACTTTCTGTCCTCCTAACAACTCTAAGGCATAAGGACAAGTGCTAGACAGAGTTAAGTGATTTGCCCCAGTTGCCAAGCCTTTACCACTCTTCTGCCCTGGAACTGATACTTAGTATCAATTCTAAGACAAAGTAAGAATGTTAAGGGAAAATGAATGATAAAATATTGTTTTGACATGTAACTGGGTTAAAAAATGATTTTTAAAAAAAGGATACATCTCCTATCCATGCCTTTGAAGGGTATATAAGCTGTTTCTCTTCTTAATTTTTTCATAGTAGGATCTTTAATACAAAGGTCATGTATCCATTAAGAATTTATTAAGCCTAATTTCTGCCAGACTACTTTAACTTTTTTTTTAATCAAATGCAGAGTTTTTAACCTAAGTCATTTCTGTTTTCTAATTTTTCAAACATTAGGCAGGGCAAGGCTCTCTCAAGGTATCCAAAGCAAACAAAACTTTATTAGGAACCTCTCTACCCATCTACCTGTTCCTATCCAGGGATCCCCATTGAAAAGACCAACAATCCCTAACTCATAGGGATTAGTCCTTCATGGAGGGGTTCCTCCCCCCAGGAACTCAAAGAAACTTCTGCTATACTCCCTCAGTTCAATGTCATTAGTGCAATGGATTTCCAAGCACTAGGAAAGACCAGAACTGACCATGGTAGAACCAAGTTTGAAAATGGAAAAGCATCTTGATCTCTCAGCCTTATTTTCCTCATCTGAGGAGGATAGGTTCAGAACCCACCTGTGTAACACACTAACTAGACGACCCCCTGAGCAAGTCACAACCTACATGGAACAGTGAATAGAGAACTGGTCCTGGTAGCCAGAAGACCTAAACTCAAATCCAGCTTCAAACACTCAGTAGTTCTGTGAGCCTGAGCAAGTCACTTGCCTTTTGTTTGCCTCAATTTCCTCAGCTGTAAAATGGGAATAACAATATCATCTGCCTCCCAAGATTGCAGTGAGGATCAAGTGAGATAATATTTTTCAAGAGCTTGGCACATTGCCTGGAACTTAGGGGATGCTTTATAAATGCTTATTCCCTTCCTTTCTCCCCTCATCTCAAATATGACTTCCAAATTAAAGGAGGAGTCCAACCAAAGCATCTTATTAGCCCTTTGATGTATCTGGCTAACATCAAGGTCTGTGGCTCCACTGAAAAACAAATTAAATTGCTCCTTCATCTTGTGGATTCTCTTGATAAGTGTAAAATTCTTAGCATATGCCACAGGATAGAGACTGAATCTGGGGCTCACTTTGAACCTCTGAATGAAGGCAACGCTGAAATATCTTGGTCTCCTCCAGGCGAGACACCTCAAGCATAACGATATCAAGGAGAAGGCTGAGCCTGAAACTATTAAGAGAATTACTGGCATTCTGAAATGAAAGCTGAATGTGGGAAGGACACATTTAAGGCAATTAACACATATGCAATCCCAGTCTTAATGTACACTTTCAAAATTGTGAAATGGACTGTGACAGATTTGGAAAGTACCCTAACAGAAACCAGTATGAAATTAACAAAACACTCTGATCCTTTTAGCCAACTAGCCAAACCCAAAGCAGTTATTGTTATCTAAGCAACAGTCCATGGAACATTGACCCTAAAGGAATAATAGCAGGAGATCGTTTCTCTTTGAACCCCATCAAAAAAACATGAGAACAAGATGGCAACAACGACAATAAAACAGAGACGGAGCTGAGAAGACCCAGTCCATGTTCATCTCTGTTATCCTGTCTCCTACCAGAGAAAGTACTAAGGTTCTTTTCAATGAACCTACAGAGGAAAAACCTAAGTCCTAATACTTTATTCAACCAGAAAGTATATTCATTTGATCAATCTATGCAATAATCCATTGAACATTAAATATAAAAGAACTACAACAGGATAGCTACTTAACCCAAGACAGTGACCGTTTCTATCTAAACACCCTGGGAAAAGGAACGACATGAATGAAATGATGATGATGATGATAACAATAATGACAGCTTACATTTATATAGCACTTAAAAAAAAAAAAAAACCCTTACTTTCTGTTTGAGATTCGATACAAGTATCAGTTCCAAGACAGAAGAAGAAGGGCTAGGCAGTTGGGGTTAAGTGACTTGCCCAGGGTCACACAGCTAGGAAGTATCTGAGGTCAAATTTGAATCCATCTCCAGATCTGAGTCTCTTTCCCCTGAACCACCTAGTTGCCCCATTTATATAGGACTTTAACATTGCAAATCATCTTCCATCATTATTTCATTTGATTTCAGCATACCCAGTGATATGCTGAGGAAACCAATCACATCTTTGCTAAAAGGTAAATAAGTACTAAATTTGACTAATCTGAATATTCCATCCTTCCCTCTCTTCTTTCCTTTGCTCACTTTCTCAGGCACCAACTGCCCTTCTAAATGAGTAAGGGAAGAAAGGAGGGCAACAAATGGTCTACAAATCAACATTCAGTCCAAGAATAATAGAGTTGACTCCATATACTAGTTTCCCAGCCAGAAAAAAAAAATTAAATGCTTCTAATCACAACTGTGCCATTATTGAACAAAGCAACATGAAGAAAGAGTTAGTGAACAGGAATCACACCAAATAAGTTGGAATCCCAGCTTTATGAACTCCAACAAAGAACTCAGTCATTTTCTTGGACTTAATTTTGTCTGCCTGCTGTAAATCATCCTTAAAAACATCTCAGGATACTTTCCAATGTACTTTGAAACCACTTTGAAATCCTCTAAGTCTCAGAGAGGTTTGTTTGTATAATACATAAGTGGGGAAGGAGAATTCAAACTCATCTCCCCAGACTCAGTCCAGTTCTCTCTCCCCAATCCTAATCACTTTCTCTTTAGAACTGCTTACAACACCCAGAGTTAGAGCAAATAGTTCCCTCCCACACCCTTTTCAGGCTCTTTGTTCCATCCCAGCATTTTAGTACAAAGCACAAACTGCCCTTATCTCTTTGGTAATCTGACTTCACAACTGAACAACAGTTCACCTGTCAGGCTCAGAATGCCCAATCCTTGTCCTTGAGTTTTTACATTGAAGCTCTTTACAGGAAACTACCTTTCAATAAGAAAAAAAAAATATAAAAGAAAAAAAAAAAGTCAAGGGCTCAGAAGTCCTGGAGAAAGAATATTGATTGTCTCGCCTAAATAGATCATGGCGATTTTACATAAAATGGGAAAATCTATCAACGAATATTTGTTGGACAACTAAACTGTGTAATGCACTGCTAGAAATCATGATAGATATGATGCATAGGACATAGTCGTTGCAATGAAGGAGTTTATAATGTAGATTAAATATATGTAGTATGCAAAGATGACTGATGAGATCAGGCAGCTTTTGATGGGTCATGCAAACTATTCAAAATTCAAAGGAGAGAGAGATTGCTATAGGATGGAGTGATCAAATAAAGGTTCTTGGAGAAGGGCTTGCATAGAGCCTCAAAATTGGAAAACATTCAGAAAAGCAAAGAGGAGTAAGGGTTGTAGAGGGAAAGGGAAGAGATTAAATAGAAAGAACAAAGGTATGAAAACAATAACTCAACATTACACACTGAGTGAACATTGTGGTTTAATTCAATTCAACAAGCAATTATCAAGTCACTATGCTAGGCACTGTGGGAGTAAAAATGAAAAGGACACAGTCAACTAGTCAACCAGTACTGGATCTCTGAAGGCCATATGTTGACTTAGAAAACCACAAATTAGCCTTATCTATGTTGTGTAGTATTTATTATGTTAAAACTTTCCCAATTACATTTATTCTGACTTGACCCACTCCATTTCAGAATTAGAGAATCTGGGTTAAAATCCTGATACTCTAACATATTTGTATGACCGTGGGCAATTCATTTCCTCTCTCCTGGCCTCAGTTTTCTCACATGTAAAATGAGGAGATTGAATAAATGGTCTCTCAGGTACCCTCCCACTCCAAAGATTCTAAAAATACTTTATAAAATATTTTTAAATATTCTAATAATACTTTAAAAATAGTTTAATAACTTTACATGTAAAGTTATGTAAATTATTTATTTTTATTTATGTTTTATTAGTTATTTAAAGTTATTTAAACTATTAAATTTAAATGTGAAGTTTAAATAGTTAACTATTTTGTATTTTATATATTTGTTATATTTATTATGTTTTATCATTTTAAACTAATTTAAAATAATTAATTTAACTACTAACTCAGCTTCAATTCTTTAGACCTGTGGCCCATAGGATGACAAATGTTCCAAGAGGAAAGTGCCTTTTGCAGTTCTAGCAAATTTATAAAAAGATATTCACTTCAGGAATCGCTTCTTCAAGACTCAAGAGGTTTTTGATCTGTTGGGACAATCCCAGGAAAAGTAAGAAGTTGTCTGGCACAGTGAATTTAACAGGAAACTGTGAGGAAGATTATTAGAGCCAGTTGCAACTCACTGAACAGGTCTATGTGACCTTGGACACCTCTCTCCATCACTGTTCCCCTGACTTCTGAAAGAAAAGGGGGTGGAGGAAGATAGGAGAAAACACCCTGTGAGACCTGTCCCAAAGGGATGTGGAGAGGAATAATGAATTAATGATTGCAAAGCACCTTCAAAATACAAAGGGACATTTAAATGCAAAATAAAGTACAGAATGACAAGTTCACTTTGGCTTCAGGGAGAATGACTGTCAGCTGCTGGAGCCATTAAAAGTCACAGGCTATAAAATAGGCAGTAAAGTGGGCTTTGTTCAGCTATGCCCCTGCAGAATTATATAACCTTGCCTGGAATTAGCTGTTCATCCCATTTCAGGAACACTCATCCCAGGGAGCCTATGACCAAAAAAAAGAATCAGGCATAATCTCATTCCCTGTTCTCCTGGTCTGCTCCTCATGACTGCCCCTAGCGCTTCTTCCCAAAAGGACCCACATGGGGAAGGTACAGTGGTGTTGCTTGGGGTAGAGACAACGTAGCTGTCACCTCACTCCCTATTCTTACTCCCAAGCCAGTCCACTTCAATAACTCCCAATCCTAAAGCAGCGTGTAGGCATTATGGGATCATTAGAGCAGATAGATCTAAGAAGGCAGCCAGAGTGGAGTGGAAAGTGCTTTGGAGTCTGTTATCAAAGATATATAGGGAATGGATCCAAATATATGAACAAGAGCCATTCTTCTTAGGGTAAAGATAAGACTTCACAGGATATGAGCAGGCAGTTCTACAAGCTAAAAACAACACAATGAAAACAATAATAACTAGCAGGTACCTAATGCCTCAAGTTTGCAAACTGCTTTATATATGATAACAGGATCCAGTCACCAATAATAAGAGAAATACACATTTTTTTAAACTCCAACGTTTTGCCTCACCACCATCAGATGATTAAAGATGGCAAAAGGGGAAAATGGCAATTATTGAAGGGGATTTAGGAGGACAGATACACTAATGCACTGTCCGTAGAGCTGAGAATGGGTCCAACAATTCTGGAAAACAGAATAGTTCAGGAAAGAAAAAATAGTTTGTGATTCTAGTATACTGAAAAAGTTGTTAAACTGTATGTGTCCTTTGACCTAGAGATGGCTCTGTTGGGCCTACAATCCAAGGAGGTCAAAGACAGAGGGAAAGGATCAATAAGTTTTTTGTAGCATCAAAGTATTTGAAACAAAGTGTCTGCCCATCAATGGAGCGATGACTGTACAAACTGCGGTATATGAGTTAACAGAACACTATCGCACCTTAAGAAATTATTTATAAGTTCAGAAAAATTGGGGAAGATATTTACGTGGCAAGCAAAAACAGGAAAAAAAGTCAAATAACTAGCGATCAATCAACAAGTTAAACACTAGAGTAAAAACATAATATCCCTCCCCCAAAAAAACCCTAATTTTTCATTTTTCAAAAAACAGAAAATATTTTTTCTAAAGTTTTTCTAAACTCTTAGAAAGGTGCTTTGGAAAGGTGAGTAGGATACTCTATGAAAAGGGGGAAAAGTCTTTCATTAGGTGAATTAATGGTAACCAGAAATTTAACAGAATATATCAAGTTTAAATAAGATCATAGCCTTTCTTCACCCCTGCATGAGATCAAACTATTGACTTATCAGAAGACAGTCTCAAGGACAGCTAAGTAGCATAATGAATAGAGTGTTAGGCATGGAGTTGAGAGGACTCGGGTTCAAAACTATTCTCAGACACTTTCTAGCTGTCTGACACTGGACAAGTCACTTAACCCCAGTTGCCTAGTCCTTTTGTCTCTTCTGACTTAGAACTGATAATTTTAAGACAGTAAGTAAGGGCTATTTAAACATATACAGAGAGAGAGAGAGAGAGAGAGAGAGAGAGAGAGAGAGAGAG
>NC_058130.1:602012574-602078934 GCF_016433145.1 Gracilinanus agilis | reverse complement strand
GGAGGGAGGGAGGGAGGAAACATATACATACTTGCTCTGTGACCCTGAACAAGGTCACTCAGATTCTCAAGCCCTGAAAAGCTCTCTAACACTATGAGTTACCAAGCAGGTACAGATCTTCTTTGGTACAAGGACTCCCTACACTGATTAAATTATAAACCTTTTTTTTTTAAGTTCTCAGTATATTGAGGAAAGGGGAAGGGGAGCAAATCTTAAAGTCTAAACTGTTTAGAAGTCATGGATGAGCAGTTCCATTCTAGTAGATAGAAACGACCGTTTCCTCAAACAATTTGCAAATCAGTGACAAATTTAGAAATGAGCTAAACCGGGTCCTTTAAGACTTTTGAGGTCTTGAACCACCTTGACATTGAACTTGGATAAATCCTAGACATAAGGGCATATTCACTAACTTTTCTCATTAAGCTTTTATTGCCTTTGGTTTTATTGCTTGAAGACACTGTGACCCTCAGTAAGCTGTGGAAGAATAATCATCTACCTTTACACAAGAAGGGAATAGTCAATAAATATTTGTTAAGCACCTACTATGTGTCTAGCACTGTGCTAAGCACAACAAGTTTGGAGGCTGATAGCCAAGATGAGGCCAAAGTTGCCTGTCTTAGGATCTGCAAGTATTTTTAATGATGTTTGTGAAGTTATTTTGAAAATGCAAATAATGCAACATCCTTTTTTTTTTTTCTTCTAGAAACATAGTATCAGGGCAACTAGGTGGCCCAATGGATGGAGAGTCAAGCCTGAAGATGGGAGGTCTTGGGTTCAAATTTCGCCTCAGATACTTCCTAGCTGTGTGACATATGGGCAAGTCATTGTTGCCTAGTCCTTACCCTTCTGCCTTGGAACCAATACTTAGTATTGATCCTAAGAAAGAAAGCATTTGAAAAACTAAATAAAATAAATAATAATAAAAACAAAGAATCATAAGACAAAGAGCTGGAAAGATCAAAATCACAAAATTTGAAAGTTAAAAGGGACATCAGTGTCCAACTAGTCCAACTCATACCCAAAAGGAATGTCTAATAAAAAGGTTGAAAAGGACCTTAGAAATCATCTAGTCCAACTCCTTCGTTTCATATGTAATTATGAACTTCTAAAGCCATTCCAATTAATCAATCAACCGAGTAACATAATATTAAAGAATTTTCTTATACCCTCATCATGTATAAACAAGTGAAGAGTTTTAGTTATAATGAATCATGAAGGTATTAAAGATGTATTCAAAAGCTGACTCTAATGCGCAAAGTGTTCATGGACCAGACTTATGGTTGTATTTCTAATATTTTACATGACTGATTTCATCCTTAAATTGGATGGGATTTAAATTTTGTGCAACTTCAAAATTAAACCTCTGTTATTATCTGCAATCTGGAAGCTAACTATTTGTAAAGGTCCTTTGAAATGTCAAAGACATAATCTTAGATCTGAATAAGCTTGGACCAGTGTTCTAGTCTGGAAGGACTTTCAAATGATCTTCTTTCCTGGTCAAGCAGCTATACTATTATGTTGCTATTCGATTCCTTTATCTTGTAATTGATTGTCAATATTATGTTAACACTTCTCTTGTGCCACTTGTTTGATTGACATCCTGCAAGCCCCCCATCCTTGAAGCATATAACAAACAGTTCGGCTTGCTCAGCCCACTCTCTTGGATGCTCTCTCCGACTCCTGAGTGCTGACCTGCTGACACCACACTAAAGTTCTCTCTCTGTGTTCCTGGCCTCTTTGTTTCATCTATGCCTCACTTTCTCTAGTTCTTAATCTTAACCTATTGCTTTCCCAACTTTCAACTTCCCTCCTCAGGTGATTAAACAGGTGAAGAATTATATGTAAGGGCTGGTCCTCTACAACAAGCCCTTAATTGATTTGAAAGGATTTTAGGACTTTGGACTACTGAATGAAAGGCAAATGGCATGATACCAGAAAGTAATTGGTTGAGATCAATTCACATCACATTGCTTGGACTCTGTATGCAAAGAGCTCTTGGTCAAGCACTGACTTCAATTCAACAGTGGACCAGTCAAAAGGTAGAGGAAGTCCTGGCTCTGGGGTACCTATTTTGTTGGTTAGTCTTTTTCAGTTGTGCCTAACTCTTCATGACCCCATTTGGGATTTTCTGGGAAAAGATACTGAAGTGGTTTGCCATTTCCTTCTCTAGTTCATTTTACAGGTGAAGAAACTGAGACAAACAGGGTGAAGTGACTTGCCTGGGGTTACAAAGCTAGTAAGTATCTACATCAACACCAGAAAGTAGATAGTGGAGTGAGAAGAATGATCTTAAAGGTAACATTGCACTACTTCTCTCTTTAACAGAGTAGCCATTGGAAGCAGTGAATGCAGTTGAGAGCAGAAAAAGACACTCTGATGACTAACATGAAAAGAGAAGGCAAGTCATCCAAGAAGAAAGGTGTAGTTTCTTTTTCTTCTTTCTTTCTTTTTAATTAATAGAATTTATTTACAAGTGCCTTGGACCTTCTTCCTCCCCCTGCATCATAAAAGGCATTATCCAAGAAACAGATATGTATCTATAAATTATGTCTTTTATGTTTCCATTTTTCATTCTCTGGAGGTAATATTCATGGAGGTAGTTTCAAGGAGCACAGTTCCTTGTACAGGCTCAAGATTCTACTTAGGCACTAACCCTCAGACCCCACCAGAGAGCTATATCCAAGGGGAACACCATGAACTCTCAACAAAGGGAGAAAAGGACTTTTGGTAACCAAGGATCGTAAATTACCCCTATGCCACATTATGTATTTTATGTGTGGGCTCTACACATAGAATAGTAAAAAGTGATTTGAATCTATTCTTCACATGGTACCTTTAAGCATTCATCCAAAGTTTTTAGTGGACATTTTTTGTACAACTGTTCTTTCTATACTATCTTAATAAATAACCCTTCTCTAAATGTGAGATTGTCTGATATTTAATAGGAAGTACACTTTTAGGGCTGATAAATGACAGTACTAGAAACCCTGGCCCCTCAGCATTGTCCTTAGAACTCTGAGTATGCTCAACGATACAATGATCCAGAACAATTCTGAAGGACTTGGGACAAAGAATGTTATCCACCTCCAGAAAAAATAACTGTGGGAGTCAGAATACACATAAAAGCATATGATTTTTCACATTTGCTTATTTATTACTTAATTTTGAGGGGTTCTATATGAATATTCTCTTATAATAATATGGGAGTATGTTTTGCATGATAATACACATATAATCCAGATCAAATTACCTACCATCTTCAGGAAGAGGGAGAGGAGGGAGGAAGATAATTTGGATCTTATAATTTCCAGAATTATATGTTGAAAATTGTTATCATATATAGTTAGAAAAATAAAAAGTCTGAGTAGTGGTAGCCACCTTTAGGGGCCTGTCCCTAGAATACAAGTTGGAAGGATTCTCACAGCAGTTTTAGCTTTTTGCTGCTACTAAACCGCCATCTTGGGTTTGCCCCTAGACCACAAGTTGAGCAAGTGGTCCCAAAGAGAATAAAGAAATCTTAGATATAAAGAATGAGGTTACCTACCCAAGATCACAAATGTAGTGAGTTTATTTTGGAGGATCTGACTTTTTTGCCATTGACCTGTGATTTTATCAGTGTAAGGAATTCTTATCATGGAAACTCTCTTCACTATAAAGACTGAAAACTCATCTGTAACTCGTATAGTCTTACAGAATTTTCTGGAGCCCTGAGTGACTTATCCAACATCACCCAGGCAGTATATGTCAAAGTCAGGACTAAACTCATCTCTTCCCAACTGTATACCAAACTAATTCTCACTAATTAAATTTTAAAAATTAAAAATCAAATAAAACAGTGAAGAGTTTTTAAACTAATTTTAAATTACCTTAGAAGCCCAGAGAGATGAGGGGGGAAATAGCACTTTATGTGTTGTAAATATTCAGTACATAATACTTTAATACTTCAAGGAAGAGGGAAGTGGGAAAGGGAATAAGCATTTATATAGCACCTACTATGTGTCACATACTGTGCTAAGTGCTTGACAAATATTATCTCATTTGTCCCTTGCAACAATCCTGAGAGCTTGTTCCTCTTATTATCTCCATTTTACAGTTGAGAAAACTGAAGAAAATAGAAATGAAATGGCTTATCCAGAGCCACATTTGAACTCAGATCTTCTTGACTCCAGGTCCAGTGCCCTATCCACTAACCCAGCTAGATGCTCAAGGATCTATGATACCATCAGTGTGAAGTATACCCTTTTACCCATACGGATCATGATCTATTTATGTCCTAGCAGATGCTTTTGTGAATTGATGTCCAAGGGGGAAAAGTCCATCCCCTGTTGGCTGCTTTCTGGTGCTGAGCTTTTCCACAGGTAGCTAGGTTGATTTGGGCCAGTACACAATATCTTCCTACCTTAGTAGGACCTTCCATGGCTTAGACTTCAATGGCATAGTCTTCAAGAATCAAGGGTCACCTTCTGACAGTAATGGGGCATCCAAATGGGATTTTAGTGGTTCTGAGCAAAGAGCTAGAATTAAATTTCAAGCATACAACACACCCTTACTGAAATGGAAATAGCTAGTGATTTGTGCCTGTGCACTGATGAAAGGCATTGGTTTTTGAGAGTCCATGTGTGAAAGACAAATTCACTTTGTAACAAGGTCAACTTGTAAGGGTACTAGGCAAGAGTGGAAGAGTTCTTTCTCCAGGACTGCCCATTTTATAGCCTGTACTTTATTTTGTATTTTAATGGCCCTTTGTATTTTGAAGGTCCTTAAGCCTTATGTTTACTCCACTCAATAGAAGGAACTCTCCTTCACCCCAAATTAATGGGCCATGGAGAAAAACACTGGAACATGAATGTTCCCATCATGTCCTCCTCATTCTTCTCACTCCAGAGACACCTGAGAATACTGAATTCAATATTACCACCCTCAGAGCAATAGCTAGTGATTTTTAGTTATACAGTGTGGAGTAGAATGGTGGTAAGACTTTGGAACATGATGAGAAAAAGAGTACATATGCTAGGACAAGAACTGGAAGCAAGACAGTCTGGAGAACAGATTCCCCAGGCCTGAAGCCATAGTGAAGGGACTCAAGGGAAGTCCCATTTGATGGTTTACTATTTTAACTCATTATTATTACTTATACTGCTGGAGTTTCCCAGCCGGGGTTCCATGAGAGCCAGAGAAAATCTTACCTACCTACAAGGGTCAAAAGTTGAGCATCTAGACTTCAAGGAAAATACATTTATTAGTACACTGAGGAAGACTGCTTAGTCTGGTAGCAGCTTGAGTTTCTTAGGGTTTCAATTTGATTTTTATGGCTTTTCAGGCTCACTTGGAGAACGCATTCTGCAAGAGAATGGAAATGAGGGAAGTATACAAGCCTTGGAGGTCACAAGAGTTGCTAAAAGTCAAGTTTGCTCCTGTGGGAAAATGCATTTCTCATGGATTAGACTTATCCTGTGTTGGCAGTAAATCTCCAACATGGCGGTGGCCTCCTTCAAGGCAGAATCCTCAAGCTCATGCTATTGTTGCCAATAATAGGGAATGTTATGAGGGGGATAAAATATAGCTTGAACGGGAAGAAAATATAGCCTGAGGATCTCTATTTCCACAACCCCCATAGTTAAGTTTCTCTGGTCTCTGAAATTACTTTTCCTGTTTATCAAATATTTCCCTAAAATTCACAGTACTAATCTCCTCCACATCAAGTGGTTGTTAAACTGTGGCTGGTGCCTTGGAATCTCACTGCCCCACCCAACTTAACTATGATTCTACCACCCCCATCCAATATTGAGGAACACAATACCAGTTGTTACCCTTCTGCTTTGAAGATTAATCTCTTGCACACAGTAGGCTTTAAAAGGTTTGTGGAGTCAGATTGACTTGATTGAAGACTTCTGTCCTAACATGTATCCAGCTGTAAGGCAAACACCTGAAGAAAATGGAATTGATATTTCGACATACCAAAAGAAGAACTCCTCATTGCTTGATGCCCCCCATCCCAAACCAATTTCTGCAAACATCACCCTGAGTCATCCCCTTTGAGTGATTCATTGCCTCTGGAGCAACACAAGAGCAGACTGGCCAGTGGCGTCTACATGCCCACTTGAGTGCAACAGCTGCAAAGGAAGCACTAGGGTACGGAGAACAATGTCTTGGATCAGACAAGTAGAACTGGACCATTCCTGGCTGCTAAGTTTGTTCACAAGAGATTTCCAGACTGAATCCATCATTTCTGTCACATTGGTTGGGCAGTTGTTCACAGGTCGGGATCCAGAGTCCAGCATTTTAGTAGATACTGAAATAGATCTTCTAGGCTTATTTCTCCCAACATTCATTTCTCTGAATCTTTCAATCTAGTAAATTTTGAGTATGGGGATCCAGACCTTGTTTAGAGGGAGGGAAGGTAGTAGTTGAGGGCCTCAAGATAATAGAATTTTTTCATAGAGAAGAAATTGGGTCTGAATGTTAATAAAGATTAATAATTCTTGGGTGGTAGACCTAGCTGGAGTCCCTAGGAAATATCTCTGATTAGATCCTCAACCTAGATTTGATTTAGATCTAGCTTTCTGTCTATATCTTTTTCTTTTTTTTTTAACCCTTACCTTCCATATTAGAATTAATATTGTGTATTAGTTCTAAGGCAGAAAAATAATAAATGGCTAGGCAATGGGGGTTAATGACTTGCCCTGGGTCACACAGCTAGGAAATATCTGAAACCAGGACCTCCCATCTCTAGACCTGGCTCTCAATCCATGCCCTTTTACATCTTAGCTTTGACCATAACCTTCCTTGGTTATGTTTTATCCTTTCAGGCTTACTAAGTCTGTGGCATGAGTGATCCATACTTCCATTTTCCAGTTGTAAGGGGAATAATCATTTCCAAATCGAGTGGTTTTCCTACACCTACTTCCCCTTTGTATTATTCTCTTCCCAAAATATCCTAGGAAGAACATAGAAAATGTCCAATTCAGATAAAAAGTAATAGACTAAATCTAGTTAACTGTCACTGTTCTTCCATTCCTGTTTAGAGGCAGTTTGCTATAGTGGCTGGTTAAGGAAGACTTGGGTTCAAGTTTTGCCTCTGAAAAAGAATGGTTTTATGACCCTGGGCCAGTCACTTAATCTCTCAATGTTCTTGGCAACTTCCTAAACATATACCACTCAAAGCTGTGCAGAATTCTATTTCCTTACTGGTGTTTTTTATACCAATGAAATTACAGGCCCAGAGGGCAGTTGAGGTAGTATAGTGAATAGAGTATCAGGCCCAGAGTAAGGAGGGTCTGGGTTCAACTATGGCATCAGAAACTTACTAACTGTGTGGCCCTGGGCAAGTTACTTAGCCCCAATTGCTTAACTTTTGCTACTCTTTTGTCTTAGAATTGATATTAAACCAGATGGTAAGTTTTTTAATAAGGAAAAATGAAATTAGTGCCCATTTTTTTAAATGTGTTTGAATTGGGTTGGGGGATTATTAGGAACTAGAATCTCCCACACAGTCCCTCTTGAACTAGGGGCTGAACTCATAGACAGGACACCCCAGGAGGTCTCCCTTTGTACTAGACCTGACCATTTCACTCATTCTAGAATATTCTGAATTTTTGTATCATTCATCAAGCTTCTTGGACACAACCTCTTAGGACATTAATACTTTCATACCAGGGTGACTCTCAAATTTCCAAGTAGCAAAATAAATGCTCTCCAAATACAACTCTAGCCCTTTCTTCCTATGCTCTTCCCACATTTCCCCCTCCCTTCTTTACCACATTCAGCCCCATTTTTGACTATTTTATAACCAATACCAGCATCACCCCAATACCAAAACTATTTCCTAATGTCCTTATTTAGGCTCTGGGAAAGCCCAGGAAATGACCATCAACTTGTCAGCTGTGTGTTGATCATCCCCTCCTTCCTCTCTCTCAGCCTCAGATGTGCAACTGTTCCTCTTTTCCCATAATTCTTCAACCTCAAGCAGCAGTGACTCAAAACTAGATAGTGATAAAAAGGAAATCCAAAATCTACCCAGTGAGGGGCAAAACATAGTGACCCACCTAGACTGGAGTGCTGAACCCCCAAATCATTCCAAGAACTACCATGTTTGAACAACACCAAGTAGTTGTCTGCCATTTAATTTTAAGTGTAGTGTCAATCAGTCGGCCAACAAGCATTTATTGAGGAATATGCTAAATATTAAGCTAAATGCTACGGATGCAAGGAAATGCAAAAACAGTTCTTGTCTCAAAAAGTTTACACTCTAGAGGGAAAAGCGACATGTAAATAATTAGTTACATACAAAAAATATATATGGAGAAGATAATCTGAGAAGCAAAGGCAGCAGGGAAAACTAGAAAGTTTCTTGAAGAAGGCGAGGTTTGAGCTAAGTCATAAAGGAAGCCACAATTCTTACAGAAGGGGTAGAGAGGATAAGGGGATGCCAAATACAGGCCCACAGTGGAGTGTTGTGTTCAATGGACAGCAAGCAGATCAGTATAGCTAGATTGTCTGAGGGGGCAGTGAGGTAATTCCATTCAAATCTGACCTCAGACAGTTACTAGCACTGTGACACTGGGCAAGTCACTTAACCCTGTTTGCCTCAGTTTCCTCATCTGTAAAATGAGTTGGAGAAAAAAATGGCAAATCACTCCACTGTCTTTGCCAAGAAAACCCCAAATAGAGTCACAAAGAGTCAGACATGCCAGAAAAACAACTGAACAATAGACTTTGAGAAAGGTTGTAAAGAATAAGAAACCTGGAAAGATAAGGAGGGTCAGATTGTGAAGAGCTTTAAATTATCAAGAGAGGATTTTATATTGAATCCTGGCAGTAATAGGGAGCTATTAGGAAGAAAGAAAGTAGGTAACCCAAATACCACTGGTTTAATGGCTTAACACTATGCTTGGTAACCTGTCTCACACTCTGTGAGACAAATGACATCCTTGAACTTTTTACCTTCTTAGCAAAAAAAAAAAAAAAAAAAAAAAAGTAATAGATTTTGCCAAAATCTAAGACTTTCAACAATCAAACTTAATACAAAATGTTTTTAAGAGCCAGACTTAGAGATGGGAAGTACTGGGTTCAAATCTGGCCTCAGACTCTTCCTAGCTATGTGACCCCGGGCAAGTCATTTGATCCTCATTGCTTAACCTTTATTGCTCCTCTGCCTTAGAATCATGTTGATTCTAAGATGGAAGGTTATGGGTCTAAAAAAAATACATGCAATTTTCAGGCACCTTACAGAGATGGGGTTGCTAATGAGGGAAAAACAAGGAAACTTTGCGTTTTACTTTAATGAGAACAGGATGAAAAGAGACAAGAGTCAACAGCAAAGCCCAATACTTTCCCCTCACAGGGATCTTTAGGAGAGAAGCCAAGAACGACATGGGCTAGAACAGACCACAGATAAGTGTTGGTTAAAGTTTACTCAAGTTCTGGCCTTCTTCCTTTACAGATAAAGATAACCTTGCTGACCCATGGCTGGTTCATTGTTCCTTTTAGCCCTGCCTCTGATAGGGCCTGATCTGGGGTCTGGAGGACTGGGGACTCAGTAGAGTCTAGAGACAGTGTTTTGCCTGCTTGGGGTGGGGGCGGAGGGAGAGCAGGTAGCAGAAACATCCCAGCACAGGTATAGGTAACTCAGTTCCCATTTGGAAATTCCATTCAGGGAGCAGAAATTCAGCACAAAATCTGAGAGAGCAGCTGGCGGGAAGCAAGGTCCAATTTCAAGCTTGGCTCTGGGTAAAAGACAAGGGTCAAAGCTAGACAAAGAAATGAGTTCAATTCTCTGTACTCAGAGCCTCCAGAGGGCACATGTATGTTTTGAGCCTAGCCATATATGACTGGACCTGCTGTCCAGATTGTCCTGTCTCTGATCAGCCAGGATCCACAAAGTCATAGACAATAGTACTCTGAATTTTGTTTCCAGTAGCCCTGCATGAAAGCTTGTTGACTGATTAACTGACTAACTGAAGATTTGTGCTAACTTATCTACGTTCTCTCAATTGTGGTCTCCATTGTGAGCATGAGTATGTGGATAGCTGGAGTTAGGGCCACAGAACAGAGCAAAACTAACCAGCTCTCTTCAAAGAGATCAAACCCAAGACTGACCTTGGCAATGCGGAACTCTAACCAAATGGGCTAATAGGTCACAGACTGGCCAAACAAGAGGAAAAAATACTCTTGTTGCCCTACTGATGCAAGATTCTTCCTGCTCCCCATATACTGAGCCTTAGCTGGTACTCTTTGATGGCATTCTAAGCACTCTAGGCCAAAAGTAAAAGACTTGAACTGTTCCAGAAAACCCGAGGTTTTTTTTAACACCAAACATGTGTCACTGAAGGCATTGTGCTTAACCAGAATAAGTTAAGCCATAGTAGTGCCAACCATGATTGTCTTGAGACAAAAAATTCAACCCTGTTTCCCCATCATTTTGTGTGAATGCAGACCTAATATATCCTCATTGCACAGTGGTCTGTTGTTATAAATTGTAGGATTTTACCTTGAGATTTGTGGAGAAGATGGTTTAAAATGAATGAGAAAGACAGGAAGATAGAAACAGAGAGAAAATGAGAGTTAGAGAGAAAAAGTGGGAGACAGAAAGAGAGAAACAGAAAGTCAGAGACAGAGAGAAAGAGCTAGAAAGAGAGACAGAAAGAGCTAGAGAGAAAGAGACAGAGAGACAGAAAGTCAGAGACAGAGAGAAAGAGAGAGCTAGAAAGAGACAGAGACAGAGAAATAGAAGGTGAGAGAAAGAGACAGAAAGTCAAAGACAGAGAGAGAAAGAGAGAGCTAGAAAGAGAAAGGCAGAGAGAAAGAGAAGGTGAGAGACAGACACAGAAAGTCAGAGACAGAAGGAAAGAGAGACAGAGAAAAAGAGAAACAGAACGTGAGAGACAGACACAGAAAATCAAATTCAGAGAGAAAGAGAGAGCTAGAGAAAGACAGAGAGAAAGAGAAGGTGGGAGACAGAGACAGAAAGTCAGAGACAGAGAGAGAGACAGAAAGGCGAAGTCAGAGAGAAAAAGAGAGCTAAATACAGAGAGAATCAGAAGGTGGAAGACAGAGACAAAAAGTCAGAGACAGAAACAGACAGACAGAAACTTAAAAAGCAGAGTCAGGGGGAAATCCCCCCCATATCACCAGTCAGAAACACTGAAGTTTTAAACTCCAACTAAGTTACTTTCAGAGACTCTGATTGAACAAGCAGTATAATGAAAGAGTTTAACTTCTATACCTCTAAAGGCTCTTTGAAATAGAAGCCTGTTTGGCATTAGGTGGCCACTCTGTTTCAAGGGATGGAAAAGCAGTGACCGTGATAGTGACCTAGAGCTCTGGACTTGTTGCCAACAGAAACCTGGGTTGAATTACCAATTCTGACACTTGCTGGATAGGCAACCATGAGCAGGTCATTCTGGCCTTTAGTCTCCTCATTTAAAATAATATTTAATATTGAAAATAAGATAATAATCCATTACCTGTCTCAGGGTTTTTGTGACGCTCAAATGAGATAATGCAGGAAAACACTTTTTAAATGGAGTAGCTAGGTAGCCTAAAATAAGCCACCTACCTAGAGAAAGCCAGGCTTGGAGACAGGAGGTCCTGGATTCAAATCTATCCTCAGCTACTTCCTAGTCGTATGGTCCTAGGCAAGTCACTTACTCCTAATTACCTAGCCTTACTGTTCTTCTGCCTTGGAACCCTTACTCAGAATTCATAGAAAGAAGATAAAGGATTTTTTTTTCATTAAATACTTTATAAATTCCAAAGGGTCTTACAAGTATCAGTTATTATCCTAACAATAAAGTATTATTATGCCATAAAGAATAACAAATGTGAAGAATTAAGAAAAAAGTAGTGGGCAGCTAGATGGTCCAGGGTATATAGAGTCATTCAACCCTGTTTGCCTCAGTTTCTCCATCTATAAAATGAACTAGAGAAGGAAATGGCAAACCATTCTAGTATCCTTACCAAGAAAACTCCAAATGAAGTCACAAAGAGTCTGACAAAACTCACACATCTGAATAGCAACACGAGAATAGAGAGCTAGACAGGAGCAAGAAGATTTGAGTTTAAATCCTGTCTCAGGATCCTGACTTGGCTATGTGACCTCATTTAACATCTCTCTGCCTCAGGTTTCTGTTCTATAAAAAAATGAGGATACTTTGCAAGATCAACATAAACAGTCAATGAAATAATATCAATAAAGGGCCTTGCAAACCTTAAAGTGCTATATTATAAAACTGGCTGCTATTGTAAGCTTGGGAAAATCTGCATCTCAAATGAGATAATATAGGTTCAGGCCTTTATAAACCTTAAAATGCTGGATCAGTGTTAGCTATCATTTCTATTATTAGAAACAGGAGACTTGAATGAAGTGATGCAAGATAAAGGAGGCAAGCCAAAAAAAAAAAGGTGGGGGGGATAACATCCACAATGATTGCAACAGTGTAAATAAAGATAAAGGCAACTAAACTCAAGTCCAATACAAAGAACCATGTTGTTACCAAAGTTGCAACCAAAGTTAAAGAACACATCCTTCCTTTCTGTTAACAATTGGGAAACAGACCTCACTGGGTCTAAGAGTATACACAGTTTTACAACTCTGAGTATAATTCCAAATTGCTCTCCAAAATTGCTCCACCAACAGTGCATTCGTGTTCCTGGTTTTTCCACATCCTCTCCAACGTTTGTCACTTTGCCCCTTTGTCATTTTAGCCAGTCAGATGGGTGTGAGGTGATATCTCAGAATTGTTTTGGTTTGCATTTCTCTTATCAGCAGTGATTTAGAGGATTTTTTCATATACCTACATATGGTTTTGATTTCTTCATCTGGGAAGAGTCTCTTCATATCTTTTGCCTATTTATCAGTAGGGTGATGACTCATTCTTATACATTTGATAAAGTTCTCTATATATTTTAGATATGAGAGGCTGTCTATTAAAAAAAAAAACATCCCAAGCTTTTGCTTTCCTTCTAATCTTTGCAACATTTATTTTATTTGTACAAAAATTTTTCAAATTAAGGTGCTCAATATTGCCCATTTTACATTTCACAATGCTCTCCATCTCATTGACTTATAAATTCCACTCCTATCCTTAAATCTGATAGGTAGTCTGTTCCCTGTTCTTCTAACTTACTTATGATATTTCCTTTTATGTCTAAATCATGTAACCATTTTGATCTTATCTTAGAGAATGGTGTAAGATATTGGTTTATACCTAGCTTTTGCCAAACTAGTTTCCAGTTATCCCAGAAATTTTAAACAATGATTTCTTTTCCCCAAAACTTGGATCTATGATTTTGTCAAATACTATAATTTTTTACTGCTGTTTGTTATGTGTCTGTTTTGTTCCACTGATCTACCTTTCTATTTCTTAGCCAGTACTAGACCGTTTTGATAATTACTGCTTTATAATACACTTTAAAATCTGGTACTGCTAGAGTTTCTTCCTTTACATTTTTCTATTACTTTCTTTGATATTCTTGATCTTTTATTCATCCAAATGGATTTTATTTTTTCTGACTCGATAAAATAATTTTTGGTAATTCTATCAGAATGGTTTGAATAGGTAGATTAGCTTAGTTTGGCTTGACATTTTAATTATATTAGTTCTTCCCATCAATAAACAATTAATGTTTCTCTGATTATTTAGAACTAACTTTATTTGTGTAAAAAGTGTTTTATAATTATATTTATGCAGTTCCTGCATTTGTTTTGGCAGGTATGCTGCCAGATATTTTATTCTATCTATGGCTATTTTATCTATATCTTCTTGCAGAACTTTAAGCAGTAATATATAAAACTACTATTAACAACTGGTAAACCACAAAAGAAGAAAGTATTATGTACTATAAGTTACAATCATGCTATTCAGTCATTTTGCTGAAATGTTTTCAAGAAATGTAATGGAAGATACAAGATATGAGTTCAAATCCCATTTCCACATTTTTTATAAATTTATGTAATAAGCAAGTCACTGATCTGCTTTGGGCCTTAGTCTTCTCATCTCTAAAATGAAAGAGTTGGACTAGATGGCGTCTGAGGTCCCTTCCATTTCTAAATTTGTGATTTTGAGAACAGACTTTGTGGAGTGGAAGCAGATTATATGGGTATTTGCTTGGAAGTATCTCTTGTGTCAGAGCAAAATGTAACATTATGGAGGGTAGTTAGGTACCTCAGTAGATCAAGAACCAGGACTAGAGATAGGAGATCCTGCATTCAAATCTGGCCTCAGACAATTCCTAGCTGTGTGATCCTGGTGAATTCACTTAACCCTGATTGCCTAGCCCTTCTACTCTTCTGCCTTGGAACAAATATTTAATATCCAAGGTAAGAGTTTAAATTTTGTATAATTTTTAAAAATTATGAAAAGTAGAATTCCCAATAATAGAATAGGAAGGAGGTAGGCGTTGGTATTCTGGACAGAAGAAGACTGAATTTTGAAGGGACAATGTTATTATTGAGAAATAATATCTTTTCATCAACCATTTGAGAGGAAAACACATGGACAGATCCACATAGGAAGCCCTAAGGAAATACTCTAAAAGCTCACAACTTGTATATAAGTACAAGAGTCCTGAATAGCACCCACCTCATAGCAGGTATTCAATTAATATAGATGATATGCATAAAAATGATCATAGGATTAAGAAGGTTCATAGATTTAGAGTTGGAATGGACTCAGAACCCATCTAATCCAACCTCCTCATTGTATATGGATGAGGGCACTGAAATCCTAGGGAGATTAAGGAACCTGCCCAAGGTCACATAGGTAATGAGTGTCAGAGATTGAATTTGAACTCGTCACCTAACTAGTTAAATAGTGTAGTGGAAAGTGTTGGACTTAGAGTAAAGAGGACGACTTCAAATCATGTTTCAGACATGTATTATCTACATGGCCTTGCACAAGTCACTTAACCATCCTGTGCCTCAGTTTTCCTGCCTATAAAATAAAGGGGGTAGACTCAGTGGACCCCAACGCCACTTTTACTCCTAAATCTATGATCCTATGACTCCTGAGTCAATATCTTTTCCTCTATATCAAGCTGATGATGACTGTTTTAAGACAACTCGAAAAAGATGATCAAAGGACCATAGAATTCATTCTTGACAGGAAGATTTTACAGATGAAGAACTGAGGTCCAGAAGTTCTTTGCCTATATTTACGTCACTAGCAAATGGCAGAAATAGATTTTGAATTCAAGTCCTCTGACTCCAAAACCCATTTTTCTTTCTTTTGTACTATGATAATCTCTCATGAATAGCTGAGGCTTGGAATAATCAAAATCCCAAAATTCTTACATCTAATTTATTATAAAGAAAGTTGTAACATTTCTCTTGAATCCTTCTAAGAAATTTGACTGAAAAAACCTGACAGCCCTCTTCAGTGTCCTTACACACAGTAGGTGCTTAATAGATGGCTGTCAAATACAACTGAATTTTGTCTCATGTAAGAACAAAAACAATGGACAAATAGTCAGAGGATATAAACAGATAGTTTTAAAAAGAAGAAATCCAAGCTATTGACAAACATATGGAAAAGTGTGTCAAATAAAAAATAATTAGAGAAGTGAAAATCAGAACAACTTTGAGATTCTGCCTTACATCCATTAGAATGGTAAAGATGACAAAAAAAGAGGAAAATGAGGCTTGTTGGAGGAGTTGCCAAAAAATAGGCACATTAATACGTGTGGATTAGTCCATCCATTTTGAAAAGCGATTTATAATCATGCCTGAAAAGTAATGAAATTATGCATTTTGCCCTTTGACCCAGAGATATAACCAGTGGGCATATATGCTCAAAGAGATCAAAGAAAGAAAAAATGGCCCAAATGTATAAAAATATTTATAGCAATTCTTTTTGTTAGTGTAAAGAACTAGAAACTAAGGGGCTGATTTAGCTATGTTGAATGTTTGCAACTTTCCTGATAGTTCAGAAAGAGATGTCTTGTATTTTCATTCCCCAACGTCTTTTGAAAGTTTGTTTTCCATCCCTTCCCTTCCCTGAGTGCTCTATGCAGTCTAATAGTACATCTCCCACAAGAAATAGCAGAGGGTATGTTAGCCAGAGAGCATTTGAGGGTACAAGCACAAGGCTCTCTGAGAAAGAAGAGGCCATACAAGCAAAGTAAATGGAATGAACCTACTCTCCCATTATTTTTCAAGTAAATTGAGTCCACTTTGCTTTACCTAGGCATAACATTTATAAGACAACATAAAATGCTACAAAGCTGTAAGTAAAATAATGTGTGTCCTGCTGAATAATAAGGAAATTTTTGCTGGTGAGGATGTGTTTTAACCAAATAAAAAATGACCCAAATTTGACTCAGTAGGACAACAGTTACTGTCTGATCATTTTTATTTTTTTTTTCTAAATAAAGGGCTAGTCTGACCTCAGATACTTCCTGGCTGTATGACCCTAGGCAAGTCACTTAACCCCCATCACCTAACCCTTACTGATCTTTTGTCTTGGAACCAATATAGAGTATTGATTCTAAAAAGGAAGGTAAGGTATAAAATAAATAGACAAGCGAACAAATGAATAGATAGATAGATAGATAGATAGATAGATAGATAGATAGATAGATAGATAGATAGATAGATAGATAAACAGATAAATGAATGAATGAATGAGGCAAAATAAAATAGGGGGATTGGTCAATAGAGAGAATGTAGGGACTAAAGAAAACAATGGTTTTGGAGGGGACAGGGTGGCCGCAGCTAAGGTCAGCTAGAAATAGACTAAAAATGTCTTAAGTTTGCTGGATTTTTTTAGAGGAGGAATAAAAATCTAATTCAAAATGTCTCATGCCATAAAGGCTCAGTCATCGCTGGGAACATACTCAATTCCAAACAAATCTCTATCCTGTTGAAACTGAGCTTTTACCCAATGTGTCTGACTGCCTGTCACTGTTTACTCACAAGGAGGCAAGCCCACCTTCTCTCTATTTACGGAGACTTGACACAGGTCTTTCAGCAAGTCAAAAATCTTCTTAATTACTTATCCTAAAGTGACTTTTACTAGGCCCTGCCACCACCTCCTTTATGCATTTAAGGAATTTTTAAACTCCTGTTTTTTTCAAGGCTGCAAACATTACCCCAAATGCTTTCAACAGCTCTCCCATGCATACAAACACAAGTGCACACATGCTCTCTGCTTGGCACACCATTCAGAGATAAATGTGACTTTTCAAGAGTGGGTGAGGCTCTAATGGACACTTTGCAGTAGGAGCAATTAAGGGCCTTTCTCTCTAACCTGAGGTGACTTGATTCTTGCAGAGCTGAAGTTTCAAGCCTTTAATTACAGTATGTACAGTATATAAGAATCAGTGGAGTGTGGAAGAACCTGAAGGCCAGGATTCCTAGGGGATCCTTAGTACAAAAATTCTAAATCCAAACACAAAAGACCAGTGTCCCGTCCCCTTTCTCTCACCCCAGCAGGATAACAATCTACTCACAAATTATTAGCACATTCTCATGGGCCCACATCTCTAACGCATGCCTTTTGTCTCGCTCTTAATTTGAACAACTTCTGCTTTTTCTGCCTTACCTGAAAACTTTTTCCTTTCTCTCTGCTGGAGAGAATTCACTGGGTGCCAACAAATTCCAGTTTGCTAAAATATAACTGACTGCCTTCTGCATTCTGGCTTGCTGGCAAGCTTTCGAGGAAAAGGTCACTGTCACATTTCTCTTGTGGCCGTGAGCCTGGTTCCTTGTCTTATTTCCTTATGATCAGGAAATTAACCTTAGGAGTAGTGGCACATTTTTTTTTTTGCAGAGCAGTATAGCTTTCCAATGTGTACATATTGCAGGGGATAGTGGGGGAGGGAATGTTCGAAATGCTTTGTGTTCTTTGTATTCTTCAGTATCCTTCTGCTTACGTGGCATGCTTAGAAAGACAGCCTGGCCTGTTATTACCCAGTTTCCTGGTCAGCTGCAACCCTCCATTGCCTGTTTTCACCTACTCTCCCCATCCTCCAAAAACAGAAGACCCAAGTTTTGCCATTTTTATTGGAGAGATAAATGTGTATAACTGAGAAATATTTAATGAAGCAAATAAAAATATATTTAAGAAGAAAGATAAATGTGCAAGAACCTCAGGAGTAAGCACAAAGACATAAAGTCAAGGAGTTGGAAGGGGAAGAATGAAGAAGGTTCTCAAATCAATTCAGAATCTGTCCACCCAGAGAAGTTCTAGAAATGATCTTGGTGTAAGGGATGAAAATGAAAAGTTTAGTACTCAACCTGGCCAAAACCAGAAAGGAGAAGCAGGGAGGTCCCTTTGGGACAGCCAGGCCTAGAAAAATTAAAACCAAAAAATAAAATACTTCTGTTACTTCCTTTAATGTGACTAATTGCTTGTACCTCTGATTATGTCCTTAAGAAATTAACATAAAAATATAACCCATTAGTTGGCACATGTGCATTAAGAAAGAATGACAAGGGGGAGTTGTCAGTCTAGCTTGCTTGGCTCTCCCAGAGGTGAGTGACCAGAGCAACCAGAGTTTCAGTCCTCTGAACTCCACATGGGTGTTAGCGCACAGCTCTGCGTAGGGGCCTAATTTAGCACTGAACCCCTTTCCTTAATTAAAAAGTGGCTTTTCTGACTAAAAAAAAAAAAAAAGGAAAGAGAAAGAATGCCAAGACGTGATGGGGAGATCGCATGGTAAACTGAAGCCCTGACATTCCAAATAGGTGGGCAGAAGCCCCTGATGCAGTCAGTAGTGTGGGTCAGAACACATGCCCCAGACTACCCAATCAGATGTAATGTCATTGGCTGGATAAGAACTGGAGCAAGCAGAAATTAGGAGTCATTTTTTTGCTGGGATTCCATCCTAAAGGCAAACTCACTCTTTCTGATCCAACCATGTGCCAGAGCCAGCTGGGAATCTGAGAGCTGAAGAAAGAGACTATGGTAGTTAGAAAGAGAAGGAAGGAAGGAAGGAAGGAAGGAAGGAAGGAAGGAAGGAAGGAAGGAAGGAAGGAAGGAAGGAAGAATTTTATTTTATTTTACATTTATTTTTTATAATTTTATAATTTAAATTTATTTTACAAATAAATAATTATAAATCTAATATAAGTCTCCAAGATTAATTTTAATTATAACATGCTCAAGTTCACATAAAACAAGAACAGTAATACTTATTGTATAATGGACAAGAACAATTTGTTCCTGATGCTGCAAACTGCTTAAAGCTTGGTCAGACATTGAAGATGCCAACGTCATCCACTGCATCCCAGGCCATTGCCAGGCAACCTGAGTTTTGTCTTACCACCAGACTTCTATGACTCTGATGGAGAGAGTGAGGCTGACAATTTTGCACAATTCTGCCCCACTGAAATCCATTTCACATAAAGTCAAGAACAATAACAGGGACTAGTTAGCTTTAAAATCAAGAAGAACAGAGTTCAAGTTTAGCTTTGATCTACATGACCTTGGTCAAGTCATTTAAATTTTCAGTGCCCGAGACAACTCTCTGATAGGTGACTAATGAGAAAAATGGTTAACATTTAAACCCTTTTATGTGCATTACCTTCTTTGAACTTCACAAGAACTCCTTGAAGATAGGTGCGTTTATCCATATTTTACAGATAAGAAAACTGAGGCTGAAAGAGACAAAAAGAAATTGAGACTTAAATGACTTAGGGTCACATAGCTAGTCCGTGACCTAGGCAGGATTCAAACCCAAGTCTTCCTGATTCTAAGTCACACAGTACCATAATACCACACTGCTGCTTCTCTAAGGAGTTAGGTTTGTCAATCTGCATGGAAGAAATGGATGGAGTTTTTATATCTGAAGATCTTTACACTGATGAAATCACACCAAAAAAAATTACCTCAGAAGGTTGTCATGAGGACTATTGTCTATAAACTGTAAAATGTTATATAAACATGAGATTATATATACAAGCTATAATTGATATATGGGTATCCCTACTACATCTCGGCTTTCCTCATCTCCATTTCAGCATTTGGTGGGTCAGCATAAGAAATTAAATGGGAATTTGGGGGAGTTTTGTGGAAGCCACAGACAACATACAAAGGTCAGCAGATGACATAGAAAAAATGCACAAAATATATGCATAGTGTTACATAATTATATATTGTATTATACAATTGCATAATATCAACATATTTTATCTTTCAATACTATAAATCTATACACTTTTTAAAAAATCTTTCCATCTTAGAATTAATACTTTTATTGATTTCAAGGCAAAAGTGGGGTAAGTACTAGGTCAATGTGGGTTGTGACTTGCCCAGGGTCACACAGCTAGGAAATATCTTTTTTTTTTTTAACCCTTACCTTCCATCTTTTTTTTCTAAGGGAGAATAGTAACAAGGGCTAGGCAATGGAGGTTAAGTGACTTGCCCAAGGTCGCACCTCTGGGAAGTGTGTAACGTCAGATTTGAACCCAGGACCTCCTGTGTCTAGACCTGGCTCTCAATCCATCGAGCCACCTAGCCACCCTCCCACAATTTCTTGTTTAAATTTTTATCTTTATTTTATTCTAATAACAAATTTCCACATAAATTTTCCGAAGTTATGAGATTCATGTTGTCTCGTTCCCTTCTTCCCTCTCTCCTCCCGGAGCTGACAAGTAATTCAAAACAATTTCTTTTTTAAAGTTAAAATAAGTATAAAGTTTGTGAAAGAATGCAAAAGCCAGCAGACAACACACAAAGGCTAGAAATGTTACTATTGACCTACATATAGCCCATGACTAAATACTTGACCCAAATATTTTAATAAGGTACTGAAAACACCCCATAAAAGTAAAAGAAAAAATTCAGACTTCTTCTCTGGTACAAAGGAAGGGCCAAAAATTTTTGCAGAGACTTTCCAGATTGCTGGAGCACTGCTTCCCTAACCCCTGTGATGTAGAAGGGATGCCTATAATTTCTCCTAGATCCTATGCTAGAAGACTGCATTTTTCACTTGACTATCCTGAATTCACAAACATGGCAAACTTTGCTCTTGCCCAGGCATTCTTCTTTCAGCTCGTACAGTCTGAGACCTTTGGCTTTCTGCTCTCTTCTTTCTTCCTTTTTTTTTTTTTTTCTGCCTGTTTTCCACAATATGCCTCTGTTGGCGTGAATTTAAATTGACTTCTCTGCTGGATTCTAATCTCTCATTTGGCACTCAGAGGACATCTAGAACTTGGTTTCCATATCACAAAAAATGTCTACCTTCCTTTGGTCACTTGAACTTCCTCTAAATCAGTCTGGTTTTCACCCTTCTGTTTGGAGAGATCTAAGAAGATAGCCCCAGTGTGGGAGCATTGATGGCACATAGCCCTTTCTGTGACAAGGTCTTGAGAAGACAGATGGCTCTGTTCTCTCATTGGGCTCTCTTATTAAGAGAGCAGTAGGTTCGCTCTCCTCACACATGTTACCTCAGTCTAACACATTTCTACTCTTTGCAAGAAGGTTTTGAAGGCATTCCAAATCCAATCTTTACATAAAGTTGATTAGGATAAAAGAAGGATTAATGGTCAAAAGTATGTTTAAGGGGAAAAAAATAAGCTGAGGCAGCCCAGAAGGAAATATTAACTGGCACAAAAGAACACTTTCTGGCAAACTTCTACAGGTCTGAAAAAATAGGGTCAAGAGTCAATCACTTAAGGGAAGGGCTCCAAGGCAAAATATTGGCTGACCAGTTCTGCTGTTGCAGTGAACTATTATGTCCCTGTTGCACCAACTTAATGCAGCAATTATAATCATCATGAGACTCCTTTCGAAATATTTCACATGCGAATAAAATCTATGGTTTGTGGGGGGGAGTTTTCCTGCTTTGGTCACCAAAGATGTTGCATCACACTTAGGGGCTTTTAGGCACAAAACTATTTTATTTTATACTTCCTAATAACAACTTACATTCACATAGTTTTGTAAAATCCTTTACATAGATTATTTTATTTGATTCTCATGTTAACCTTTTGAGTTAAGGTCTATTATTGTTCCCATTTTATAAATGGAGAAACCCTGAAACTAAAATAGGTTTAGGTGACTTATCCAAGGTCATATAGTTGAAGCAGAATTTAAGTCTATATTTTCATGACTCCAAGTACACAGTAGCTTTGGGTATTGGCTTTTGTTTTGGTTTGGTTGGGGTCAGGGAATGTTGGTTCGAACCAGTATGGGGAACTTCCAATATGATAACTCCCCTCACTGACACAGATTAACAACTCAAACTCATCAGAAATTGACAATCTTAAAAGTTACCTAGGTCACAGAAAGGTAGGGTAGAAATAACAGCCCTGACTGGAATCAGAGAACCTGGATTCAAATTTCCCAAAACTTCACCCTTCACTTAAACTCCAATGGCTCCTATTGCCTGAACGATAAAATATAAAATCCTCTATTTTATATTCAATGTTCTTCATAAACTGTCCCCTTTCTACCTTTCTAATTTTTTTATACTTTACCATTCTCCCTGTACTTTAGTCATACAAGATTCCTCATAATTGAAACATTGAACAACTCCATCTTCCACTTCTAACCTTGTACTAGTTGTCCTCCAACCCTAAAATGCATTCTTTCCTTCCTGGTTTAAAATCTCCAGTTTCCTTCAAACTTATCCCAACCACCACCTTCTACATGAAGCCTCGTTTGATCCCTTTGTTGCTAGTAGTCTCCTTCCTATAACTACTTTCTATTCAGTGTGTATATATTATATATGTGCTAATATTAGTACAAGTATTACATGTACATCTAATGAATATGCTTTGACCCTGTCATTTCAGAATCAGACCACCCCCTCGGTACCCTGAGTGGTTAGTGAGTGTCTTTTTTCTCTCCCATTAGCTTGTATTCCTACCACCTCTGCCAGCTGTATTCCACCTATTTGTTAAAGGGCCAATGACTAGTACTCCAGTTCTATTCAGTCATTTAATACTAGGTGACTTTTGCAGAGGAACATTTATTTCAAGGAAGAGAATAAATTATAAATATTTCCCCTCAGCACCTTGGGGGCATAATTCTCCCAAGGCCACCTCAGACTCTGAGGGGGATTAGACTCAAAATTTAGATTAATTCCTACATAGCATTGATCTCGTCAAAGTTCATGTTCAGATGTAACATGACTAGTAGTAGATGAAATTGCTCCTCAGTTTCTACTGGGCTGGGGTCCTAAAGGACACTTCTAAGACCACTGAGGACTATTGATGCTCTTCATGGCACCGACATTGTATAGGCTGTATGCCTGAACGTGGGAACAAGAAGATGCCAGGGAGATCATCTATACTTTTTTAAATACACAAGGTCAAAGGTTCTACTCTCTTCATGGTCCACTGAACTCCCCCAAAAGTGCTGGATCAAAGATCAGGAGACTGAAACTTAAAAGTACTTCATCAAGTGGTAGCAACCAGAGCCAGTTACAGAATATCCACTGATGCTCCAGGCTCTACAAGGTATTTCCCTTACATTTCATCAGTTCTCTAGGAAGCAGCTCCTAAGCATTCTACATGGAGATACCTTTTTAGCAAGATGAAGGTGTCTATACATGCCCCAAACCTCCCTTATGTAGACATTGTGAGTTCCTTGAGCACAGAGACTGCCTTTTGCCTCTTTTTGTATCTGCAGCACTTAGCATGATGCCTGGAACCTAGTAGACGTTTAATAAATGTTCATTGATTAACTGATGTCTACCCCATTGGAATGTAAGATTCTTGAGGGCAGGTACTATTTCATTTTTGTCTTTATGGTCCCAATACTTATCAAAAAGCTTGGTATAAAATAAATGTCTAATAAATTTTTGTCATTTGATTGAATGAATGATTAATCACCTCAGGTTTAGTTTCCTTGTCTATAAAATAAACCAGACTAAATGGCCTCTAAAGACCTTTCTATGTAGGAGATCCTTTGAGCCTTAATTCACTGACAAATGATTTGCCCATAGTTACACTACTTGTATAAATCAGAACTACAACTTGAACTCAAGTCTTCGCGACTCCAAGACTAGCCTACATTCAAACTCTACTGCAGACAGCACAAGTCCTAATGGACTGGCCACAGTGTTTGATTATTTGCCTAAAAGGCAATTTTACAGAGAACTCACACAAGGCAAGTGCTCACATGGAGGTTGGAAGAAGTAGAAGAAGAAGTTGGAAGTCTCTCTGAAGGGTTTTAATATCTCTTGTGAGACATGGGACACACTGGCACAGGACCTTCCACATGGCATGTCCATGTCAAAAAAGGCACCATATTCCATGATCATAAAGTAAATCAGTCTAAAACAGTGGTGGGCAAAGTTTTTAAAGAGAGGGCCAGGGGGCAGCTGGGTAGCTCAGTGGATTGAGAACCAGGCCTAGAGACGGTAGGTCCTAGGTTCAAATCTGGCCTCAGACATTTCCCAGCTGTGTGACCCTGGGCAAGTCATTTGACCCCCATTGCCTACCCTTACCACTCTTCTGCCTTGGAGCCAATACACAGTATTGACTTTAAGACGGAAGGTAAGGGTTTTTAAAAAAAAAATAAAAAATTATAAAGAGGGGGCCAAAGGAAAGGAAATGCTCATCTGTCCGTCTGTTTCTAAGGCAACTCTTTCGAAGTTTCATCGTATTGTATCCTACTCATTGTATTCGTCAGATTAGGAATAATGTCAAACAGCTGGATAGAACATTTCAGGGGGTCTTGTCTGCCCTGTGGGCCCGTATTTGCCCATCACTGGTCTAGAGACATCTCCATCTCAAATGGTTTAATGGACTATTTATGCTCAGCCTGTGACAGAGACTTCCAAACTCATACTAGACTGATTGGCCATAGCCAAAGACACATTACCTTGATCCAAACAAACTTCATATTGTCATTAATTCTCTTTAAAAACAAAGAATGAACAATAACATATCCACTTCACCATACAAGTACATCACCATAGCACTAATTTGGGAAATGACAACTAGAAAATATAATACAATCTCACCTGGGACTACCTATTCCTTCCTCTGTTCCCCTTAACCCTTGACCACCTTTGGACTATATCCACTGTTGAACAAAGGTCTGAGGTCAATTCTAACTCGAAAGAGAGGGAGAATTGAAGTCTCGGAAAGAGGATACCACCTAAGTCAAAGGCCTTTCAATAAAAGAGCCCACATTATATTTAAAAGTGATAAGAAAAGTATAGTCTTTATTCAGCATTATATATTGAAGGGCTGCATTTGCCAAGTGCTTTACAACTGTTTTTATGAAGTATTCTTCATAATACTCAGGAAGATAAATCAGCAATATTATGGCTCCAGTTTATGGCTAAGGAAGAAGAGGCCAAGAAAATCTCTCAAGAACTGAGTGGCAAACCAAAGATAGAAGGCAGGATCTGTTCTCTGTGTCATTCCTCTACCTCACAAGCTGCCTTACCTCTCACTAAAGAGTTGAACCAAAATCTTGGCATGAGTTTAAATTCCAAACCCCAACCAAGAATGTCTAAAAAGGGCATACTACTCTTGGTATGTGACAAAGACAGCCTTTTCCTTCATTTGGCCACTCCTTCCCTTAATGATGCAGAGTTGTCCTTGGACTCAAAACTAAAATTCATCCTTCCCTTTCTCTCCTCCATGCACTCCTACCTGTTACTAAAATTAAAAACACACACAATAACTTTGCAGAGGAAAGTTGACCTTGAGATGAATAAGAAATTAGCTGAAAGAACTAAAGATGTTAAAGAAATTTGGAATGTTTAACCAGTCAGTCAGCCAATAAACTTTATTAAATGCCTACCATGTGCCAGGCACTATGCTAAGAACTGGGGATACAAAGAAAGAAAAAAGATAGTTCCTACTCTTAGAGGGAAAAAAAAAATCCATTACCTTCCATCTTAGAGTCTATGCTATCTGTTTGTTTTAAGGCAGAAGAGTGGTAAGGGCTAAGCAATTGAGGTTAAGTGTCTTGCCCAGGATCACATAGGTAGGAAGTATCAGACCAAATTTGAACCCAAGACCTCCTCTCTCTGAGCCTGGTTTTCAATCCTCTGAGCAACCTAGCTGCCCCCAACAATCCCTACTCTTAAGGAGCTTAATGTCTAACAGGAGAGACAATAATCTATATACAGAATAAACACAAAATAATCTTCAGAGAGAAGGCATTAAAATTAGGAGAGATTGGAGAAAGCTTCCTAGGGAAGATAGAATTTTAGCTGGAATTTGAAGAAGGCCAAGGAAGCCAGGAGGTGGAGAAGAGTACAAAAGGCATTCCAGGGATGATATTTATTCAGTGAAAATGCCCAGAGTCAGGAAATCTTATTAAAGAAAGAGCAAGGAAGCCTCTGTCACTAGATTGAAGAATATGTGGGGTGAGATAGAGATGTAAAGTGTGAGAAGACTGGAAATGGGTGAGAGAGAATGGTTGAAGGAAAGTTATGAGGTCTTTGAATGCCAAACAAGATTCTCTATTTGATCCTGGAGGTAACAGAGAGTAGAAGGCGACATGGACTCTAGGAAGATCACTTAGACAACTGAGTGGAGAATGAACTGGTATAAGGAGAGAATTATGGCAAGGATACCAACCAGAAGGCTGTTGCTATAGTATAGGTGTATATCTGGTGTGTGACGCTGGGCAAGTCATTTAACCCTGTTTGCCTAGCCCTTGATCTTCTCTCTTAGGGTTGTCACTAAAACAGAAAGTAAGGGTTTTAGCGGGGGAAATAGTCTAGGTATGAGGAGATGAGGGCCTATCCTAGGGCAGTGGAAATAAAAGAGAGAAAGGAGTGAATTTGAGAGATATTGCTAAAGTGAAATTGACAGGTCTTGACAAAAGACTGGATATGGGGGTGGGAAAAAGAACCACGGATGATAACCAGGGTGACTTGGAGAGTAGTGGTACCCTCAACAGTAATGGAGAAGTTTGGAAAGGGGAGGATTTGGGGAAAAAGATAATGAGTTCAGTTTTGGACATGTCAAGTTTAAAATGTCTATTGGACATTCAGTTTAAGACAAGAAACTGGAGATTAACAGGGGACAGGGGGTTGACTGAACTCCCTTTTCACCTCTCTAATTTTGTGGTTTAATAATTCTGCTTAAGAGAGGTAGCATGTACAATAACCTAGAAAGAAGAGAGTATTAAAAAGAGGATGATGAACAATCAAAGGATACAGAGAGGTCAAGAAAGATGAGGATTGAGAAAGATCATTGGATTTGGCAATTAAGAGATTGTTGTTGATTGATGGGTGAAATCGGAAGCTGGAATTATAGAGTTAAGGAATAAACTGAAAGCAAGGGAAGCCACTTATTATAGTTGACTTTCTCAAGGAGTTTAGTCAAAAAGGGGAGGAGAAATATGGAAAGATATCTAGCAGGGATGGTTGGATGAAGTGAGTTTATTTTTGGAGGAGGCATAGACATGAATAAAGAATACTCAGATGACCTTATTGTCATCCTTAAATATTTGAAGAGTTGTTACATAGAAGAGGGATTTGGATGGGTCCTTCCTAAGCCCTGGATGTAGAATGAAGACCTAAGAAGAGAAATTGCTGAGAGGCAGATTTCAAATCTACAGGACTAAAAATTTCTTTATACTTTGACCCTGCCAAAAATGGAATGAACTGTCTTGAAAGGTGCTATCAACCTAGTCTTAAACAGAGGTTACCCTGGGCATGAGTAGGGTGTGTGTATACCCCACAGTAAGCATTATCATTGGTACTAATGGCAATGTTACACTTACGGTGTGCTAGCTCATGCTGGGTATATGCACACAATACCTCTGGGTACCATTCATGAGCTTCAAGCAGAGACTGGATGATCACTTGTCAAGGATGCTCTAGCTGAAGCTTCTTGGAAAGGGGGTTGAACTCAATGACCTCTAAATTCCTTTTCCACCTCTCCAATTTTGTGATTCAATCATTCTAGCTAAGAGAGGTAGCATGTAATGCTATAAAAATATACTCAATGATGAGTGAGGAAAGTTGGGTTTCACTCCTGTTCCCATCAGTATTATCTTGAGGAAATTACTTTGCCATCATGATCCTCGGATTCTTCATCTATAAAATAAGAGTTGATTCTGCCCTTCTTAACAGACACAAATGTAGAATAATGACTATACCAACAGACTCACTTGATTGTTAGTTGCTTTTGCTGACCTATTTTTCACCTCTCTTTCTTTTTAAATCTTTATTAAAAGCACTGACTTGCAAGGGAGTGGGAGAAGAAGGGATGTGTCTGGAAATTAAGGTAATATTAAAAACAGAGATTGGGCAGCCAGGTGGCACAGTGCCAGGCCTGGAGTCAGAAAGACATCTTTCTGAGTTCTAATCTGACCTCTTAGCTGCATTATCTTGAGCAAGTCTTTTAACCTTGTTTGACTCAGTTTCCTCATCTATAAACTGAGCAGGAGAAAGAAGTGGCAAACCATTCCAGTATTTTTGCCAAAGAAAACCCAAAATAGGATCATGAAGAATTGGACATGATTCAACAACTACTAAACAACAACCAAAACCCAAAGATAATAAAAATAATTTTTTTCAGTGAATGCATTTAAAAATAAAAGAAGTTGAAGGAGGGGGAAAGAGGTGAGGTAGATACTCTAATATCTCTTCTATCTCTGTGTAGGTTTTGTGGTACCTCTGCAATCCTGCCTCTTGATAGGACTGGTATGTGCCCAGGTTCCACCTCCTGCCAAGTGATACTCATCCAGCAATGCAATGAAATGATCTATTCTTATGAAAATGATTGCTTAGGAACTGGTTTTGCCAGTTCTAAAAGTTACAAGCCCACAAAATTATTCCCCAGTCCCAGTCACAATTAGTAAGACTGTGGTTCCTTTATCCTAGTCAGATTTGCCCACCTGTGAATACCAAAGCTACATTAAGGAAACAGAAAGATCCACCCCCGGTTGAATATTCTCAGAATTTATCCACAAACAGAAAGCCACTTGATGAGCTTGCCAAAAATGGCTGGAAAGGACAGGGAGAACATTATGAATTTTTAAAGATTCAGTCATCTTAATCTGCATGGTTAATAATAATAGCTATCTTTAGGGCTTCAAAACACTTCACAAATATTATTTTATTTGATCTACAGTAGAATCATTGGGACATAGTGTTACTATTATCCTTTTTTACTGATGGAGAAACTGAGACAGAGATTTTTTTTTAAGTGGCTTCTTGTCTGAGGCCAGTCTTGAACAAAGGTCTTCTTGACTCTATCTGCAATCTAACCACAGCTCCATCTACTACTTTTCTCCAATTATATTCATGTATACCAATTTGATGGCAATTGTTGCATTCTACCTTGGCGGGCGGGGAGGGGGGGGGGAGTAGTTCATGTTTACAGTATAGGTTGGAATATCTGACCTAACTAGTGGATTCCATTCAATCCATTCTACCAGGTAAATATTCTAGCTATTTTTTGTACCTTCATTAATCTCTCTTTTTAGGTTTTAAAGCTCCTTGAGGGCAGTCACTGTGTCTTTCTAGAGGCCTTTTGCACAGACTATATGCCCCATGCATGTATATTCTCTCCTCATCTCAACTATCTAAATCCCTAGCTTTCTACAAAGCTCCATTCAATATTAATCAATCATCCAACAAAAATTTATTAAGCCTTAACTGTATATACTGTGTTAAGCACTGGGGAGACAAAGAAAAGGCAAAACCAATCCCTAATCTCAAGGAGCTGCCATTCCAAGCTTCTATCGCATTCAACATACAGATACAGTACTAAGAGTATACTGGAGCCAGCTCTGATGTTTGCCAGGGCCAATTGTGAAAATTTCAGTACGAGCATTTACAATTTAGATATCAGCAAATGCTGCAAATCAGGGCCTGATTTATTCTTTTGTTGATTGTCTCATCTTAAGAAAATGATATGGAAATATTAATAATCTAGATAAACTTAAAAGTCTGTTCTGTGTAGTGTTTTGTTGTTGTTGTTGTTTTCCTGAGAGCCATTTTACAGTAAATAAGAGAAAGGTAACCTTTAAGGGAAAAGCACCAGAACCTCAGGGAGCCTCTCCTGATCTCCCCTAGCTCCTAGCATCTCTCCCTAGCCAATTATCTTGTATTTATTTTGCACATACTTAATGTGTACATATTTGATGTCTGTCCCTATAGAATGTAAACTCCTTGAGAGCAGGGATTATTTCATACATTTATAAACACTCATGGAATTAATGAACTGATAATGTGAAATGAAACAGAGGTTAACTAGAAAATGCTATAATTGATTTTTTAAAACATCAGAACTTACACATTCAAATGAGTCCATTTTCAAAAGGTAACTGGTCTGAAGTCTTGCCAGAACAAAGCACGCATGATAATTAGGATCAGTGATAGTCTCATGTGCACGTGTGTGTGTGTTTTCTTATGAAGGGACATCAGTATGGCAACCTGGTATAGTATGAAGGGTCATGTATACCCAGCCAAGGAACTAGACAACTATTCATGGATCTACCATTAACTAGATACTATGGGGTCTTTTTTTAATTTTAATTTTTTCCCCAGGTTACATATTGACACAATTTTCAATAATCATTTTTGTTATTTTTTGATCCATGTTTCTCTTCCCACCCCCGATAGCAGGTAATATGTTAGTGGGTGGTATATGTGTTGTCATACATACATTACATATTTCCATGTTCATCATAATGTGAATGTGCTGTGTTGTCTAATACAAATCAAATCACTTCATCTCTTAGCTTTAATAAAATGAGAAAATGGAAATAGATGACATCTAAGATCCTTTCCAATCCAAATATTTGATAACTACTCTAAGACGTGGGTTAGTGACTCTTTGGACTTCAGTCTCCTCATTAGTGAAATAAAGAAGTTGAATTATTTAAAAAAAAATTTATACATTCAAATAACTGCCATCTTTAAGTTCAAGGGAGTCACTTTGGGTTTTTTGTACTTTGCTGATCAGAGAGTCAAATAATCTTCTGTGGGGGGTAGAGGGGGGGCAAAACTTGTAGAGTTAGGTGTGTGAAAGACCAGAAAGAAACTACAGTTCTTCAAAGACAATCTCCCAGATCTTCTACATAGTGTTAACTCTTTATCCCATAGTATTATGTCATTTTTGGTTCTTGCTGGTTTATCATTTAGAGAGGTAGGAGAAAGAGAAAAGTGAATGGATGTAGTCATTTTTGTTATTAAAATGGGAATGGGGGAGGCAAGAGGATGAGAATTCAGTTCCAAGTCCGGAATCTGACAACAACAACAAATATACACGTAATTATATGTAGTAACATACATAAGTAAGCACTGCAAAAAAATAAAAATAAAAATAATAAATGAAACACATTCAAACAATGCGCCAAGTTGTTCCAGATGCTACTAGAATTCTTCCCTTGGAAAGGTCTTCAGAACCTGGGGCACATTCTTCAAAATAACCTCATCTGCAGCAAATCTTCCATCTTTGTAGATGGATTTCTTTGGTTTTGCCTTTTTTCACCCCCTAATCTGCTCAAAGTGATTTGAATATATCTAATGAGTAAGGCAAGTCTGGGTGAAAATGAAGTAGTGAGACCATGAACTTATATGTCTATTTTTCTCTGTGAGGTTTATAAACTGGTAACACTGTTTTGCATCTCCTATCCCAGTCCAGGTCCCTTCAGCCTTATTATCACTGAGCCTATTTGCCAACCAGAGCACTCTTCATAATGGGATTCTTCTGTTGTCTGGACCATATGACTAATGGACACAGGAAATCATAGTTCAGCAATGATACATTTATGACATCCTCCACCTGTTCTTAAATAATGATCAGCCATGAAAGTACTGGATTCAAAAAGGTCTAAAAGATAAGGGCTACACATTCTTTCTATTTGAAATCTTGTCTCCTATGACCCCAGATGAAAGCCAAAAACAACCAAAAGCTGGCTCTGGTTTCAACTCCTAAGCCAATGGGAAAACTTCAGTGTTCATTGAGTTTCTCTGAATGAACCTCAAATAACATAAGATAAACTAAGATCCCTCCACTCAGACATCTACAAATGACTAAGCTGTGCCCAGGTTGTAGAATATAAGTTCCTCAGTAGAATGGAAGTTTCTTAAGAGCAAGGACTGGTTGTTTTTTATTCTGAATCTTGTGTGTGGCTCAGAAGGTACTCTATAAGTATTTATTAAATGGACGGATGGACAGATGGACAAATATTGCATTGAACTTGGTCTATTTCCACAAATTTTAAGCAACCAGTTGCTCAAAGAATGATACATCTAACATTTCCCTTGCCCCTCCAAAAAAAGAACACTTTACACTTGGATATCAGTTCATTATTTACACATTCCTTACATATCCATTATCACAATGCATCAGCACAATAATACACATAACATCACACGATCCTATAGATTGGGAGGAAGCAAGGAGACTCAGTGAATAAAGAGCTAGACCTAGAGATGGTAGGGCCAGGGTTAAAACCTAACCTCACACACTGCCTGGCTGAGTGATCCTGGACAAGTCATTTAACTCTCATTGCCTAGTCCTTACCCCTCTTCTACACTGGAACCAATACATAGTACTGATTCTAATATAGAAGATAAGGATTTTTTTAAAGGTGATATAGGATGGGCAAGTTACTATTATGTCAATTATTATTAACTTCATTTTACATATAGGGAAACTGAGGCTAAGTGACTTGCCTGGTCATACCACTAGTAAGTATGAGAAGAAGAACTTCTTCTAATTCCAAATCCAGTGTTTTTTTCCACTGGACCTCAATACTTTTATGAATCCATGAGTTAATCAATGCTGATCACAACCCATCTAACCCTTGTCATTCTCTATAATCTTTGCCTGATTCCATCCATAAATCTTCCATAGAAGATCTTTCTACCATAAGGCCAAAAGCCTTCTTTTTTATTCATTCCAGGCAACACTGAGCTATCCACATATGATTCTTTGCTCTCACTAGGTATCTAGGCTACTTTGTTTTCCTGGGTGGTATTTGGAAATTTTCCTGAGCAATCTCTTTTCTGCCATTTCTTGCACTGAGCCCTTATTAGTAATGTGCTATCCCTTTTATCATTTGTCTCTCTGTTGCCCTGTAAGTGATGGACAATTTGGATTCTTTGGAGGCCATGGTGTTTTCCCTTGACTGAGAGCTACAGGACACCACAATTTCTGAATAATTGAAGTTGAGGATCACCCAAAGGGCCACAGAAAGATGTATGGTAGATATGAGCAAGCTTTAATGCATAACAAATGAGGAATTATACAGAAGGAATTGTATAAAGGATGTCATCACAGAAATACATGACTGGAAGAAAAAAACAGATGGACCAGCCACCAAAAAAAAAGGACAAGGAATGGCTGGCATGGTCAAATGCTATCCATACAATGTCCAAAGATCTAGAGGAAAGCCTTCAGCATGTTGGGAAAACTTACTCTTTTGTTTTGGTTTTTTGCAAAGTACTTTATACATGTTCTGATTCAATCCTCACAGCAATCCATTAGTAGGTATATATTAACCCCATTTTACAGAGGAAGCAATTGAAATCATTAAATGACTTGACCAAGTTCATATAGCTAGTTGAGAAAGGATAGAAAACCTCTGCTAAGAATTTATGGGAGAGATCATAAAACTATGAAATATCACTGGGTCAGTTTCCCAAAGTGATCAGAGTTAAAAAGAAAAAGGCCTATTTGTACAAGACTATTTATATTAGGGGACAGCTTGGTGGCCCAGTGGAATGAGAGCCAGACCTAGAGATGGGAAGTCCCAAGTTCAAATCTGGCCTCAGACACTTCCTAACTGTGTGACCCTAGGCAAGTCAATTATAACCCCCAATGCATGGCCCTTATCACTCTTCTGCCTTGGAATCTATACTTGCTAATAATTCTAAGTCAGAGATTTTTTAAGGAAGAGATTTTTTTTAGTTTAGTTTTTTAAAAGAATTTATAAGAGGACATATGGAATGAGGATTTGGTGAATTTCAGACTTCATCAGTTTGCTCAATTAATGCAGCATTTCCATGTAGCAAGATGAGAGAGAGAGCGCTTCTGAAAGAACCATGATGAAAAGGAGAGAATCCAGAATACGTCTAGATATTCTATAACTGGGTCTGGATAGTTGACTATGTGGGTGGGAAGAGCTAGAGTTAGAAAGATGTCCATATATGTATATATACATATATCTTTTTGTCCAATGATGCCTTCTCTAATTGAGCATGGGAGGAAAGCCTGGGGTTTTTTATAATTTAGTAACAAAAAACCCAACAACAAATAAATCTAAAATGTACAAATAAAAAAACAAAGGTGCCCAGAATTTTACTGATCTTGTCCCTCCCCTTTCCTTCCCCCATACTGACTCTAACCCATACTATCTCCCCACTATGCAGGAGTCACACTCCCCAGAGCTGCTCCCTTCCTCCAATGCATTGACCATTTATTTTTCCAACTTAGTTTTTTAAAGAGCACTAAGGACATAAGGGATCTTTTGGCCAGCCAATGGCAAACTGTCCTTTGCTAATCCATCTGGTAAACTTCTTCACACTTCATGAAGTGAATAAGTCTTTGCACTTCCTTTAACATATTAACACCTCATTACTTCTATTGTTCTTATTTTCTGTAATTAAATAAAACTGGCTGATACAGAGAGGAAGGTTGTGGCAATGGATTTGTCAGGGACCAACATAAAGTGAGAGAAATAGTTAATAATGAAAATTAAACTTTAAAATATGTGATATGTACCTTTTTAAAATCAGAAAGCCAGTTATTAAACATTAACCCTGGCTATCGCCATTACTTTTATAGCCCTGATAAGTTCTAGGAATCCTTACCTCAACTCTCACTCTCACCAGCAAGTTGGGTTCACAAAGCAAATATCATCCTCTCCTCAAGGTTCTCTGTGGGTTCCAAGTGTCTCATTCCAGTGCGAACAGTTATGGTTAGTATCTTCACTATAGCATTGATTTATCCAGTGATTATGCCTCGGTTTCATTTAATCAATTAATATCCATTTTTTTAAACCCTTACCTTCTGTCTTAGAATCAATACAAAGCGGGTTGGGGAGCAGCTACATATTACTCTTCTGCCTTGGAACCTAATGCACAGTACTGATTCTAAGAGAGAAAATAAAGGTTTAAAAAAAGGGTGGGGGGGATTAATAGTATCAATTCTAATGTAGAAGAGAGGTAAGGGCTAGGCAATTGGGATTAAGTGACTTTCCCAAAGGTCACAAAATTAGGAAGTGTCTGAGGCCAGATTTAAACCCAGGTCTTCCCATTTCCAGAAATGGCTCTCTATCCACTATACGACTCAGCTGCCCCTAAATATCAACTAGTTTTTATCAAAATAAATGCTTCCTCAGAATACAGAGCAATAAATACAAAATAAATACAAATAAATACAAAAAGAATACCAAAAAAAAGCAGTAACATAAATACAAATAATAACTTAGAAACAAACAAGCCCCTAACTAGGGCACATTCTTCCCCTATACCAACCCAGTCCCTGATGAAAGTGAGTTCTTATGAATATATATATAAAGCATTTAACCTACCAACTTCACTTCTGACCATGGGCAAGTCACCCCCTTGTTGCAGGCATCATGTCTTGGCTTTTCTGGTTCTGCTGTCTGATCTGTTGCATCCTTACGAGGCTCTGCTGCTGGCAGACTCTGACCTGGACTCCTATCTCCTTGGACCTCACAAAGTCTCACAAGTTTCAGGCTTCATAGTGGCTCCAGGCAAGAGAAATCTTGATAATCTTCCTCTGCCCAGGAGCCCACAGCAGTTTGCCCTCCTCACAAGACCACAACCAATGAGGCAAAGAGACCAACATCAAGTCACTGGAGTCTCTTGCATGTACAGCCATTTCTAGCAAGGCTATGAGCTCTTCTTTGACAGGAAGAGAGGGGAAATAGAGTATTCTCACTCATGTTGTAAGGTGGGGAGCACAGCCTCCATTTCAAAAGCCCATATATTTGTACAATATCCACATAGAAGATAGCATCTGACTGAGTATACTCTTATTTTTTTTTCAGTATTTCAATTCCATTTTTTCTATCAATTACACATAAAAAAGTTTTCAATATTTTTCAAAGAATATCAAGTCTTAAATTCTCTCCCTCCCTACCCTCCAACCTCCCATCCGCCTTGAGTTGCTAAGCAATCTATATCTTACATGTACAATCATATTAATTTTTCCATATGAGTTCTTTTGTGGAAGGAAACTCGAACAGAAAAAAATTAAGAGAGTGAAAAAAGTATACTGAGCATGCTCTTGAGAACTGGGCTCACTGGCCGGTCTGCCATTACATTTGGAAATGAAATTATGAATGTCATTTGTGTCTTGCTTTACATGATAAGAAAAGATATATTAATATCCATTTTTTGACACTTACCTGCCCAAGAGCAAAGTGAAGATGGCATAGTAGAATTTCTTCAAAGTATCAAGAACTAGGGGCAGCTAGGTGGCACAATGGATAGAGGATCAGACCTGAAGTTGAGAGGATGTGGGTTCAAATCTGGCCTCAGACACTTCCTACCTCTGTGACCCTGGGCAAGTCATTTAACCCTGATTGTTTAACTCTTGGCACTCTTCTGTTTTAGAAACTATTCTAAAAGGGGGCAGTGAGGTGGCTCAGTGGATTGAGAGCCAGGTCTAAAGATGAGAGGTCCTGGATTCAAATCTGAATTCCAATACTTCCTAGTTGGGTGACTCTGGGCAAGCCACTTAAACACCATTCCCTACCCTAACCATTACTGCTCTTCTGCCTTAAAAGCAATGTATAGAATTGATTCAAAGATAGTAGAGGAAAGGAGAGAGACAGAGACAAAGAATGAGAGAGAGAGAGAGAGAGAGAGAGAGAGAGAGAGAGAGAGAGAGAGAGAGAGAGAGAGAGAGAGAGAGAAATGGACGGATGGATGGATGAGTGGACAGACAGATAAACAAAAAAAACAGATTGGTAGATGGACAGACGGACAGATAGATAGATAGATGGATAGCTACATAAATGAATGGATGGATGGATGGATGGATGTGTGTGTGTGGAAATAAAGACAACATAGAAGCAAAATATATCTGATTTTTTTTTAAAGGAAATAAGGAAGGCAGCAAATTGTGATTACTAGTCATTCATGGAGCCTAAGACATCATCCAAACTGTATTACTTTCCAGTAAATCTGCAAATCCCAGAATCAGCTGTGACTAAGAGCATGCACTAACTAGTGTGGTCAGTGTTAGACATTACAAATGTATCACTACTACACACCAGTGCCACCAGGGCCGTAATCACCCGGTCTGTGATACTGGCCATGCTGCTAATCCAAATGCCCTATTGCTACTGCTGGCTTTCCTTGAAAAGCTTGTGAAGTACCTTAGGATTGAAAGACACATGCTGACAGCCCACACAGGCAGGAGGGGGAAGGAAGAGAGGCTGGAGGAAAGCTGCCTATTATAGACCCATTAGTAGCCACAGCACCACTGGGCCAAATTTAACAAAAGATGCTGAAGAATTCTCAGCCCCCACACTGTGGCACAGTCACTTAAGGACTGAAAGTTGCAAAAATGAAAGAGCCAGGACATGTGGTCCTTAGAATTCCAGTAGGCACCAATTGGTTAATTGTATCTTGCTTTTATCCCAACCTCTTAAATATTTGTTGATTTGATTTGATGTTATATTAAAAGATACCGAGTATGCCTGTCTGCTTGGGAAGTGAAGAGATAAATCAAGGGACTAGGTTTTATATTCATTCATTCAACTAATATTTATTGAGCAGTTACTAGAGCTAGGCATTGCTAGGTGCTATGAGGAATGTGAAAATTGAATTTAACAAGTCGCACTCAACAAACATTCACTGGGCACCTTTTATGCACACAGAGGACCCTGTGTTTGATGCAAGGGATGCAGAGATGGAGAACCAAAAATAAAAAAAGTAAATTAAATTTTAAAAAACTCTCACCTTCTGTCTTAGAATCAATAATATATATTGGTTCCAAAGTAGAAGAGCAGAAAGGGCTAGGCAATGGGGGTTAATGTCCAGGGTCATATAGCCAGGAAGAATCTGAGGACAGATTTTGTACCAAGAACCTCCTGTCTCTAGGCCTGGCTCTAAAACCACTGAGCCACTTAGTTGCCCCTTAAAAAAAAAAAAAGGAAAAAGAAATGAAGAATAGTTTACTTATACAAACAAAATAGGAGATGAAGAACAGACCCCTTAGTCTGTTCTAGATAAACCACAGGGCATGGAACATATGTGAAGATGGACCTGTGGGGCTCAGTCCATGCAGCATATCCTAAGCTACGCTGGCTGCTTTCTTGGAAGAAAGGGATAGAATAAAATAATGAACTGACTAATGGTCCAATCTGGTTGGAGAATAGCATACTTAAAGAAGAACACTACAAAATGAGACTGGAAAGGTAGACTGGAACCAAATTGTAGAGGATGTTGAATGCCAGACTAAGGAATTGGTATTTAAGAGGCAGTTAAGTGGTGAAATGGATAGAGTGTTGAACCTGGAGTCAGGAAGATCTGAGTTTAAATCTAGCCTCTGATACGTAGAATCTGTGTGATCCTGGGCAAGTCATTTAACCTTTGTGCCTCAGTTTCCTCATATGTAAAACAAGGATAAAAATAACACCTAACTCCCAGGTTTGTTGTGAAGATCAAATGAGATAATATTTGTAAAGCATCCAATACAATACCTGGAACATAGTAGGTGCTATATCAATGCTTATTATTATTATTATTATTATTTATTCAGTAAGTAAAATGGGGAGCCATCAAAAATGTTTGAGCAAAGAAAATCAAAATTGTCTGTTGGGAAGGTTGCTTTGGAACCAGGGTGCTGGAAGGATTGAAGAAGGAAGAAAATAGGGACATGAAGATGAGCTAGGATGTTATTCCATTAATGCAATCAAGAGATCCTAAAGGGGATAGTGGGAGTGAAAAGAAGAGGACAGATTAGTTAGCATTTTGGAAGCAGATCCTTTAGGATTTGGCAATTAATTGGACATGGGGGATGAGGGAAAGTGAAGAGTCAAGTCTGACTAGAAGAGTAATTGATGGTGACATCAAAAGAAAGGGGGGGCTAAGCAGAATATATATGTGATCAAACAAGTATTTGGAAGAATAGCTCCTACCTGTCTAAGATAATGAGAGATGACAAATGGAAGAAAGTTTGTCAGTGCCAGCTAAGACCTGTCAAGCTCTGCATGGGTGAAGTAGGCTTGAAAAGCAGATGGCTCCTAGAAATCCTTTGGCAAACAAGCATCTCCTGTAGTAGTGCCACTTCGCAGTCTCCCCTCAAAACCTCTTGTATCTCTCATGGTTCCTTGACCCTACCTTGCTTGGCAAATGGATTTATGTTGCTGGCTCAGTCTTCCTTTCCTATACTACTGACTGAATACAGAAAGACTCTGGCTTGGGCTTAAAATCTTAGATTTAGAACTAGAAGGGATCTTTAATCAACTGGTCAAAACTTCTTTAATTTTGTTGTGTCCTGGACCACTTTAACAGTCCCGTAAAACCTATGAATTCTCAGAATCACTTTTTTTTAAATGCATGAAATGAAATATAGAAGCTTATAAAGGAGACCTGTTATATTAGAAAATAGTTATTAAAATTTTTTATTTTTGGATCAAAGCATGCTCACTTTCACATCAGTATATTTATGGTTTTATTGTAGGGTTTGGGTTTCATATGAGTGTGCTCTTACAATAATGACCAATATGGAAGTGTGTTTTGCATGATAATAAAAATAAATTTTTATTTTAAAAAATGTTTTTTTAAAAGGTCAAGAACAAGGGGCAGCTAAGTGGTTCAATGGATAGAGAGCCAGGCCTGGAGATGGGAGGTGCTGGATTCAAATATGATCTCAGATACTTTCTAAATATGTGACCCTGGGCAAGTCACTTAACCCCTATTGCTTAGCCCTTACTGTTCTTCTGCCTTGAAATGGATACTTAATTCTAAGATAGAAGATAAGGGTTATAAAATTTCTTTCTAAGACTAAGAGCTTCTGATCTTTTCCCACCCCTTAATATGAACAATGAAGAAACTAAGGTCAGACTGTTTGAGTCACTTGCTCCAGGCCTTATGGGTAGTAGGGGGCAGAGCTGAATTTCGAACCCAGGTCTTCAAAGTACAGATCAAGTGTTCTTTGGACAAATGGTACTTCCTTCTTTGCCAACTCTTTATCCTTGCTGTCACTCTATTTCCCAAGCCCAATTGCCTTTTAAAGAGAGCTTTCTGGAAAGTGATAAATGTTGGAGGGGATGTGGCAAAATTGGGATACTAATACATTGCTGGTAGAGTTGTGAATTGGTCCAACCATTCTGGAGGGCAATTTGGAACTATGCCCAAAGGGCTTTAAAAGACTGCCTACCCTTTGACCCAGTCATATTACTGTTGGATTTGTATCCCAAAGAGATAATAAGGAAAAAGACTTGTACAAAAATATTCATAGCATGCTCTTTGTGGTGGCAAAAAAAAAAAAATGGAAAATGAGGAGATGTTCATTGATTGGGGAATGGCTGAACAAATTGTGGTATCTGATGGTGATGGAATACTATCATGCTAAAAGGAATAATGAACTGGAGGAATTCCATGTGAACTGGAAAGGCTTCCAGGAACTGATGCAGAGTGAAAGGAGCAGAACCAGGAGAACATTGTACACAGAGACTGATACACTGTGGTAAAATAGAATGTAATGGACTTCTCTACTAGCTGCTATGCAATGACCCAGGACAATTCAGAGGAACTTATGAGAAAGAACACTATCCACATCCAGAGAAAGAACTATGAGAGAGAAAGAACTGTGGGAGTAGAAACACAGAAGGAAAAATATATGATTGATCATGTGGTTCGATGGGGATATGATTAGGGTTTTGATGTTAAAAGATCACTCTACTGCAAATATGACTAACATGGAAATAGGTTTTAAACAATGATACATGTATAAATAACCCAGTGGAATTGCTTGTCAGCTCCAGGAGGGGGAGGGAAAGGAGGGGAGTGGGAATCATGAATCATGTAACCATGAAAAAATATTCTAAATTAAAAAAAAAAAAAGAGCGAGAGAGAAAATAAAAATAAAAAAATAATAAAAAGTTATGGAAGTAAAAAAAATAATAAAATAAAGAGAGCTTTGCAGGACAGCTGAGACTCAAGATGTCACACCACAGTCTGAAGCAGCAGCCTGGGTTGGCCCATGTCAGTAATCTCAAAAGATTTTTTTACTGGAGTCCTGGGCTGAAGCAGAGATTCTAGAGTGGGAACAGAATGAGATGGTTAGCTTGGAATGCTTAAAAAATGCTGGGTTCTGGTTATAGCCTGTCAGTAGATTTTTGAAAATATTTATAATGCTTGTACACAATTTTGAGCCACCATTTAAAGCAATCATTTCTCATTTCCTATAGGTTACTTTTAGAATCAACTATTTATCTCATTGTTCTGAGTCCTTTTTAGGGAGTTTTTAAAAATTATAAACTTAGTAACCATCATCAAAAACATTCAAGTAAACAAAATGAAGGGGAAGAAACCAAATGATACATAAAGTCATAAATTTCAAATTATTTATAATTTGTTTTTTAAAGTACATATTGATTTAAACAAATAAAAACAAAAGCATCCTTTCCTTCTATGTCCCTTTCTAATCTCTTTATCTCCTAAGTTTTGGAGGTGGGTTGTTTTTGTTTGTTTGTTTGTTTGTTTTAAATTTTGTTTTGCAAAGATCTTTTGGAAATAGAATTTTTTTTTTTTTGGAAAGAAGAGAAGCCTCAATGGGTACTAAGGGACATTAGAATTCACCAAAAATGTCATGGAACTGTCTCAAATATAGATGTTTATATGTTTTCTAGTAAATACTTACTAATCCTGAAAGATATAATTTATCTTCAATAAAACCAAGCAATTAACAAATCAATTAATCAACTAATTTTACTTAGTTTCTAAAAATTTAATTTTATTTTAAAATTATTTCACCAGATTCTAGAACCACCATACAAAGGGTAAAATATCTGTTGACTTTTCCTTTTATATAATAAATTTTATTAAGAAATGTTACATTTCTATATTTAAATTCCTGACTTTCTCTATAAAAAAAGAGTACTGTAAACTAGAAAAGTCAATGAAAAGAATATTGAACTAGAAATGATAGGAGTCCTGGGCTAAGCATTAGTACGATGTGTTGGCTTCCAAAGTCAGAAGTCATGGGTTTGAAGATGCGATCTTAAATAAGTCATTTTACCTAATAAGTAGTTTGAACTAGATGACCTCTAAAGTCCCCAACTTTCCTCTACTTCTTCATTAGTAAATTGTGTAAAGTCTCTGGGTCTCAACTTTCTTCCTTGTAAAAGGTGTGATGGCTAGATGGTCTTTCAGCTAGATCCAGTCCAGTCTGAAAATGTTATGATTTGAGAAATCAATTCCAGTGAATTCCACACACATGCCCATCCCGTTGGGGGTCTCTCCCAGAGTCCCAGTGGATCCCTGATTTACTTTTTAATAAACTCTAGTAACAGTAAAAACATTTGGGAGCAATTTCTATACAGCTCAACTCTACATGATGGGTTTCAGAGATGAAACACAGTGTCTTAATTTATCTATTTCCCAAGTAGACAGGTCTACACTGTATCTTTTTAATATGTCACAAATCCAAATGACTTTCTTTAAAAATCCATTCCCCCCAGGGTTCTTTCTGTCTTTTATCAGCTTCCCAGTTTAATTTCTACAGCCCTTTTGTTTATTTCCTGGGTGTGTTATCTTGGGAGCATTTGGTTTCTGTCAATTCTTTCACAGCACCAGTGATATTCAAGGTCACCCATGTCTTTAAGTCCATTTGGGGGCTGTGGAAGACTTCTTATTGATGCTGGGAGCCCCACAGAAGCCGCTCTCTCTTTGGGCTGGCTGATTCCCAGGGCAGTGTGTGGTTCTCTTGTTGTGTAAAAGTAACTAGGGCTCTCCAATTGGCCATTAAGGGCTGGTATTATTTTGAATCAACATCCCTGTGCAATGGTGAAATTTACACTAAATTACTTCCACAAACCTTTCTGAATTGGGGGAAAAAAAATTTTTTAAGCAATAATTAGTTGAAGCTGAGGAACTAAAATAATTATTGACTAGTGGGTGAATTTGTCTGTAGGAATTTTCATTTTCAGTGAGGAACACAGAAAAATAAGACTCTTTATCCCCCTTCTAGAGCCTTCCTTTAAAAAAAAAAAAACAACTGATATGTCTTTCAACAATCAAGGCTGGCTTGTAAAATTTCCCCACAGGCACAGCAGGGAAGGGAAGATAAATGAATGGAAGGGGGAATGGGTAACCTCTAGGAGAACAGGGAAGCCAACACAGATGTGCTACATCTTCTCCGAGTCCTGGAACCCAGAGCCAAGCAACCCATCCAGTTTCCAACCCCAGGCACCTTCCCTTTGATATGAAAATTGATTACTGTGCATTGGTTGAAGCAGGCCAGAGAGCAGAGGCTTACACAGTACAAAGCTGCAAACTTCAAAGCCCAGTTTAAAGGGCTCTGGTCAAGTCTAGCAAAGTTACATTTTGCTATTTACAATGCAGAAAGGGAAAAGCCCAACAAATTAGGGAGGAATCTTAAACACTGAAGCTGAGGCCCAGCTGAGGAATTAGGAACCATTCCAAGTTATCAAATGGCTTCTATCTGTCCTTAGGACGCAAATCATTTCCAGATGAGAACGTGCATCTGATTAGGGTCCTTTACAAGCAGTTCTCTCCTTTATCAGGGCCTGGTTGAAAGCTTTGCAACATAGGCCTGCTCCCCTGGAGACTAGGTGGCACCCGGGGCCCTGAAATACTACCCAGGACCCAGGTCACTGACTTAACTTGTAGTAGGGTGAGATGGCAAGGCGGCTAATGCAGCTCCTTCAGGGAAACTCTTGGGACTGGCCCCCTCCATATGCGCCTGCCCTTCTTTCTCCAATTTCCAAGTTTTCAGACAATGCTCATTGGTAGGGGGGGTAGAAAGAGCCCAAGACAGGGAATAAGATGTCCCGGATTCAGTCCTGGCTCTGCTTTTTATTGGCTCTGTAAGTTTGACCTCCTTCCCTGGGCTCCTACCTCCTACCCTTAAAATGAAGGGGTTACACTGGCTAATTAGTCTCATAGGATCTTTCTGCTCTCGATTCCTATTATCAGAGGAGGTTATAAGTTACAAAAAGATGACGCACGGTCCTTCTGCCACCAAATATTTAACTGTTCTAGTACTTTCCCATAATTATTGGACTTTGATGGGGTTTTCTCAAAAGGATCAGACAGACCAAGAAGGCATAAAGCAACAGGCCTTTCCCCCTCAAATTATGGTTTAACTCACACAAGGGGAAAGACACAGGGCTGAAGGAAAGCATCCCAAAGCAGGAGGAGGGGAAAGCCAAGAGAATCAGATAGGAAGACTTACAACAAAAGAAATAACCCCAAGAACCATGATACTGGATAAACTGGTCAATGGGCCATAGCAGGAAGAAGGATGAAACAAGAGGGAGTGGGAAGTTATTACTAGTTCCTTGGAAAAGAAGCCCTTGACCTCAACACAGCCAAGATCCTTGGTGTTCTCCATTTCTCTTCCATATCTTTTTTAGGGTACAGCTGGGTCCTTTACCTCCTCATTAGAATAACTCACTGGGACAGCTGAAGGTTACAGTTTTCTTCCTATTGGTCTGACCAGACTTTCTCACTCTCCTTTGCTATATCATCACTATTTCCTGTGCTCTTAGACTGACGGAATGTCCCCCAAGACCCTGTCCTGTCTACTTCTTCCCGCTATAGCCTTTCTCCTCCAGTAACCTTTTATGTTAATTATTACAGTCAGACTGTCAAATCTACATATCAAGACCTATTTTCTTTCTTAGCCTTCAGTCCTATGCCTCCACCTAGAAGCCCCATCATCCTTGCAAATCAAATGTTCCAAAACCGTACTGATTCCCTTTCCCCTGGTTTCATGTCACTCCCTGGCCACCTTCCCATAGCACAGCTCCCTCTTCCACTCACCCCATCTCCACCCTTTAATTCCAGAACCATAATAATCAATATTGACAAGAGTTTAGCAATTTCCTTCTCTATTGGTACCATCCCAGCAAGTTTCCAAACCATAGTAACCTTCTCTAACTACCACTCCTTATGTGGGTTGTTTCCTCCTAATTACAATATGAGTTATTTAAAAGGAGAGGCTGTCCCCACTTTTAGCATTCCATTCCCAGAGTTTAGCACAGCCCTTGGTATAAAGTAAGAACTTAATAAATGCTTTTCTTTCATTCATTTCCCTTCTAAACCTACAATTTCTCCAAACTTCCCTATTTCTGTCAAGGGTACCATAGTCCTACCAATTGCCAAGTTTCATCATCTGAGTCCTTATCAAATCTCCCTCACCAAGGCCCATATCCAGTCTTGTCTTGTCAGTTCTGCCCCCCCCAATTCTCCTCTAATCTCTCCACCTTTTCTCCACTCCTCTAGTTTCAGGTCCTCCATCTCTTCTCACCTGAACTATGAAAATAGCCTCCAAATTGTTTTGTTTTTAGCCATCACTTTCTGTCTTAGAATCAATACTGTGTATTAGTTCCAAGGCAAAAGAGTGGTAAGGGCCAGACCATGGGAGTTAAGGGATTTGCCCAGGGCCACATAGCTAGGAAGGTCAGATTTGAACCCAGAAACCCCCATCTTTAGGCCTCGTTCTCAATCCACTCATCAACGGAGCTGCTCCCTTCCTTATTGGTTTTTATGTTTCTGTTCCCTCAATCCTCTCCAATCTATTTTTCTTTAACCCTTATTTTCTATCTTAGTAACAACTCTTAAGACAGAAGGAGAAGGGCTAGGCAAACAGAGTTAAGTGTCTTGCCCAACATCACATAGCAAGGAATTGTCTGAAGCCAGATTTGAACCTAGAACTTCCCACTTCCAGGCCTCTATCCACTGAGCCACCTAGCTGCCCCCTAATAGCCTCTTAATTGGTCTCTCTTCCTCCTTCCATCTATTTTTCACATAGCACAAAACTGATATTTCTAAAGGATTTCATAGGTCCCACCATGCCACTCCTGTTTGAGAAGTTTCAACAATACCAACTGCTTTTAAGATAAAATAAAACCCTTCTGCCTGGCATTTCAAACCACACTCTGGCTCCAATGAACTTCCCAGTCTGAATGCCCATCACTTAACTTTACACACTCTCTGTGCCTTTCAGACTGGCCTGCTTGATTTTGCTTGTATACAGCAGTCCCATTTCTTGTCTTCCAGGCTTAACAGAGAATTATCTTCCATACCTGGAACACACTCCCTCCTCAAAGACTGCTAGTGTCCTTCAAAACACAGCTCAAGGACTTACTTCCTGTGGGAGATCTCCTGATGCCCCACCACCCAGCTCACCAACAAGCTTTTCTTAGACCATTTTATATACGTTTTGCATTTACTTACCTGGAGGTGGCTGGGAAGCTAAGTCTGGAAGGATGAATGACAAGGACTCAGAGGCACAAGTGAGGAGGAAGTACATTTCAGGCTCATATGTGTGCAACCTTTGTGCATACATAGAGAAGACAGAAGACTGAGCATGAAGCGCAGTCAGTAATTCAGGTTAACTGCATGTAGAGTGTGTAATGGGAAAAAATGTGAGAAAAGAGTGGAAAGCAAGGGGAGATCTGGATTAGAGATTCCTGGCTTTATAGGAGGTATTACCTTGCATTTTATTCTGAAAAGATATTTTATTTTGCCAATTATGTGTAATAACAATTTTCCACATAAGTTTTCTGAAATTATATCATCCAAATGGTCTCCCTCCCTCCCTTGCAGAGATGTTAAACAATTGGCATTTTATTCTGGTAGCAACAGGGAATCGTGGTTTTTGAACAGGGTAACAACATAATCTCTGAACAATCATTAGGAAAATTATTTCATCAAATAAATTGGAGGGGACAGAGTAGATAGAAAGCCAGGTCTGGAGGTGGGAAGTCCTGGATTCAAATTTGGCCTCAGACACTTCCCAGCTGTGTGACTCTGGGCAAGTTACTTGACCCCCATTGCCCACCCTTACCACTCTTCCACCTAGGAACCAATACACAGAAGTTAAGGGTAGAAAGAAAGAAAGAAAGGAAGAAAGAAAGAAAGAAAGAAAGAAAGAAAGAAAGAAAGAAAGAAAGAAAGAAAGAAAGAAAGAAAGAAAGCCAGGTCTAGAGGTGAGAAGTCCTAGATTCAAATCTGGCCTCAGATACTTCCTAGCCATTTGATCCTGGGCAAGTCACTTTAACCCTTATTGCCTAGCCCTTACCACTCTTTTGCTTTGGAACCAATACCTAATATCATTTCTAAACAGAAAATAGGGCAGCTGGGTGGCTCAGTGAATTGAGAGCCAGGCCCAGAGATGGGAAGTCCTAGGTTCAAATCTGGCCTCAGACACTTCCTAGCTAGACCCTGGATAAGTCACTTAACTCCCATTGCCTACCCCTTACCACTCTTTTGCCTTAGAACCAATACCTAGTATTGATTCTAAAATGGAAGGTAAGGGTTCAAAATAAATAAAATAAACTAAAACATAAAATAAGGGTTTAAAGAGAATAGTTTAGAGGATAGGCATAACCAGAGAGGAATAAACAGAGATAGAAAAGGAACCTAACCTAGGATAGTGGCTACGTAAAAAGAGATAGGAGAGACTGATTAAAAAGATGAAAAGATGCTGAGGGGGTAGAATGGGCAGGATCTGGCAACTGATTGAATATGGAGAATAAAGTAAAGAAGTAAATGATGATGATTCCAATAAGAATTTACCTATCTGTTCCAACAGAAAGTAAATTGATTCTGAAAGAAGCTATCTTAAGTTCTGTTTTCAGAAGGGGGCAGCTGGGTAGCTCAGTGGATTGAGAGCCAGGCCTAGAGACGGGAGGTCTTAACCTTACCACTCTTAAACCCTTACCACTCTTCTGCCTTATAACCAATACACAATGGAAGGTAAGGGTTTAAAAAAAAAAAAAAAGAAAGAAAGAAAGTTCTGTTTTCAGAGCCTAGCACACAGTAGGAATGTAATAAATGCTTGTTGAATTGAACTTGTAATTATTCTTATCTTTATTTTTTTAAACCCTTTCTTTTCATCTTAGAATTAATACTCTATGATTCCAAGGCAGAAGAAGTATCTGAGGTCAGACTTGAACCTAGGACCTCCTGTCTCTAGGCCTGGCTCTCAATCCACTGAGCTACCCAGCTGCCCCCTATTCTTATCTTTAAATTAGATATTAGGTATTGTCCAAGATGTCAACACTAATAGGGAAGGGGTTTTCTAAAGGCAAAGCCTCTTTTGGTAAGTCACAGCAACAACAATGAACCCCACTTGAAGAATTTCCCCAGTGTTACTGAATCCCTGGGGATGATTGGGTTCACTCCTCACCAGGGGGTCCTGGGGTAATAGTCATAGACTTGTTTCTAGAGATTATTCCCTCCTCCTGGATAGAACTCTCTCCTGCTCTTCCCCCCCACAGAACAGCTGCTACAGCCCTACTAGGATTCCCCTGGGGCACATAGTCTGAAGGTAATGATCTGATCATTGCCCCCCTTGCTCCTTTGTCTCTCGAGGAGGGGGAGGGAGTTTCTTCTTTCATCTCCCACCAAGCAAGAGCAGACCTGGCCAAGGAGGAGTCCATCTAATGGACTGGCTTCTTAAAGGCTACAGATATAGAAACGTCCTAGAGAGTACTGTATAAAATTAGTAGCAGATTTAGTGACCTTTGCTAATCTTTGATTAGAAATAATATTAAAATCAAGCCCACTGCCTATTAAGTCCCTCAAGGCTTCACATCCCAATTTACCTCTGAGTACTCCACCCAAAACAATCTTAGCTAAGCATCTTTCTCTAAATATGAAACTTGATCATTGGTGACATGTTGCAACCTGCTCACACCCATTATTCTCTCCATTGCCCTTGGGATGATCTTCCATTTTCAATCCTTTGGAGATAATTGTGTTCCAAGACTTGGAACCATGCAATTACCATGCAAGGTTGGTATTGTATTTAAAAGATGGATCTTGGTTTCTAGGAGAAGCTTAGGGTCATTAGAAGTTTTGCAACTTCTCAAGAACAATACAAACCATTTATCTCCTATTTAATTATGGGTCCAATTTATTTTCCACTGGTATTGCCTGTCAAGACTTATATGGTGATGGACAAGCTTTATAGATCATCCTTCCTAATATATGTCATAATTTGGGCCATAGATGTCCTTCATCCTGTAGTCTTTTCTTTGTAGACAGTTGGAGTAGATTTTTTTTTTAAATACTTAACTTCCATCTAAGAATCAATACTTCCTACTGGTTTCAAGGCAGAAGAGCATGGGGTTAAGTGACTTGCAGAGGTCGAATCCAGGACCTCCCGTTTCTAAGCCTGGCTTTCAACCCACAGCACCAAGACTAAACTCTTAGGAATGATTACTGAGATTTTTCAGGAGGCGCTAGTGATCTGGAGCTTGATTTAACAAACTCAATTATCAGGCACAAAGCCAAGCATTTGGGGGATCTCCTCTGACTCAGTCACCAGGTCTCTACACCACTTTTCCATCTCTTCCAGGACTGACTTCTAACACTAACTCAGCAGGGTGGCACAATGGACAGAACAATGGACCTAGAGTCTGGACTTACATTCAAATTCAGCTTCAGACACTTAATAAAGTTGTATGACTCTAAGCAAGTCACTAACCTCTGCCTGCCTCAGTTTCCTCAACATAAAATGAGGGTGATAATAACACCTACCTCCCAAGGTTGTTAAGAGGATAAAATGAGATATTTATTAAGCCCAGGCATTCAATACTTGCATGTTCCCTTCATTTTCTAATTGCTAAATTCCTCCATGGCATCTCTATTTGAAGAAGTGCCTCTACGCCAGCCCAGCTCATTTCTAAGCTGGTTCTTCACCATGCAGGTATCTTTTCCTACCTAACCCTTTTTAGTTCCCTTTTATCTGTCATCTTCACCCAGTAGAATATAAACTTCTTGAGGACAGGTTGTGTCTTTCTTTTTGCTCTTGACTACCTTTCCAACTTGAATTCTGTACTGGATCATCTCCATAATTAAACAGTTTTTAATTTCCTGGAGCTCATTATTTGGTCATGAGAACAAGCCGAAAAATCTTAAATAGTTTTAGAAAGAAATTTATTTGGTCATTTCATAAAGGAGAGAGTTGAGAGAAAGTATAGTTCTTTTTTTTAAACCCTTACCTTCTATCTTAGAATCAATACTATGCATTGGTTCCAAGGCAGAAGAATGGTAAGGGGGATTAAGTGACTTGCCCAGAGTCATACAGCTAGAAAGTGTCTGAGACCAGATTTGAACCTAAATTTCCCTTCTCTAGGTCTGGCTCTCAAACCAATGAGTCACCTAGCTGCCCCACCCCAAGTGCAGTTCTTTATTCCTATTCATATATGTCCAATTCTTCATGACCCCATTTGCAGTTTTGATGACAAAATACTGGAATGGTCCGCCATTTCCTTATTCAACTTGTTTTACAAATGAGGAAATTGAGGCCAAAAGGGTTAAGTGACTTGTCCAGGACTACACAGCTAATAAACATCTAAGGCCAGAATCCAGATCTTCCTGACTCCAGACCTGACATTCTCTCTTAATTGTGAGTTTATATTATTTAGAGCTCAGACCAAAGCCTAAGGATATTTGCCCTAATGGCCTCAAAACTAGTAGTAAGTAGTCTCCGAAGAATGGCAGTTGGAGATGTCTATCAGTGAGTAATTCAATCTTATTTTGGGAACCCAAACCACAAGCATTGGGTGGACCCCAAACAAGATGTGGGTGGGATCATAAGCATTCCCTGCACTCATCTGGCTTCTCCACAGGCTCTCTGAGGTCAGCCTGACCTTTACAGAATTTCTAGCCACCATAAAGCTAGGTTCAAATAATATTAATAAACGATAAATAATAGAATATTTTCCCACATGAATTTAGCCTGACCACCATTGACAGAGCCTACCTTCAGCTTGGCCTCCTCACTGGATCATCTCCATAATGGTATAAGCCAATTTCCCAATGTCAATAGAACAAGTGAGTTTCTTTCTGCTCTGAAATTTCATAGCTTTTACCATAAGCTTTTTAACTCTTTTATTAATTCTTCCAAATCTCCTTTGGACCCATATGAGACTTCCCCTAGTCAACAAGGCCCTAGGTGAGCACTCACCTACTATTCTTTAAAATGTTGTTTCTCCAATAGGGACAAAGGTTCCTTCACCTTGCCCTTGGCAGGTCTTCTTCTTTTTTTTTTTTTTTCTTAAACCCTTGACTTCTGTTGTATTGGCTCCTAGGTGGAAGGGTGGTCAGGGTGGGCAATGGGGGGTCAAGTGACTTGCCCAGGGTCACACAGCTGGGAAGTGTCTGAGGCCAGACTTGAACCCAGGACCTCCCATGTCTAGGCCTGACTCTTAATCCACTGAGCTACCCAGCTGCCCCCCTTGGCAGGTCTTCTGAAGATGGAGGCTTGAATTGCATCAGGTGGGCTTCCAACAAGAGGGACACTTAACTTGTTTTCTTAGGTTTTGGGCCTAGGGATTTTAGTTGTATTTCAGTCCTGCTGAGGTCTTTGAGGATACAGAAAATGCACATGCAGAAATTTGAAGACAGGTCAGTAGAGAATTTAACCCTATTGAGTGAGAACCAATTTTACTCTTCAGCTAAGTCTTCCTAGTGTAATTGGCCAGTGTTGCTACTGTTGGTTCCTTTTTTCTTTTTTTAAAGTTTCAATTCTAAGAGGGGAGAGAAGTAAAGACTAAGCAATTGGGGTTAAGTGACTTCCCCAAGTCACACGACTAGGAAGTGTCTGAGATCACATTTGGTGTTTTTTTTTTTTGTTTTTCATTTTTTCTTTTAATAAATCTCCACATGAGTTTTCCAAAGTTATTTGATCCATGCTATGTGGAGTGAGAAATAAGTGTGTTATTCTCAATTTATTAAGAGTAATTAATATCTAAAAGCTGGTCCCTCCCCCTCCCCCCTTCATTTCTCTTACAAGGTTACTCTGTCCCCTCCTTCAAACAAGACAAATTTGAGTTGGGTCTTTTGGAGTTTGTTCGAGAATTTGCCTGAGGCAGGAGTCCCAGGCTGGACTGTCCTTTGTCCCTGAAGTACCCAAGTATTAAATCCTAAGTGCCAATCTTGAGTACCCTTTTGTCTTAGAAGTCTCTCCTATTGTATCTGAAGCTTCTTGCAAGAAGTCCAGTCCAGTGGCTGGACTGATCCTCACATCAGTCCCTCCCAGATAATCCAGTCCTGATTCTCCTCTTTGTATCTGTCTCCAACTTCCTGATCATTTCTTTAAAATGATAAAATGCTAGAATGTACCCAGCAAAGCTATTCTCCAATTTCTTGAAGATATTAATTAGCTTGAATATGTTCATTGTAAAGCCATTGTAAAACTATTCAATATTCTGTCTCCAACCTTTGTAAAAATGTTATAATCCCTTCTGGGAAGCTTGATTGCATCAGGATTCTCCAATAAATAAGGGATTTTTCTGTGAATTTGGGGGCAGTTGTCTTAGATCAATGACCTGAGGCAGTGTTCTGAATTTTCTCTATACATCCTTGGAGGGAGCATGTGTCTTGGGTCAATGACTTGAGACAGTGCCCCCCCATTTCTCTCTCTCAATAAAGCATTAGATAGCATCATATTTTTTAAATAGTGAAATTTTCAAGGTTCCTTCAATTTGGGAGCTGACAAGCAATTCAATCTGAGTTATACGTGTATTATCCTACAAAATATATTTCTATATTATTTTTGCAAGTGAATATCTATAACCAAAACCCTAAAACAAAATCAAATAAGCAAGTGATAAATCAATTCTTTCTCTAAAGGTGGATAGCATTCTTTTTCATAAGTCCTCAGAATTGTCCAGGATCATTGTATTGCTGTTAGTAGTAAAATCTGTCGCATTTAATTGTTCCACAATATTGCAGTAACTGAACAATGTTTTCCTGCTTCTGCTTATTTCACTCTGCATCAGTTTATGTAGGTCTTTCCAGTTCTTTCTGAAATGATTTTGTTCATTATTATAGCACAATAATACTCCATCGCCATCATATACCACAATTTCTTCAGCCATTCCCCAAATGAGGGGCGCCCCCTCATTTTCCAGTGTTTTGCCAAAAAGCAAGGCTATGAATATTTCTGCACAAACAGGTCCTTTCCCATTTTTTTTTCTCTCTTTGGGATACAGACCTAATAGTGGTATTACTGGATCAAAAGGCATGCATTTTTTTTTAATCCTTACCTTACACCTTAGAATCAATAATGTATATTGATTGGTTCCAAGGCAGAAGAGTGGCAAGGGCTAGGCAATGGGGATTAAGTGACTTGCCCAGGGTTACATAGCTAGGAAGTGTCTGAGGCCAAATTTGAATCCAGGACCTCCTGTCTCTACAACTCACTTGTTAAGATCAGTTTTCATTGTAAGCATTTATACCTCAGATTTGGCAAAAGCTCTAAATTAGGGTGTGTTTTATTGGGTTTTTTTATTGTTTTATTGATGTCCAGACTTAAGAAAGTGATGGAGAAAATGTCACGAATGCTAATTAAACTGAAAAATGTGTCCCGCTTTTCAAATAGACATTTAAACATTTATCAACAAATCCCTGCCTACCTCCAAAAGGTTGTTACAAGGATCAAATTAGGTAACGTATGTAAAATACTTTGTAAATTTTAAAGCTTTATATAGATGCTAGACATGACTATTAGTTATCATTATTATGGTGTCCAAAAATACTCATAGAAACTTGCTGTTCCTAAAAAAACCATCCCAGAAGTCACCCGCCCTAAAGCATCATTTTGGAGACAAGGAGGTAGCAGGATTTATAAGCTTCCTCCTCCTGATAGTGAATTTGGGAATTGAAAAGTGTGGTGAACTGAAGAAGGGTGAGATTGTACTGACCAGCTAAAAAAAAAAAAAAAAAAAAAAAAAGGAAGGGCGATGGTTACCATAGAGACTGGAAAGAAGAGAACTGGAAAGTAAGGATTTGTAGGTATTTTTCCAGCACTGCCCAAGGACAGTGCCTGGCTGGCCAACACAAATATATAGTATGTTTGGCAGGTATAGCCCTACAGTGGAGATAGATGCTTCACCAGGCACTTGATGAAAATATACCCTAAAGGAAATCCAATTTCCTTTCTGCAGGTTCTGTTTTCACCACATAACCTGATCTTAATTAGATTTTTCAGGTAAGCTTCCTTATTGGAAAGAGAATGCACTGATCAGCCAACACAAATATCCAGGCCCTCTCGCAGTGGTATTTCCTTTTTTCTCAGTGACTGCCCATATCCCTAATAGCCTCTACAACACATTTTGTCACTTGGTTGTTTTGTATTGTGTTAAAAGATTCCTTATATCAAAATTATTCGTAGACACTGTTTTGCCTTCTGGCTAATTGGAAGAAGGCCATCATAAGGCGCAGTCCTCCTCCTTTTTAGATTTCTGGACCACAGTTTAAAATAGAGTCAGGAATGCAGTACACCTAACAAGGTCAGATTTGCCTGGAGTCTTGCAAATTTAATCAAAAGGGCTCTAAGCTGAAAAAAGAAAAAGAAAACTGCCTACCAAAGTGGACAATTTGATGGAAAACTGTCCATCAAACCAGATACCATATAGAATAATTGCAGTGTAGGAAAAAGAGAGGAACAGAAATTCACAGGAGACAAATTCCAAAAAAAGAAAGAAGCAAGCAAGAAAGTGGGGCGGAGGGGAGGGATGCAATGTATGTGATGAGTCAGTATGACATTATGGAAAGAACATTGGATTTGGTGTCAAGAAAACCTTGGTTCAAATCTTTTTTTCAGAAGTTTTCTATTCCAAATAATTAGCTTCACTAACTCTCTGGTTTCTTATCCAAAAGACAGAGATAATAATAATTGCAGTGCTTACTTTACAAGACTATTATGGAGCTCATATGGAGATTATGTATGTAATGTATTTTTCAAACGTTAAAACACCATGTAAAAGTCAGATGTTTTTATACTCAGGAAATATTCTCATGAGGAAATCAAAGAACCAGAGGAGAAAAGCATAGTGTGGTAGAACATTGGGCAAAGACTAACAGAGTAAGTGACAAAAGAGCAATAGTGTCATTAAAGGATACTACAGACCACCAGAATAGAAAGAGGAAATAGATAGGAATTTCAGAATGAGAACACAAGCCTATCATGGAAGCATGTAAAATTCCTATCCTTATGCTGGAATTCTCTCCCTGGCCAAAGTTGAGCAACTAATAATTTGTTGGCATACTTTGATAATAATTTCATATTTTACAAAGTAACTGGTATTTTAGACTCAATTCTCACCACAATGAAATTGAATGTAAAAAACGACAGGAACCTTGGACAGATGTGACTATTCCACTTTAGAATTTTGGTAGAGGTTGAATAATATGGAAATATGTTTTGCATGATAACACATGTATAACCTAGATCAAACCACTTGCCAGCACTGCTAAGGGGAAGAGAAAGGAGGGAGGGAAATAAGTTCAATCATATAACATAGAAAAACTTGTATGGAAATTTGTTATTACATGCAAATTGTAAAAGTGAATAAATATTATTAATTAATTAAAATAGAATTTTGGTAGACAGACAGGTAGGTAGCTCAATGAATTAAGAGCAGGCCTCAAGACAGGAAGCCCTGGGTTCAAATTTTGCCTTAAATATTTCCTAGCTATGAAACCCTGGGCATGTCACTTAACTTCAATGTCTTAGCCCTTACTGTTCTTCTACCTTGGAACCAATACTTAGAGTTGATTCTAAGACATAAAGTAAGGATTTTAAAACAAAGAATTAAGGAGAGAGGACAGGAGAGATAGAAATAGTCTAATGTGCATCCTAAATTTTTGGAAAGCAGGTTTCATAGAGCTCAGAAAAGGATAAGTAGAATCATGGTATTAATTCTTTTAAAAAAATTTTATATTTTCATTGAGCAAAAATCTATTTTCTCTTCCATCCTCCATTGAAAAAGTAAAAGAAATTCCTGCTTTGGACATGTCCAAAAAATATATGCCTTGACTCTATACTCTGAGTTTAGCACTCCTGTCAAGAGAGAAATAACATGCTTTATCACAGGTCCTCTGAAATTGTGATTGATCATTGTGTTGATCAGAGTTCTGTTGTCTTTAAAATATTGTTAATTATAAGTTGGTAGAATTCTGCTCATTTTATTCTGCATTTGTTTTTACTGTACAACATGAAATTCTATGAGGAAAGACAGCCAGAGAGGAATGAGACTTTCAGCAGTGAAATTCTTAAGACAGTAAAAAAAATTATCTGATGAAAAAGAAAAGAGGGAATGGTCTACAGAAACCTGAAGATCCATTTGAGTAAGCAGGAAATTCATCAACCAATTTTGGTTTTTAAATATCATGTACAAAAAATGGAAGCAAGGATAGGTAGTGAAAGATGAAGACAAAGGCATAATACAATCTTGTATTGGTGTCAGAAACTCAGAATAAGCTGGGGCTAGCAAGGAAAGCTAAAGACCACAAAATGGATGAGTTTAGTTGTGCTATTTTTTTTTAAACTAAATTGAGGGGGGAAAGGTCAAAGAAGACTTAGGATTACTGTTCAGGGTGGTTGGGATGATGAAAAAAATGGTAGAGAAAGACTAGCTGCTCACCTTTTACTCTATTTTCTCATTCAAAAAAAAATGATCTTTAGATTAAAAAAGATAGAACAAAAAGAGAAAATCCAAGACACAAAAGGAAAGCATGAGAGAGTCTCTAATCACCCTTGTTGAGTTCAAAACCACTCCTAGATTGAAGTACAACCTAGTATATTGAAGGAATAAGCCAGATTTGATTTCTGAGCCAACTGTCAATGATCTCCTGACTGTCGTTAAGAACAGAACTACTAGAATAGAGAAGAAAAAAAATGTTCCAATTAGGTAGTGAGAGCAAAAAGAAGAAGACAAAATCTACAAAAGATAAGACCTAGGATCAGCTTGGTAGCTAAGTGGATAGAGAGCCAGGATCATAAAGTGGAGGTCCTGAGTTCAAAGTGGGCCAAAGACACTTCTTAGCTGTATGACCCTGAGCAAGTCACTTGACCCTAATTGCCTACCACTGTTCTGCCTTGGAACTGATATTTAGTATGGATTCTAAAAAGGTATAGGTTTGAAAAAAATAATAAAAGATGAGACCCAGACCTTGACTTCTATTCCTAGCAAAATTCTAGAACATACTGTTAGATAGATGGTTAGTGAACCTCTAGAAAAAGAAGCACAGATTGCACAGCCAGAATTGCTTCATCAAGAACAAACTAACCTTGTTTCTTTTTATTGACAGAATCATTAGACAAGTAAATTAGGGGAAAGTCATAGATGTCATTTACCTAGCTTTTAGCCAATTATTTAACAAAATCTCTCCTGTTAGTCTTTTGGACATAATAGAATGAGATGGACTGGATGGTAGGTAGATTTCTAACTGTACAAATGGCTAAGAATATCTTTTTTTTTCCTCATGGTTACATGATTCATGTTCTCTCTCTCCCTTCTTCCCTACCTGCTCCCAGAGATGACAAGCAAATCCACTAGGTTATACGTGTATTATCACTCAAAACCTATTTTCATATTATTCAGTTTTGTATTAATCTTTTAAAATCAAAACCCCAAATAATATACCCATACAAACAAGTGATAAAACATGTTTTCTTCTGGATTTCTACTTCCACAGTTCTTTCTCTAGGTGTGGATGCCATTCTTTCTCACAAATCCCTCAGAGTTGTCCTGGATCATTGCATTGCTGCTAGTAGAGAAATCCATTACATTCGATTGTGCCACAGTGTATCTGTCGCTGTGTATAAGGTTCCCCTGGTTCTGCTCCTTTCACTCCACATCAGTTCATGTAGGTCTTCCCAGTTCTTATAAAAGACATCTGGTTCATCATTCCTTATAGCACAATAGTATTTCATCACCATCATTTATCATAATTTGTTCTGCCATTCCTCAATCAAGGGACAACCCCTCATTTTCCAATTTTTTGCCATCATAAAAAAACAACAACATACACATACAGTAACAAATGTTTTTGTACAAACAGATCCTTTCCCATTTTTTTTTATTTCTTTGGGATACAACCCTAGTAGTGTTATTGCTGGATCAAAGAGAATACATTCTTTTAAAGCCCTTTGGGCATAATTCCAAATTGCCTTCCAGAATGGTTGGATCAATTCACAACTTGACCAGCAAAAAGAATATCCATTATTGACTGGATGTCATATTAGAAAGAAGTCTCTAGTGAAGTTTGTGTTTGACCTTGGGCTGTTTTTTATCAATGACTTGGATAAAAAGTACAGATGAGATATCAGATTGGCAGATGACCCTGAGCTGGAAATCATAACTAACAAACATACTAGATGAGAAGGAAAGGATCCAAAAAGGTCTGGATGGAAATTTAGAAGTCCACAGAGCCTTTAACTCCTTCACTTTACTAATGAGGAAACTGAGTCACAGAGAGGTATTCAGAGTTGCACAGCTAATAAGTACCTGGCACAGGGTTTGAACCTAGATCTGCCTGACTCCAAGTTCAATGCCCTGCAACTATGCAAAAGGTCTTGAAAGGCTAGAATATTAGGTGCTTTAGTGAAGATGTGTCAAACTCATGATTCACCATTTCTTTTTCTGTTTTTTAAATTTTTCTTAAGCCTTAACTTTTCGTTTGATATCAAGTCTAAGAGAAAAGATATAACGAGGTCAAGGTAAGTAGGGTTAAGTGACTTGCCCATGGTCACATAGATAAGTGTCTAAGATCAGAGTTAAACCCAGGTCCTCCCAAGTCCAGCCCTTATGTTCTACCCATTGTGTTACTTAGCTGCTCTTCCACTATTTATATCTGAGTTTGATACCATATTTGCAGGCTCAATTTGACTCAATAGTACAACATAGCAGTCAAGAAAACAAATGCAATCTACAGCTGCATTAAAAAAAGCATGGTGTCCAGGACAGGAAAGTTATAGGGACCGTGCACTTTGCCCTGGTTCTAGTTTTGGTCTTGGGAAGGACCTAGATAACCTAGAGCATCCAGATGGGGGTGATCAGTATGGTGGAGAATCTAAAGATCATGCCATTTGAATCTTAAGATGAAGAGACTGGTGATGATGAAGAGGAAAATATGTATTAAGAACCAGGAGAGGAAGCTTCCAGGTTAAGAAGGCGGCAGAGTAGAAGCAGCGTGCTTAACCTCTCCTAACCCACACATACAGGACTCCTCAAGAGGACATAAAAACAAATCCAGACAAACGAAGGGACCCCACCACAGGGCACAGTATTAAAGGTACGTGGAATCAGGGCATTTCTATGCTATAAGGGGGTGAAATAGCTCTCACTAAAACGAAATCTGAGCAACCCCTCACACGCACACTTAATACAGTGCCAAAGCCAGCCCACACAAGTTAGAGCAAATTTAGGGCATTCATTAAGTTCTTGGAAGCTACCTGGGATCACCAGGGCCCGCTCCTGAGAGCAACAAGATTAAAAACCCCAAGAGGCTAAAGAATATGAACACAGAACTTGAGCTCAGGCATGGACCTTGAGCGCAGATGCAAACCTTGGGTGAGGACCCAGTGCAGAGGGGTGCATGACTGTGGAAGCAGCACCCTGAGACTGTTAAAGGAGCCTCAGGCCGAAAAGCAAGCAAGGGGATCACCAGGAGGCTTGACCCTGAGAACAGCTAGACTTGCGGTACTACAAGCCTAAAGAGGGCAGATCACCTGTGGGCACAAGGATAAAGCTGAGAGAGCCACATGTTGCTGTGACTCAGGTGAAAACTACTCCAAAGCTCAATAGGGAGAGCCTGCCTGCCTTACCCAGACTTCTGACTGAGAATGAAAAATATCCTAATAATAATGGCAAGCCATACACAAGAACTTCTAAAGAGAAAGATCAAGAAGAAATCTTTAACACTCGACAACTTTTACACAGAAAAAATCCAGACAACAGAGCAAACAAACCTTCCCCAAAAAATGAAAATTGGTCACAAGCTCTTGAAGAGTTCAAATCTGAAATCATGAGAAAGATGGAAGAGATTTGGCAAGAAAAGTGGGAAATAGCTCGAAAGGAAATTAACAGGCTAAAAGAAAGAAGCTTCCAATTGGAGAAAGATACTCAAAAATCAAATGAAATGATAATTAAACAGCAGGAAACCATGAAAAACAGAATAGACCAAATCGAAAAGGAAAATCAAAAGATTATAGCCGAAACCAATCTCTAAAGACCAGAATTGGGCAAGTAGAAGCCAATGATCTCTCAAGACAGTAAGAACCAGGAGAACGTTGTACACAGAGACCAATACACTATGGCGCAATCAAAAGTAATGGACTTCTCTGCTAGCAGCAATGCAATGATCCAGGACAATTCTGAAGGACTTATGAAAAAGAATGCTATCCACATCCAGAGAAAGAACTGTGGGAGCAGAAACACAAAAGAAAAACAACTGCTTAATCACATGGTTCAACGGGGATATGATTGGAGATGTAAACTTTAAATGATCACTCCATTGCAAATAGTAATAATATGGAAATAGGTTTTGAACAATGATACATATAAAACCCAGTGGAATTGCTCATTGGCTGGAGGGGGAGGGGGGGAGAGGGAAAGAATGTGAATCATGTAACCATGGGAAAATATTCTAAACAAATAAATAAATAAAATTAGAAGCTAAAAAATAGGAAAATCTGTATTATATGATAATATATGTACAAACTATATCATATTATTTGTTTTCTTTGGGAGGGGAGAGGGTTGAAAGGAAGAAAACACAGATTGCAAAATGTCTGAAAATGAATATTTAAAATTTAATTAATTAATTGGCATGTAATCTAGAAAAAATAAAACAAAATAATTTTTATTTAAATTAAATTTAAATTTTAAAAAAAGAGGAGACACTGAGGGAAAACATAATAGGCAACTAGGTGGTATCATTGATAGAAGGACTGGTGACTTGGAATAGTCTCACTTCTAGCCCTATTTCCGATGCTTACTAGCTGTATGATCCAGAGCAAGACACTCAGTTTCCATTTCCCTATCTATAAAATGGGAACAATAATAACACCTACCTCCCAGGGTGGTTGTGAGGATCAAATGAGATTACAATTAAAACCCTGTGCAAACCTTAAAGTGCAATATAAATGCTAGTTCTTGTGATAGCTGTCTTCAAGTATTTGAAGGTCTAGACACCTGAAGAGGCATTAAACTTCTTTTGCTTAGCCCCAAGGGGCAGAATTAGAGCAATGAGAATAAATTGAAGGGAAGTAATTTTTGATGTACATAGTTGTTAAGAACATTTCTTAATTTCTTGAGTATTAGAACAATCTAAAAATGAAGTGATAAGTAGTAGTGGGTTCCCCAACTCTAGAGATCTTTTAAAGCAAAGTCCAGGTGACCATAAGTGGCACAATGACATCAGAATCAGCAAGACTCATCTTCCTGCATTCAATTCTAACTTCAGACACTGTGTGACTCCAGGGAAGTCATTTAATCTTGTTTGCCTCAGTTTCCTCATCTGTAAAGTGAGCTGAAGAAGAAAATGGCAAACCACTGTTTGGCAAGGAAACCCCAAAATGGAGTCACAAGGAGTTGAATATGATTGAAACAACGCTACAATAACAACCAGGTGACATATGTCAGTTATATTGCAAAGGGGGCCAAATGACCTTGCAACTCTGAAATCCTTTGATCAAACCATGATCCTTTGATCCTCCCACCACAGCAGATCCAGCCAGAGCATTAGCTTTTAGAAAAGGAGCCAACTAAATTTAACTAGAATTAGGAAAGCAATTCTCTCTCTTCCTTTTTTCCTTTCTTCTCTCTCCTTCCTATTCATATTAAAATGTGGTGTATGTCTGGTTACCAAAAAGGAGTTACCCTAGAGGAGGTGCTGATTTATAATATAAATGCTATTTTAGAAATGCTCCAAAGTCTATAAATTTAGGGCTCTTCTTAAGGATCATAATGTCAATTTATGTGTCATTCTTGACAAACCTACCTGTTTGTATTGAGCTAAAAATCAGTAAACACCATGTACTTCTTCTTCTTCATTAAATACCCCACCTCTTTCTCTAAGAAAACCTCCTCCGTTTTACTGAATGAGAAATTCTTCTATTGCTCATTACAGGAAAGGGAAGTCATTTTTAGTCCAGAAATCCCTTCTCAATGCAGTGTTGCTAACAATATTCTCTAATTGTTTCATGTGTACATATTTTATCTCCCCTACAAGAAATTAAGCTCCTTTGGAGCTGACTGCTTTATTCTTTTTATTCCCCACTTTTCTCAGCACAATTCTAGTCAAATCTTAAGTGCTTAATAAAAACTTCCTGAAGAGAACTGAAAACAATATGCCATGTGCACATGTATGTTTGTGGTCAGGTAACCCCACCCCACCCTAAGCTACTTCCACAACTGCTACTCACAGAAGGCCGGGCCCCCCAAAAGCAGCTGACTACTTATTTCATTGAATTGTCAATATAATCCTGAGAGGCTGGAGCTGCCAGTACTGTCAGTCATAAGCCCCTATCAATGGGCTTCCCATTTCAATCAGCCAGTGACACCAATTAGGCATTTGATTGAGCTACAGACATTTACTAATGTGATATAGCAAGAATAGTAGTTAGAAAACAACTCCCCACCCCCAAGTCAGAGGTACACTACTCTTTTGTATATACAAGGTCCTTAGAGGAAAAGGGTTCACCTGATGAAGCTGGAAACAAAGATTTCGAAGTTCTACATGTCGTATTGGGACTAGGCAGGAAATATTGGGCACATTCTACATACCCCACCAGGAAAGATACTCCTGAGCATGCTCTAAAGCAGATGTACTTAACCTTATTCTTAAATATATTTTAATTGTATCTTAATATAGCTGTGGGTTTTTTTTTGTAAGCCTATGTATTTCATCTTATGCACTTAAAATATTATTCTAAGAAGGGTCGATAGCAGTGATTCCCAAAGTGGGCGCTATTGCCCCCGGTGGGTGCTGCAGCGATCCAGTGGGGCTGTGATGGCCACAGGTGCATTTATCTTTCCTATTAATTGCTATTAAAATTTTTAAAAAATTAATTTCCAGGGGGCTAAGTAATATTTTTTTCTGGAAAGGGGACGGTAGGCCAAAAAAGTTTGGGAACCACTGGTCTATAGGCTTCACCAGACTGCAAAAAGAATCTGTGATACTAGAAAAAAAAAGTTAAGAACTGCTTTAGAGAAGAAAAAAATTGATTTGTAATAAAATAGAGGATTTCCAACATTCCTGATGAAAAATCCAAAGCTACTAGAAATTTTAAAATTCAAACACAGGAGTTAAGAGAAACAAAAAGGTAAATAAAACTGAGCAAGAGAGCTGATGAACTAAAGTAGCCTGGCTGCCCCTTTATAAACCTGTTCAATTTTGGATTTCATTTCTGAGGTGAAAACTATGACCAACAGCTTGAGAATACTTCCTTCTCATTAAAAAAAAAAAAAAAAAAAAAAGAGGAGTTGACTGTCTATGGCATGAGATATCTCTCTGGTAGTTTGTAAGAATCAGCAAAAAAAAATTTTTAATTTTTAATTTTTAAATTTTTAAAAAGGAATCAGCAAAGCTGAGCTCTCTCCTTAACAGAAGAGACAGGTCAGTGAATAAAGTCATTTTCCTGACTCATGCTGGCAATCTTGAAATAAGATCAATGGAAGATGTCAATGTAGCTTCTCAGGGCATGTTCCTGAGATTATGTCTCACCAGAGGCACCTTTCTGAGGTCACATCCTATGGTACAACAAAACAAATGAACTCTACTTTTCTACCCATAAATATTTTTTACTAGAAGAAAATGGAACTGTAATTTTGAAGCTACCTTACAGTTAGTATTTTTGTTTAGTGCATAAATAAGACATTGTAGACTATTCTGAGCACTTCTAACTTGGCTACCCCTCATTTCCACAATTAAAATAATCATAATTAAAAATAGCTAACAGTATATATAGCACCTGTGTGCCAGGCACTGTGCTAAGTGCTTTAAAATATTATCTCATTTGATACTCACAACAACCCTGGAAGGAAGGTGCTAGTAATAACTTCATTTTACAGTAGAGGAAACTGAGGCAAACAGAAGTAATTTGCCCAAGGCCCACAGTTAGGAAGTGTCTAAGGTTGGATTTGAACTCAGGTGTTCCTGATACCAAGTCTGGTGTTCTATCCACTCTGCCTCATTGCCTGCTATTGGTGGGAATTCATTTACATAAGTGTCATATACCATCCCCCTTCCATCTGCTCATTTGGCATCCACTGATTCCATTAACCATGATTAACCACAGTGGGGGGAAAATGGAGAAAATTGGCAAAATTCCAGGAAAAAAAAAAAAAACAACAGTTCATAAATTTCAAACTGTCCAACAAGAAAGTATAGGCTATATAATATGGTGAAATCTGCCAGCCCAGGACATGTGATTTCATCGGGGGGGGGGGGGGGGGGAAGAGAAGAGGAGAGAGAAGAGAGAGGAGAGAAGAGAGAGAGAAGAAAGAAGAGGAGAGAGGAGAGAAAAGAGCTAGAGAGAGAAGAGAGAAGAGAGAAGAGAGGACACAGAGAAGAGAGAGAGAGGGAGAGAGCTGTTTTTTGTCCTTTGTTTTCAAAGAAGATCAATGACATTACAGAGAAATGTCTTAACTTGTGAATGAATGGATTTAATGAAGCAAAGTTGCTCAAAGCGGTCAGCCTCACTCTCTTCCAGAGTCATCCAAGTCCAGTGAAACAACAAAAATCAGAAGCACTGGCGATGGCCTAGCGTGCAGTAGATGACCTTAACTTCTTCTATGTCTAACCAAAGTCTAAGCACTCCACTATACCTGCTATTGGCATCTTCATGACCACTGGAACAAATTGTTCTCATCTGCCCATCCACCAGAGAAAGTCTTTAGATGATTGAAGTAGACACCCTCTCCCCAACTCACAAAAAAGTCTGTGGCCCATTGGTTCTCTTCAGCCTGGTTTAGCCCATTTGATGAGATGGTTTTACCAGGATGTGGCCACTGAGCATGCTACAGCTTCTTGGAGCCACAGGTGAGAGCTGAGTGCCAGGTAGACATCAAAGGTGAGTGAGCAGTCCTGAAAAGGGCTCAGCAAGCCCTCACACCAGAGGTTTGTCCTCCTTGAGTACCCATACACCACAAGAGATAATACAGTACTGTATAAAAATGTACAACATTTTTTAGCATTATTGAATAATTGCAGTAATGTCTTTCTGTATGTTTATCAGTTAAACTTCATTATATTTATGTGTGCACAAGACAATCATGTTTTATATTTAAAGTTAGCAGCTTTTCATTTATATCTGTAGTTTCGGCCACCTGCGATAGGTCTTGGAATGTATCCCCTGTGAATATAGGGGCCCTACTATAGACTGAAGAGGAAGAAAGCCCTAGTGGCATAGTCCTGCAATGTGGTTGAAGGCCTCTTCAAAAACTGAAGAAAGCCATTTGACTTTGGGGGACAAATATCATTAAGTGCTTATGTATTATTACCTAGACTCCTCGATCCCCTTTAGTGATATTTTTTAATATACAAAATGTGTGTGGTATACTTAATCGACAAGGATTAACCTACTTCCTTGGAGATACATTAGAGTTATAAATTTATTTCCAAATTACATGTGTTATCAAAGGCTCTTAAGAAACGGGAAGCACTAAGAAACTACTCACATTTTGGTCAAAAAAGGACAGATCTTTATGAATTACTTAAAAGTCATTTAAAAATAAACATTTTACCTTCCTAATTTCCACAACATTTCCAAGGGGAAAGATAGTCTTTTCCCTCTTGATTCTGATTTAGCATTAAAGACAAAACCAAATATATCTATGTACTTTCCACTGAAAAACAAATGGATTATTTCAAATGTCCAGGGAAACTAAAACCTGAAATCAATGATGATTTCATGGTTCAAGAACAACTAAAAAACATCATTTCTCCCCTGATAGGTTCATTTCAAGTAGTTTCATGATTGTCATAAAAAGAAAGGCAATGCCTAACTTTTGATTTCCCAAAACAAAGACAGAACAGAGCAGCAGGTGGAAATTGGAAGAATACAAAGTCCCTCTGTTTGAATACCAAGTTTAGCTATGTAGATTTATCTCCTTTTACATTAGTGAGTAGTAAATCTTTTCTCCCATGAATGCTACTTAAGCTTGCCACTGCATACTGATAGATGACCCCCTCAAATAACCTTCCCTAGCTACCACATTCAAAACTAAATCCAAATATCATCAATAAACATTTCTTAACCATCTACTATGTGCCAGGCACTATCTTAAGTGCAGAGGAAGAAGGGGAAGAAGGGGAAGAAGAGGCAGAAGAAGAAGAGGCAGAGGAAGAGGAAGGAAGGAAGGAAGGAAGGAAGGAAGGAAGGAAGGAAGGAAGGAAGGAAGGAAGGAAGGAAGGAAGGAAGAAGAACAAGAACAAGAACAAGAAGAACAAGAAGAAGAAGGACGAGGAAAAGGAGGAGGAAGAGGAAAAGGAGGA
>NC_058130.1:601993075-602012403 GCF_016433145.1 Gracilinanus agilis | reverse complement strand
AAGGAAGGAAGGAAGGAAGGAAGAAGAACAAGAACAAGAAGAACAAGAAGAAGAAGGACGAGGAAAAGGAGGAGGAAGAGGAAAAGGAGGAGGAAGAGGAGAAGGAGGAGGAGGAGGAGAAGGAGGAGGAGGAGGAGAAGGAGGAGGAAGAAGAAGAGAAGTCTACCATCTAATCAGGAAAGAAAATATAGGAAAGAAGGCTGAAAAGCATGGGGACCATGGATGGAGGAAGCAAAGAAATCAGAGATGTCTCAATGTAGGACAGCAGGGTGAGAAAGGAGAAGTTCTGAGCAGAGCTCCTTCTTTAAATGGAAATTTGGGAGTTCCTCGTCTAAGGAAAAGAGAATGGGGATGGGGTGGAGTACCAAGGATAATGACATCCTGCCAAATGATGAGGTTTTCCAAATAATGAGCTTCCTGAGGCAGATTAGAGAAAGCAGGTTCTGAACTGAGTTCCCTCCTTAAAGAGGATGTCTAGATCTGTCCGTTCATTGGTACGGGAAACTCCATCCACTAATGGAGAATATGAAGTCATCTCTAACCCAGAATTGTCCCAGATGCTGAAAAGATAACAGGCAGAACTTAACAGAGCCTTTTGGACTTGAGGACTGACCCTTTAGCCACTACCAAAAAATCTCTCTTAACTAAGATGACTACATTTAATTTGTAACATTTATAGCAATATTATTTTGATATCATGTCAAAACCGTACAGTTAATGACATGACTGGAATAAAAATGCATTATCCAGCATTAATGCTGAAATGGAAGGATAAAAGCCTCCCTAGCTATTTCAGATGAGGCTTCTTGGTATGAAAGCACTCTGCATGATCTGGGAGGGTGGGAGAAGGGAAAAGAAATGGGGGTCCTAATCTGGGGTCCTCAGAACCCAGAGGCTATGGATGCACTTGGCGGGGGGGGGGGGGGGGCAAGGATGATCTATAAATTTAAATGGGAACAAGATAATATTTTTATTTTCACTAACTTCTAACTACAATTTAGCAGTTCCTTCAATAATTAATTTTTTAATCTCTTACCTTTTATCTTAGTATCATTTCTAAGACAGAAGAGTAGCAAGGACTAGATAATCAGAGTTAAGTGATTTACCAAGAGTCACACAGCTAGGAAGCATCTGAGGCCAGATTTAAACCCAGCTTCTCCCAACACCAGACCTGGTCCTCTTATCTACTGTACTTCCTAGCTGCCCCAATAATTACTTTTTTTTAAATCATATACATGATTCTGAAAAGGCAGACTGTGGCCTTTATTAAGCTGCCCAAAGAGTCCATGTCACAAATAAGGTTAAGAAGGATTAATAGCCAAAATGGGAGCCTAAGACGGGAGATTTTGGGTTCAAATCTGGCCTCAGATATTTCCTAATTGTGTTTCACTGGATAAGTCACTTAATCCCCATTGCCTAGGATCTTCCTGCTTTTCTGCCTAGAAACCAACACACAGTATTGATTTGAAGACGGAAGGCAAGATATTTTTTAAATTAACAAATAAATAAAATAAGGTGAAGAACCCCTACTTTGGGCTTTAGTTTCAAAATTTTAGAAACACAGTTCTGTCAGGGAGATCAAATTGCACTAACCATCCCCATAAGAGACTGATTGATAAACCAGAATACAAATTTATTGGTTTACACTAATAAATATAACTGCCAGGGAAACCAGAATCCTCAGGGGAATCCATCTGGTCAGTATATTCTCTTCCCAGTAGGAAAACCATATGATGATCAGAAGGCTACTCAGCAAGTTCAGAGTCAGATTACAGAGAACTGAATGGTTTTAAGGGATAGTGTCACCAGGCTATAATAGCCTGATTCACCCTTTTTTTTTTTTTTTTTTTTCATTCTTGGTATGGAAAATACTCCTATCAGCTAATCAGGGCACCCCTTCCCTAGGTCTCTGCTAAAGAAGCTGACAAATTCTTTCACCATTTCTCCTTTTTCAATATTCCTTATCAGTCCCCCAAAGCTGCCGTCATTATGGCATTACCTCATGACAGACTCATTACAATTTCCAAGATTGAGTCTTATCTTAGCATTAGTTACATTTTAGGGTAGTTGCTTCCTGGTACCTTAATCCTAGGTAAATCCTAGGTGTCCAAATGATAGGATGATAGGTTGGAAATACTCCCAGCCATTGTGGGCTGATTCTTGTTGACTTCAATTTTCTACCTGGTCCCCAGATTTGGGGATACAGCTTACTTGGTGCCAGGGGCTTTGTATTACCCATTGATTAGACTACCTAAAAGAAAAGGGTCTTTCCATCAGCTTTCTCCTCCATCTTTCCCCACCCCAATCTCTATGGAAGGTAATTCATGCAGGATCTAATTTCACAGCATGGCTTTCTTCTGCAAAAAGGCTAAAATTTCGCTATTCCAAAAGCATGATTTTTTTTAAACTGTTTTGCTTTTTTTTTTTTTTTAAATCAGCTTACAGGGATTAGTTATTCAATTCAATTCAGCAAATACTGATTATGCATTTACTAAATACAAGGCATCATGCTAGACCCTGAGGGACATAGAAAGATAAAATATGACTGAGCACAGTCAGGTGGTACAACAGATAGAGCCCCAGGACTAGGAACTAGTAAAGTAGAGGGGGATGAGTACATATTGAACACCTACTATGTTCCAGACCTTGTGCTAAGCATCTTACAAATACTATCTCATTTGAATTTCACAACAACCCTGTGAATTTAGGAAGACCTGAGTTCAAATTCTGCTTTAGATACTTACTGTGTGACCCTATAAGAAATTATGAACAGCAGCAACAAGAAATAGAACTAGAAGTTCCCTTTAAAATCACTCTAGACCAGTGATGGGCAAACTTTTTAAAGAGGGGGCCAAAGGAAAGGAAACACTCATCTGTCAGTCTGTTTCTAAGGCAACTCTTTCATTGTATTGTATCCTACTCATTGTATTCATCAGATTAGGAATAATGTCTCTCCATGGGATAGAACATTTTAGGGGGCTGCATCTGACCCACAGGCCATAGTTTGCCCATCACTGGTCTAGAGAAGAGCCATGAAGGTATAATGATAAGAACAAATAAGTGTGTTAGGAACCAGAACATGATCACAGAAAAAAATAAACTGTTGCTCACAATTGCTCAGATATAACCTTGACCCATAAAATATGTAAGAACAAGATTATTTTTAAACTGTTACCTTCTGTCTTAGAATCAATACCATGTATTAGGTCTAAGGCAGATGAGCAGTAAGGGCAAGGCAATCAGGATTAATCAAGGCAAGAGTGACTTGCCCAGGGTCACACAGCTAAGAAGTAGTTGAGATCAGATTTGAATGAAAAACCTCCATCTCCAGGCCTGGCTTTCTAACTACTGAGGCACCTAACTGCCCCGTTAAGAACAATAAATTAATTAATAGCTTCTGACATACCTAGTACTCATGGCCTCCAGTATATATGGAACAAAAAGCTCCCAAAATATAATCTTAGAAGTAGTTTGCCCATCACTGCTCTAGACTGTTGGTACACATCACAACCCATCTCTACTTTTTCATTTTTCCATAGTCCTGCCATCAAAGATCTCCCCAAAACTCTAGATATCTTCCCTGGGTCTCTGAGTGTTATGATACTGGTAACTTATGAAATAATTTTCTTTTGTAAGTACATGTAATAAACTTTGCCTGATTCATTATCTATGGGAAAAAATAAAAATAAAATCACTCTAAATATTATAAAATACCTGGGATTCTACTTGCCAAGACAAACACCAGAATTATATGAACACACTTACAAAACACTTTTCACACAAATAAAGTCAACTCTAAATAATTGGAAAAATATTAATTGATCATGGGTAGGCTGAGCTAATATAATAAAAATGACAATTCCTCCTAAATTAATTTACTTATTTGGTGCCATCCCAATCAAACTACTAAATAATTATTTTATAGGACAAGAAAAAATAATAACAAAATTCATCTGTAAGAACAAAAGGTCAAGAATAACAAAGAAACTGATGAAAAAAAAATGTGAAGGAAGATGACCTAGCAGTACCAGATCTCAAACTGTATTATAAAGCAGCAATCATCAAAACACTCTAGTATTGGCTAAGAAACAGAATGGTAGATCAATGGAATTGATTAGATACACAATATACAGGGGTAAATGGCCTTAATAATATTTAGTGTTTGATAAGAAATGATGAACAGGATATTTCATTAAATTTATTTCTTTTTAAATATTTTTCCATGGTTACATGATTCATGTTCTCTCCCTCCCCTCTCTCTTCCCCTCCCAGAATTGAAAAGCAATCCCACTGGGTTATACATGTATTATCACTTGATACCTTGAACAGGATAATTACAGAAAAAGCTGGAAAGACCTACATGAACTGATGCAGAGTTAATAATCAGAACCAGGAAAACACTGTACACAATAACAGCAATATTATAAGAAGATCAACTTGAAAGACTGAGCTACTCTCAGCAATACAATGATCTAGGACAATCCTGAAAGACTTGTGACTGGGAATGCTGTCCACCTCTAAAGAAAGAATTGTTGGAGTTGGAATGCTGATGACAACATACAATTTTTCATTTTAGTGTATGTGTGTCTTTCTTTTTTTGGGGGGGTGGTTTTGTATGAGCATTCTCTCATAACAAGGTTTTGTATGAGCATTCTCTCATAACAAGGAACAATATGGAAAAATGTTTTGCATTTAACCCAGATCAAATTATTTACCATCTCCTGGAGGAAGGGGGAAAGGGAGGAAGAGAAAAAATCTGGATCTTATAACTTTGGAAAATATATGTGGAAAATTTTTATTATGTCCAATTTGTAAAATAAAATATCTTTTATATACATATATATACATACACTCACATATTTTATATATGTGTGTGTGTGTATATATATACACAAGCATTGGATGATAGTGAATACAGTGTAGGACACAGAATCTGGAAGACAAGGGACCCTGCTTCAGACACTTCCTAACTGTGCAAGCTTGAGCCAATAATTTAATTTCTCTGAGACTAAAAGATACCAGTTCCACAATCTAGTTCCCATCTCTTTCCAGACTGATTACACATTCCTTCCCCCATGCCCTCTGTGCTAACTCAGCTGACTTGCTATTCCCTGTTCACAGCATTCTGCTTTTGTTCCTTTCATAAGCTGTTCCAATGCCTGGGACACTCTCTGCTCCCCTGCACCTCTTAGAACCCCTTGCTACTGCAAGGACTCAGTTCAACAGCTGCCTCCTATGATCTTTCCTCATTTCTTCAGTGATTAGTGTCCCACCGCCACCCCATCACTTTTTGTTTTAAACCTTACTTTCTGTCTTGGAATGTCTCATTTTGATCTTTGAATCTCCATTGTCCAGGTATTGTAGGCTATAATATATTCTTTTTGTTTGTTTTTTTAACCCTTCCCTTCTGTCTTGGAATCAATACTAAGTATTGGTTCCAAGGCAGAAAAGAGGTAAGGGCTAGGCAATGGGGGCTAAGTGACTTGCCAAGGGTCACACAGGTAGGACATGTCTGAGGCCAAATTTGAACCAGGACTTCCTGTCTCTAGGTCTACCTCTCAATCTGCTGAGGCACCTAGATGCCTCCCTCCCATCACTTTATACGTCTTGTACCTATCTGGCATCAATATGTTGTATTGTTTCATCACTCTCATGTAAACTACTTGACCAAAGTTGCCCATCTCCTTTTTCCATGTTTACTTATGACCTAGCCCTGTATCTAGTACATAGTAGGACTGAAAAAATGTGTGCTGACTAACAGATTCAGTAGAAAGTATGTTTAGTATCTAGCTTATAAGAGAAATAAATCAAAATAAAACCTCTCAGACAACTAGCTAGTCTCTGAAAATGAAGTTAAGAGAGCCATCAGAGAACACAAAGAGACTAGTCAAGTAGAGGATGCTGAGAACCACACCTGAGAAACAATTTATAATAGAGTGGCAAAAAAGCCTAGAGTTTATTCAAATCTCAATCAGGGAGGCTAAAATACAAGTCAATTCTTCTTAATTGTAGCATATATGAGGTAATGTCATAACAGAAGGGAGAAAGACAAGAGTCTAGACAAAAGTCAGACATAGAGCAAGACTTTGCTAGCATGTCTGTACTCTTTTCTAGGCTCTGGATATATAATATTTCCTCAGGTTACTTATCTAGAAGTAACCTGAGGGAACAGAAGGATAATTCATCAGCTTCATAGAAATACTCCTTAAGAACACCAAACCCCTTTTTGCTCTGATTCTCTGGTCACCAAGCAATTTCTCAAGTCTTTGCAATCTGGTGCCCTACTGGACCTATGTACCAAGATGGAGTCCTGCCATGCAAATGGCCAGTAAGGGACAGCAAATGTCCCTTTCATGGTAAATTCATAAATTATCACTCTGGATAATAAATCTGTCAGCTGTAATCTACTTAGTGTAAATCACATCCCCATATCCTGATTACTACTACTTTCTGGAACTGCAAACCCACAGATTGGACTTAAGACTTCTTAATTTTTTTGCATGTCATGAACACCTTCTGGTACAGCCAATGGATCCTTCCTCAAAACCATATTTTTAAATAATTGAAGGAGATGCTAAATTTCAATTGGAAGTTGTTGAAAATAAAGATATTCATCCGCATTCATGGAATCCCTAAAATCTATCTATGGATCTCCTTGAACAGAATTCTATGGAACCCAGGTTAAAACCTCCTGCCCTAGACTCATTGTGATCCTCCTAAGGGAGAGGCACCCTGGCACCTCTCAAGACACACACAGGGCAAGCACAGTCTTTCCAACATCTTAATTCCAATAGCTCATTACACAGTAAAAAGAGTCACTGGATCTGACTTGCCCCAAATTAGAGGTACTGTATTTCAATCTCACCTTGGTACCTGTGACCTAGAGTAACCTCCCTGAACCTCAGTTTCCAAATCTGTAAAATTAGGAGGTTTAACCAAATGTCTCCTGAAGACTCTTCCACTTCTAGAGCTATGATCTTATGTACTCCAACATCTCCGCTCATGATAACTCTTGCCTCACAGTTCCTGGACCACCTCTGCTCCAGTAGTGTTCATACCCAATCCTTTTCTATCACATCTGGGAAATGATATGACAAAGAAAAAAATGGGTCAATAAGATCTCTGGCTCTAAGTCTCCTTTCTGATCATCCTTCTGACTCTCCTGTTCTGACACTTCAAATGATCATTGAATTCATAATGACCTCGAGTCAACGGATATCCTTTCTTATTCTCTGAGTTTATCATCTCCCTTCTGACTTCACTTGTCCTTAGGGGTATGTGCTGGTTAATATATATGTATTATATTTATATATATTATAATATCTAATAAATATATATATTTGGAATTCTTAGTGCTAACTTCTTTTTTAAACTCTTAACTTCTGTCTTAGAATGAATACTGGGTATTGGTTCCAAGGCAGAAGAGCAGTAAGGACTAGGCAACAGGGGTTAAGTGACTCGCCCAGGGACACATAGCTAGGAAGTGTCTGAGGCTGTCTTTGAACTCAGGTCTTCCCAATTCTTAACTACGGAGCTGCCTCTTTGATTTCAGGTGCTGTGGCATAAATATGAAATCTCAATCCCACTCTGTATTAGAGGACCACTAAAATAGTGAATCCTATTTAATGGTTGATTATCCTTAATTTAGAATCTGAAAAACAGTGCTTCCCTCTTCCTCATGATGCCTTACAGTGACCTACTGTTTCTCCATCATATTTAACCGAAGCTAAGCCCCTCATTTCACTTAGGATATGAGTTCAATATCTCTGGCTTTACACAGGGCTTTAGCTTTAAAGAGACAATGCCAAGGCTGATAGGTTGACAATCTTAGCCTACTTTCCTCTTGTGTCTAGTCTAAAAGTCTTCCCATGAACTGGACTCTTTAATCCAAGTACTCCATTCCCATATACAGAGGGCACACTCTGGCCTCCCGTGTTTCCTTTTTTGTTATGTTTTCAAATCGAATGCCTCAGTGCTTTGGATGACTGAAGACGAAGGCAGACAAAAATAGGTTTTTCTTTAGACTTAAAAAATCAGCTTTGAACACTCAAGAGATTATCATGTAAAACATGATGTTAAAAAAATAGCAATGTGGGGGAGAGAAGGCAACGAATTCAGTTTAATTTCTATGAGCCTAGGAAAAGATTTAGTCTTAATAATAACACAGAGAACTCTTCAGGTTCAATATTAGAAAACTTTTGATCTGGGGTCACTTTTAAATCATACACGACTGGAAAAGTTCCAAAAACAAGTCCACTACTCTATCCCTACCCACTTTGGGTCCAGTGTCTTACAAAATATTTATTAAATAATTCCACAGGTAAGTGAATGCAGTGTAGAACCTACTAGAGATGCATGTTGGTGATAGACAAAAGAAAAAGGTTTCAAATCCCATCTCTGATCCTTGTGACCATCCAAAGGCAGTTCCTTCGCTGAACATCCATTGGCTCTCCAGTAACATTGGTATTTAAATAATATTTAATATGCTTACTACAAAGGGTTAAACTTTAAGGTACTAGAAAAGTGTCTCCCCCCAATAGAATCTCACTTTTTCTTCAAGAGCCACTGAAACAGTATCTTCTACCTGATTCCCCCCAAACGCTCATGCACACCCACCCAAGCTCCCTCGTACTTATTTTGAGTTTATTCTGCAAACATTTACAGATGTACTTGTTGGCTCCTCCATTAGAAGAGAGGGTCATAGTGAGCAGGGATTTTTTTTTTTTATTCCCAGCACTTAGGGCAATGTCTGGCAGATAAAAGGTACTTAACAATTGTTGTTCATTGACTGAATGATATCAATTATCACCGCCTTGAAAAATTGTGGTTTGAATTTTGGCTTCTACCTCTCTTTTTAGCATTTCTTTTCTGGTTCCAGAAATCAGTCAATAAGTCAAACCAATAAATATATATTAAGTACTTACTAAGTACCAGGCAGAAGCAGCTAGACGATTCAATGGATAGAGCTTTGGGTCCGGAGTCAGGAAGACCTGAATTCAAATCCGACCTCAGATGCTTCCTAGCTGTGAGACCCTGGGCAAGTCATTTAATCTCTGTTTGCCTTCATCCACTAGAGAAGGGAATAGCACACCACTCCAGTATCTTTTTTTGTCTCTTTTTTAAACCCTTAACTTCTGTCTCAGAATCCACATTAAGTATCAATTCCTAGGGCCGAAGAGCAGTAAGTACTAGGTAACTAGGTCAAGTGACTTTCCCAGGGTCACTCAGCTAGGGAGTATCTCAGGCCACTTTTGAACCCAGAACCCAGAACTTCCCAACTCTAGGCTGAGATCTCTAGTCACTGAGCCACATAGCTGCCCTGACTCTAGCATCTTTGCCAAGAAAAACCCAAATAGAGTCATGAAGAGTTGGACATGACTGAACAACAACACAAATGTGCCAGGCACTGTGCTAAGTGTATTGGGGTCACAAAGGCATGAACATGGTCCCTGGCCTCAAAGAGCTCACTGTCTAATGGGACAGACAACATGCAAATAACAAGATGTATACAGAATAAATGGAGATAAGTTCACAGAGAAGACACTATCATTTTCTTAAAGCCTTACCTTGGGGCAGCTTGCAAAGGTAGGAAGAGACCAGGTTAGGAAGTACCATAAAATTTAAACAGAAAATATTAAATATTAAATTTTATCCTAAAGATAATAGGGAGAATTGATAGAATGGGGAGCAGAGGGGCATAGATGATATAGGTAGACCTTTGCTTCCAGAAGATTACTGTGATAGCTGAGTGGAGAAGGGGGTAGGGTGGGGAGATACTTGGGACCAGAATATTAACAAGAAGTCTATTCCAATAGTCTAGGTGTAAAGTGAGGAGAGTCTACACCAGAGTAGTCTTTGTGTCAGAGCATATACAGGAGATGATAGCAAGGTAGGAATAGCAGGACTTGGCATCAGATGAGATACAGGAGGTGAAAGAAAATGAAGGGCTGAGGATGACACCTGGGATGTGAACCTGGATGACTGGTACCTTCAGTAGCAGCAAAGTTAGGAAGAGGGGAGGGTTTTAGGGAAATCGATGATTTCCATTTTAGATGTGTTCAGCTTAAAGTGTCTATAGGACATCCAGTGTGAGATATCCAATAGGCAACTAGATATTTGAGACTGAAGGTTAGAACTAGATAAATAGATCTGAAAATCATCTACATAGAAATGATTACTGAAGCTGGTGAGATCACTAAGGAAAATCATGGAAAGGGAGAAGAGAAGAGAAGAGGGCCCAGGATGGGGGATAGTCATGGTCAGCAAGGTGTCCTGGAATAAGGTCCAGTAAAGAAGACTGCAAAGGAGAGACCAGAAGGATAGGAAAAGACTCAGGATAATGTCATGGAAACCCAGAGGAGAGAAGTTATCAAGGATAAGAGGGTGATTGACAGTGTCAAAGACTGCAGAAAGACCAAGAGGGGTGAGGACTGAGGAAAATTCAATTCAGTAATTAAAAGATTAATGGTCACTATGGGAAAGAAATAAGTATTTATTAAACACCTACTATGTGATGATAGGTGGCAGCAAGGTATCACAGTGGATAGAGTGCCATCAGGAAGACTCATTTTATAAGTTCAAATCCAGCTTCAGAAACTTACTATCTGGGTGACCATGGGTAAGTCATTTAGCCCTGTTTGCCTCAGTTCCTCACCTATAAAATGGAGAAGGAAATGACACACTACTCCTGTATCTTTATCAAGAACACCCCAAAGGATATGATGGAGATGGAGACTCTAAACAATCAGTCTAGTGCAAATACTAATAATATAGAAATAGGTCTTGATCAATGATACATGTAAAACCCAGTGGAATTGCTCATTGGCTATGGGAGGGGACTGGGAGGAGGGGAGGAAAAGAACATGATTCATGTAACTATGGAAAAATATTCTAAATAAATAAATGAACTTCATAAAAAAGAACACCCTCAAGTAAGGAATGAGGAATAGGATGATCTCAGAAAGAGCTGGAAAGAACTACATAAACTGATTGAAAGTGAAATAAGTGGAACCAGAAGAGCATTGTTCACAGTAACAGCAATATTGTGGAATGATCAACCATGATAGATTTGGCTATTAGCGGCAATACAATGACCCAGGACAGTTCTGAAGGACTTATGAAAATACCTCTATCCACCTCCAGAGAAAGAACTGTTGAAGTAGGAATGCAGCTAAAAGCATATGATTTTTCAATTGTTTATTTGGGTATATGCTTGGGGGGGCTTGGTTTTATAAAATTATTCACTTATAAAATGAAATATGGAATGAATAATATGGAAATATGTTTTGTGAGACTATATATATATCCCAGATTGAATTACTTTCCAAGTCTGGGAAAGGAAATAAAAGGAGGGAGAGAGACAATTTGGATCATATAATTTTGGAAAACTTACATGGAAATTTGTTATTTATGTATAATTGGCAAAAAAAAAAATTAAATTAAAAGGGAAGAAGAAAAAAAAAAAACAAGAATACCCCAAATGGGGTCACAGAGAGTCAGACAAAACTGAAAACAACTGAACAACAAAGTTATAGGCATTGGGCTAAGCAGACTTTGGGGATAAAAAGACAAAAGCGAAATTCTCACACACAAGAAACTTATATTCTATGGGGTTCGGGAAGGAACAACATATTCATGCATATGTATAAACATTGATAGAAGGTGATGGAGGATAGGCACTATAGAAGGATAAGCAGGAAAGATTTCATGTAAAAGGAGGTATTTGAGCCGAGTCTTAAAGGAAATAAAGAATTCTAGGAGGTGAGGAGGAGGTGGCCAGTGAAAAGTCATGGAGATGAGAGATGGAGTATTCTGTATGAGGAACAATAGTATGATTAAAATTCCCTGGAGACTGTATCTTAATTTATAATTATTTGTTAAATAATAAAAAGCAGGCCAAAGGAACAAAAGGCACCAGCCACATGTGGCCAGCAGCTCCCTTAATTGCCCATCCCAGCCCCAAACCCAACAGCATACCTACTCAATCTGGGATTCCCAGCAAAGAGCCTACTTCCTCCCAGTACTTCAATTTAGGCACTTCTCACCTTCCCTTTCCCAATCTTTTTTGAGTGCAGCACTCCAATAGCATTCTAGACAAGAAGAAAGTCTTCCAGATGTCAAGTTTAGAATGGCCACACAGTGTCCAAGTCCACTTTTCTCTGCCTGGCTTTGCCTAGCTTATTTTGTCCCTTCATAATCTTAAGAGAATTGTTTACAGATAAACAGAGAACTTATCTCCACCTTCATTCAGCAATGGGGGAGGAAGAAGCACATTGTAATTTCAATCTTAAAATTAAACTTCTTCCCCTTTAAAATCCAAAGGTTGTCTTGAAGTGCCAAGAAAAAGGGTACAGGTTACTACTAAATTTCCAAAACAGTAAAAGGGCCAATTTAGCTAGCTAGTCAAGTCTAGTAAAGTGAAGGGGAATGAGGTATAGTACGGCTAGAAAGATAGGATAAGCACCAAGTTCTGAAGGAAATTTTTTTCATTTTTTTTCAAAGATACTTTATTTTCCCCAATTATATGCAATAGCAATTATTCAACAAGTTTTCTGAAATTAAAACATTCAATTATCTCTCTCCCTCCCTTCTCTCCCCACTCTCAGAGATGCCAAGCAATTTCATCTGGGTCATATATGTATTATCATGCAAAACTTACTTTCATATTGGTCGTTGTTGTTAAAGAATACTCATATAGGAAATAATGAGTGATAATACATGTACAACCCAAATTGAATTGTTTGTCAACTCCATGAGAGTGGAGGGAGGAAGAGAGAGAGACAACATAAATCATATAAATTTGGAAAACTTAGGTGTAAATTTGTTATTAAAATAAAATAAAGGTAAAACTAAAAAAGAAAAAGAATACTCAGATAAAACCCAACCCCCCAAATAAAAACATAAATAAACTAATGTGGAAAATCATATGCTTTGATCTACATTCAACTCCAACAGTTCTTTCTCTGGAGGTGGATGGCATTCTTTGTCATAAATCCTTCCAAAGTGACCCAGATCATCAGTAGCTAAGTCCTTCACAATTGATCATTACACTATATTGCTGTTACGGGTATACAACGTTCTCCTGTTTCTGCTTATTTCACTCTGCATCATTTCATGTAGATCTTTTCTGAAGGAATTTAAATGCCAAAAAAGGAGTTTAAATTTGCTTCTAGAAGTGAGGAGAACTGCTTGAACACATGGGTTGAAGTGGACATGATTGGGGACGTAGACTCGAAACTACCACACCAATGCAATGACCAACAATTTGGAAATAGGTCTTGATCAATGACACATGTTAGAATCAGTGGAAATGTGCATCAGCTATTGGGGGGGTGAGGAGGAGGTTGGGGGGTGAAGGGGAAAGTAAGAGCATGAATCATGTAACCATGGATAACTTTTCTAAAAAATAAAATTTATTTTAAAAAAATAGAAGTGAGGAGAAATCGTTTGAATTTTGAATAAGGACATGATTAGATACTAAGATAGCTATTATAGACCAAGGAATCTTGTCCCGCTAAGCGAAAAATAGCCCTACATTTTTTTTATGATCTCTAAGTTTGGGTATTTATGTTATAGAGCTCATTCGTATTCCTTTTTTGAAAATAGATATCTTAATAATTGGAGACCCTCAAAATGAAGGTGTTTCAAAACTTATCTTGGACCTTTCATTCATTTATTTGTTGTAACCACTACAAAAACAAATATGAGGCAATAGATCCTCTACATAAGACTACCAATTATTTTATGGGACTGATATAATTCCACTGGATTACCCATTCTCTCTTTATTGATGTTTTCCCTTTGAGCACTGTGGGCAGGTGAATTGAGAAATATATGATATTTTTTTTTTGTTTATTTGCTTTACTTAGAGCTACATTTTAGACATACCCAATGAGGTGCCTCCAAACCATCTCAACCTCACATGTCCAGAATGCAGTTTTCTTGTCTTGTCTCCCAAACTTCCTTACTGCTGTCACAGGCACCATCCTTTTAGGGACCCAGTTTAGGAACTTTAGTGTCATCCTCAACTCTTCATTTCCCCTTGACATGCAAGTCAAATCACTTGCCAAGTTTTAATGTTTCCAACTCATATCTAATTCATCCATTCACTTTTCTCTACCCACACAACCACTGGCCTAGTTTAGGGCCTGACTACCTCTCACCTGGAATATTGAAGTACCTTCCTGCCTGATCTCACCACCTCAAGTCTTGCCCTTTGCTTCTAACAAGTGATTTAGCCCACAGAGGTTAAACTGCTGGCTAGAAGCAAATTTAGCATGGCCTTCCTCCCATTCTTCACAAAGATGGTCCAGATCTCTTCTAATATCCCCTTATGCCATCACTTGTATGCACTTTAAAACCCTTACCTTCCATCTTAGTATCAATACCAGGTATTGGGTCCAAGGAAGAAGAGTGGTAAGAGCTAGGCAATGGGGGTTAAGTGACTTGTCCAGGGTCACACAGCTAGGAAGTGACTGAGGCCAAATTTGAACCCAGGACTTCCCTGGTCTCTAAGCCTGGCTCTCAATCTACTGAGCCACCCACTGCCCCCCAGATCTCACTTTTCTCCAAGTGTGAGTGAAACAACTACAATAAGTCCCCTCTTCACTGATATATTGAGGCTAATTGTTCTCTACACCAATTTAAAATCATATTCCTTTATTTGGGAGCATCTAAATATAACAATGGTTAGAGTGCTGGCCTTGGAGTCAGGAAGACTCATCTTTCTGAGTTCAAATCTGACCTCAGACGCTTACTAGCTGTGTGACTGGATATCTGTATGTAAAGAAAAAAAGAAATGAGATCTGCAGACTTATGAATGGCAAACTGGAACTCCAGAGTAGCAAATATGTAAGAGAATCAGCCCAGTACTTCATTTAATCCTATTTGCCTCAGTTTCCTCATTTGTAAAAGAAACTGGAAAAGGAGGGGGCAAACCAATCCAGTATATTTCCCAAGAAAACCACAAAGGGAGTCAGGAAGAGTCAGATAGGACTAAAATGACAGAACAATGGCATTTCCTTTATTCATAGCAAGGGTCAGTTGGTGTATGTGGTGAAGAGAGGGGCATAACTGATTGGCAGAATTCTTCTGTCAGTTAAGGAGGGTTTTAGAATCTTGGGAAAGAGTGACAGTTGGTCCTGGGAACTCCAAGATTCTAAAACCCTCCTTAACTGACAGAAGAATTCTGCCAATCAGTTATGCCCCCTCTCTTCACCACATTAGTCCCTTAGGAAAACTGCCCCAGGCATGGGCAGCAACAGAGTTACAGTCATCCTGTATATTATTCCCTGCTTCTGTGTTCTTCCTTCTATATCAGTTCATATAAATTTTATATGCTTCTCTGAATTCTTAATATTAATTAATTTATTTTGTGGCATATTCATATTCTATTACATTCATATGCTACAATTTGTTTAGTCGTTTTCCCAATCAATGAAAACTTACTTGACTCCTAGATCTTTATTACTACAATATAAGCTCCTCAAGGGCAGGGACTGTACCATTTTTGTCTTTGTATATCTACTACAGAACCTAATACATAGTAGGTGCTTGACACCTATTTGTTGATGGATATGGATGGGACCTCTCTTTTTGTCTTTAATCTCTTTACACTATATTTTTATTACTTTTAAAATATTTTTTGCCACCACCTCTTATTAAATCAGATTTTCCTCCCTACCTAATTGGAGCATAAAACATATTTCAAGCCAAGGTAGGAAAGATGAATTATTCTCTTTCTCCAATAAAAATCCTCACCTTGCTATCGACATAAGATACATGAAAAGGTTAGGACTGAGAGGTTACACGCTGCCATTTCCCTCAGACCCGGATAGTCAATAATCATGGCGAATGTACAGTCACCGACGACACTTCTGGAGTTCATGGACGAGAGCTTGATAATGTAAAAGTTTCACCAGTATCCAAGCAGCAACGTAGTAGATTTGATTGCACGTGTGAACATCCAAAAGGCATACTTTACTTGAAGTGTAAGGTTCAATTTTCTCATTTCACTTCAAATTAATTTCATTTTAAATCTGTCCATTTTAAAAAATCCAAGGTTCAATTTTCTCATTTCGCTTCAAATTAATTTCATTTTAAATCTCTCCCAATTTCCTTTAGATCCAGAACCTGTATTTATTTACATGTGTTTAATCATCTCATAGAATTTTAGAGCTGGAAGAGACAAAATCTACACTTAACTTCATTTTACGGATAAAGAAACTGAGGACGGCAGAGGTTAAATCATTTATTGGAGGCAGTAGGGAGCAATTCTAGCATGGCTTGTCTTCCTCTCTTCACAAAGCTGGGCTAGATGATAATATGCCAGGCTTGGAGACAGAAGGATTTGGGCAGATACTTCCTAGCTTTGTGACCCCAGGAAAATCACTCAACTCTAATTGCCTGGCACTTGTCACTCTTCTTTCTGTACTGGAATTGGTATTAAAAGGGGAGCTAGGTAACACAGTGGATAGAGAGCCAGGCCTGGAGTGGGGGAAAACCTGGGTCCAAATTTGGTCCCAGATACTTTCTAGTTGTGTGACCCTGGGCAAGCCACTTAAATGCAATTATCTGGCACTTGGAACTGATACTAAGTATTGATTCTAAGACGGAGGATAAGGGTTTAAAAAAAAAAAAGATCATCCAGCATTTCCCTTCCAACATGCCTCCAATAAGTGATTTAACCTCTGTGGGCCTCAGTTTCTTCATCTATAAATGAAGTTGGCTTGTGTGGATTTTGTCTCTTCCAGCTCTAAAATACTATGATTCTATGAATTGATTAAATACATATAAATAAATACAGGCTCAGGATCTAAAGGAAATTAGACTTTGAATAGATTTTAAATTAAATTAAATTGAAGTGAAATCAGAAAATTGAACCTTATGCTTCAAGTACAGTGTGCCTTTTGGTTGTTAACACACACACACACACACACACACACTCCAGTCTTCTAATATCTATTTATGTCATCCATGATCTTTGTCTTTATATTAGACAGCCATAAATACACCTATCTTTTACCTACAACAATGTAAACAGCAAGTACAAAAACACACAATTAAATGCTGTGTAATTAATAATGAACAAACAACCTCAGAGAAGAGTTAAGGAAGGGGGCAGGTAGGTGGCTCAGGGGATTGTGAGTGAGATCTAGAGCCCAGAGGTCTGGGGGGAGGGAGGGGTGGTCAAATCTGAACTCAAATACTTCCCAGCTGTGCCACCCTGAGCAAGTCACTTAACCCCAGTTACCTAGCCCTTACTGCTTCTCCGTCTTAGAATCAATACTTAGTGGGGCACCCTATCATCTAGCCCAAATTTGTGGAGAGAAGAAGGAAGGGTATACTAGACTTGCTTCCATCATGCCTCCAATAAGTGATTTAACCTCTGTGGGCCTCAGTTTCTTCATCTGAAAATCTAGATGGCCCAATAGATTAAAAGTCAGGTCTAGAGTTAGGGATCCTAAATTCAAATCTGGCCTCAGATACTTCCTGGCTGTGTGACCCTGGGCAAGTCACTTAACTCCCATTGCCTAGTCCTTATTGCTTTTCAGCCTTGGAATGAGTACATGTTATTAATTCTTTTATTTGTTTATTTATTTATTTGTATTTATTTTAGAATGTTTTTCCATTGTTACTTGATTCATATTCTTTCCCTCCCCTCCTTCCTCCCATAGCCAAAGAGCAATTTAACTGGGTTTTACATGTATTATTGATCAAGACCTATTTCCTTACTACTAATATTTGCACTAGGTTGATCATTTAGAGTCTACATCCCCAATCATATCGCCATTGAACTATGTGATCAATTGTATGTTTTTCTTCTGCATTTCTGCTCCCACAGTTCTTTCTCTGGGTATGGATAGCGTTCTTTCTCATAAGTTCATGGTATTAATTCTAAGATAGAAAGTAAGGGTTTAAAAAAAAAGTAATGGGAGGAATAAGAGAAGTAGTTTGATATAATAGAGAGTCAGGAGGCCCAACTCTGACACATAACAAACCCTGGGCAAGTTCATCTCAGGGCTCAAAGAAACTCTTTTAGACTATAAATTGTATAACATGCAATTAGAAGAAGTATTTTCTTCACTGGGAGTTTCTTATACTGATGAACTCACGAGTCATACCAAAAAAAAACCAATATAAGTGAAGGAAATATAAATTACTCCCTTTAAGGTTTACAAAGTATTTTCTCAACAACCACCCCAGGAAGGGGTCACCCTTTAGGTCACCTTTTAAGGTTTACAAAGTATTTTCCCAACAACCACCTCAGGAAGGTTATTATGGGGCACAAATATAGGTATCCCAATTTTGAATGTAATAAAACATTGGAAATCAATGTCCACTGGTGGGCAGGAAATCCCAGTGTCCTTTTACATATAAATAAGGTTGGTAAGTTAAGTGACTTGCCCAGGGCCACACAAGCAAGTAATTACAGAAACCAGATATGTGGAATCTTCTGATTCCCAAACTACCCACCAAATCCAGGTATCCTTTCCATATCATGACTTACCCATTGCAGTTTCCAATATATCATCAGTCAGCATAAAAAATTAAATGGAAATTTTCAGGGAATTTAATGGAAGCTGTAGACAACACACAAAGGCCAGTGGACGACATGGAAAAAGTGTAGAAACTATATAACCTGTGACCAAAAACTTAACCCAAATTTTACAATAAGGAACCATAAGCACTCCATAAAAGAAAAAGAAAAAATTCAAATTTCTTTTCTGGCATCAAGGGAGGGTCAAACATCTTTCCAGCTCCCCGGACCCCTGAGTCCCTAACCCAGTGTTGTAGGAGGGATAACAGTACTCACCACTTTGTATTTGAGTACCATTGGCTAAAATCCACTCTTCTCTCCATCATAAAGAGTTAAGATCCCAGTGGGGAGTGGTTTGGGAAGGGAGGTGCTGGTTATATAACATAGCTCTTCAGAGAGCTAGTTAAACAGGAATTGTTCAGTCCCACAAGATCACAGGAATGTTGCTAGTTTCGAGGTATGGAATAAGAGGGGAACATTCTGTCAGCCCATGTTTCAGTTCAGTTGTTACTGCAGAACCACAGGTGTTAATGACTGTTTTTATCTCCTCTCTTTACCATGACAGCTGTATTTGTTCTGGGCCTGTGTTTATTTGACCAGCAAGTGCTGTAGAGTTTCCCCAAAATCATTATGGACACTGACAAGCATTTGTTTGAAGGCAGGTAAAAGAACCAGTCACATACTGTCGGAACAGAAGGAATCCGCCAGAGATGACAGACTAGCAGCAGTGAGAGAGAGAGAGAGAGAGAGAAAGAGAGAGAGAGAGAGAGAGAGAGAGAGAGAGAGAGAG